>NC_053162.1:158562509-159162509 GCF_016835505.1 Polypterus senegalus
AATTTTTTTCACTTTGTCATTATGGGGTGTTGTGTGTAGAATTCTGAGGAAAAAAATGAATTTAAGGGCGGCACGGTGGCACAGTGGTAGCGCTGCTGCCTCGCAGTTAGGAGACCCGGGTTCGCTTCCCGGGTCCTCCCTGCGTGGAGTTTGTGTATTCTCCCGTGTCTCGTGGGTTTCCTCTGGCGCTCGGTTTCCTCCCACAATCCAAAGACATGCAGGTTAGGTGGATTGGCGATTCTAAATTGGCCCTAGTGTGGGTGTGTTTGTGTGTGTCCTGTGGTGGGTTGGCACCCTGCCTGGGATTGGTTCCTGCCTTGTGCCCTGTGTTGGCTGGGATTGGCTCCAGCAGACCCCCGTGACCCTGTATTCGGATTCAGCGGGTTGGAAAATGGATGGATGAAAATGAATTTAATCCATTTTGGAATAAGGCCTGTAACATAACAAAGTGTGGAAAAAGTGAATACTTTCTGGATGCACTATATATATATATATATATATACTGTATATACACATATATATATATACACAGTATAATCAGTCTCTGAATAAATAGAGTTAAAGTGGAAATAGAGTCAAGATTGATCACATACAATCTAAAGGAGCACTAATGGCATTTACTGTGAATATATTAAGAGTAATATGATGTACACGGGGTGAATTAAAAATACTGTTTATAAAGTGAAATAATCAATCAATCATTATTTTTATAATGACATTAACATCATGCCTTCGGTCTCAGTTCCCAGAGATTGAGTTCAGGTCACAGCCATGTCCCTGTCTGTTGGAGTCGGCTTGTTCTCCCTGTGTCTCTGTAGGTTCTTCTCAGGGTACTCTTCTTTTCTTTTTTAGAATCACCAATGTCTCTAAATTGTCCCAGAATGAGTGAGTGCATCCTATGATAGACCATAATTGAGTTAAGCAGGTTGGAAAACAGAAGGCTGGATGTCAGCCACAATTTTATTCAGCTTGTTTGGTGGAGAGAAAAAAGAGCTGAGGTGCTGTATTACATGAAAAGAAAAAATGGCACACTTAGCTTGTTCTTTTTCACAGCCTTGAGCAGGGTCATTTCAGGTTAAATGGTCAGTGAAGCTCTTGTCCGGTACTAGCGTGCTTCAATTTAATATTATTTATTAAGCTAATAATGCCAGGCCTGCAGCCTGGAGACTGATTGTCACCATGATTTAGATGAGAACAGCTTTTTAAAAGTAAAGCTGTTTGTGGTAAGCAGTTTTCTTTATTGATCTGCAAACAGTAGACCCATTAGAAATGAAGTTAGATTGGAGTCCCATAGGGTTCTTTTATTTTTGGCTCCTTTTTTTAAATTTAAAGATTGGGAGAATGGGGTCAGTTGGATTCCAAAGGTCATTTGCCTGCCAAGCAATTTGAAACTAAAGATTATATTATATTATATTATATTATATTATATTATATTATATTATATTATATTTTCTGTACGACTCGTCTAAGACAGTTTGAAATCTAAGTAATCAATGTAGACCTCAACATTAATGTTTGCAGTGCACAATGCAATGCATATTTCTGTTTGATATGCCATTTGGTATGAGATTCATAAAAGCAGTGTTAATGTTTCAGATGCACCATCTTTTGGATTGATGGCTACATAGCAACAGGCTGGACACACAGGCAGACACACAGACAATGATCCTTTTATTAAGGTGGATTATATTATGCTAACTGTCCTACTTGTCTGAGACACACTGAACTCTAAGTAATAAACACAGGCGTCAGTCTTAATGTTTGCACTGCACCATCTATTGGAATGTATTTTGTAATGCATGTAGTATTAAAATGCATTGCATTTGTCATTCCAACAAATGGCACATCACAAAGATCAACACTGTTTTTACAAATCCATTACCAAATGGGATATAACAGATGTGTCTGCATTGCATTTGTCATTCCAACAGATGGTGCTTTGTAGCAATGCATTTTATTACTACAATTGTTTGTGAAGTAACATCCTTTGGAATGACAAATGTAATACATTTTATTAGTAGAAATTTTTGTAATGCACCATCTGTTGGAATGACACAGACAGTTGTCTATTTATTAAGTTGAGTTTATATTATACTAGCAAAATACCCGCGCTTCGCAGCGGAGAAGTAGTGTGTTAAAGAAGCAATGAAAAAGAAAAGGAAACATTTTGAAAATAACGTAACATGATTGTCAATGTAATTGTTTTGTCACTGTTGTGAGTGATGAGTGTTGCTGTCATATATATATATATATATATATATATTTACACACACAAACACATAAACATATATATATACATATCTATACATATACACATATATACACATATATATATGTACATATATACACATACATATACATACACACACATACATACACACACACATATATAAACATATATATACATATACATACATATCTACATATATACACACACAGCTATTTCGTATCAGTGCAATACGCTGCTTGTTAAAACGGATAACTCCGCTCTTACGTGCAAGTCTGCGTGGATATTATGAACTATCGTATTTGTTCAAGTTCTATTTAAATTTTAAATAGAAGGAATTTTTATTTAGTCGACAGAAATATCTTTGGTAGGAATGGTAAAAACAGACAGGAATATTATTCGTGAATAAATCAACTCAAACCTTAAATAACTTAAAAGAACAAACATTCAAATTTCTTTACTCTTATGTAAATTTATATAAAAAATAAACTTAGATTTTAAATATCCCAAAAGATTTTGCTCTCCATAAAAATATATCCTGTCAAAATTATACAAATTCAAATATGAACATGCTGCATAACAAAACCTGGAAATATAAATAAAATGTGTTCCTTTCAGCAATAACAAATCAAATCATTCAGTTGTCTTTGCTCATATGTCATTTTAGAGCTGGACGCCTGGCATCTTTTTTGGCAACAGGTTCGTTTCTGTTTGGTGTGAGGTTCTGTGTTGTGGAGATTCTCAGGATGGATTGCAGGTGCTCATCAGTGAGGCGACTCCTGTGTGCTGTTTTGTTAGTCTTTATCACTGAGAAGAGCTTCTCACACAGATATGTGCTACCAAACATGCACAAGGTTCGAGCCGCATGTAGACGGACTTTTTGTTCTTCAAAGTCACCAAAGTCCGTGCAAACTCAGTGCGCTCAGTTTATCAGCAAAGTGCGATTTGGGAACACCGTAGTGACGACTTGGTTCAACATTACTTGGCAACAGGGAAAGTGCACTGGTGCATTTGTGTCTCCCATAAAGCAACTTCACTTGAAATCACTTTGTGATTGTGCACGGTAAAACGTCCGCTGAAGTGTCAGATTCTTATTTAATTCTTCTGCTTTCTGTATCTTCTGCATTGCATTCAGGTCTTTCAGCCTCACTGATGAGCACCTGCAATCCATCCTGAGAATCTCCACAACACAGAACTCCCTGATGTTTTGTCTCATAGTGCCGTCTTAGATTAAATTCTGTAATTACAGCCACATTAGCTCCACAAATGAGACACACGGGTTCAGTAAACATATACTCAGCCTCCCATCGGTTTTAAAGGCTCTATTTTCAGAATCAACTTTTCTCTTCAGCATCGTGTGAGCTAGCTTCGCAATAACTTGCAGCATCATAAGCTAGACTTGATTAACGCGGTAAGTGTTCGGCAAGGCAGCTGAAGCGCTGCATTATGGGATCTGTAGTTTATTGTGTTACCAGCGCTTCATATACCCGGGCTTTAATAACAATAATACAGTATATAAAATGATCTCGCGGGCCGGATATAATTACACGCCGGGCCGGATGTGGCCCGCGCCCTTGAGTTTGACACATATGGACTAAATAGAACTTGAAAAGATATATTTTTCAAATGTGATCGCGCAATTCAGATAGAGTTGACGCACTACAGCCTGCATGCCTCAATAGTCATCCTCCCTCGCTCTTACTTTTTTACCGTTCATCTAATGATTACACCGAGTATGGCTTTACCAAAACAATCATTGATGGCGAATAAAGTATCCATTATTCGAGTATGTAGATCGGGATATATATATATATATATATATATATATATACCCGCGTATTGCAGCGGAGAAGTAGTGTGTTAAAAAAGCTATGAAAAAGAAAAGGGAACATTTTAAAAATAACGTAACATGACTGTCAATATACAGTATTTGTTTTGTGAGTGTTACTGAGTGTTGCTGTCATCAAGGATTTGATTATCATTATTTCTTTCAATCAGGTTCGTATTTGTAGGATGTGTTGTGTTCAAGTTACATTCCGTGTTTGTCAATCGTTGTAAAGATGACAGGTTTCATTCA
Organism: Polypterus senegalus; assembly: GCF_016835505.1. Taxonomy (NCBI): domain Eukaryota; kingdom Metazoa; phylum Chordata; class Cladistia; order Polypteriformes; family Polypteridae; genus Polypterus; species Polypterus senegalus. The sequence continues at coordinate 158,566,814 of NC_053162.1, forward strand.
TCGATTCGTTTCTTACTGCATCAATAAACAGCTCGTCTTCTTCTTTATCTGAGACCTGACACACTGCATGCACGGGTTTTTTTTACACTGTCTTCCTTTAGTGGGACATTGACTTTTTCCAACGTGTGCTTTGTTTCCGCAGTAGTTGGATTTATGAATATGCTTGTATGTATCAAATGAAATGAAATGAAATGAAATGAAATCATATTTTTTGCTGCCTTTTCAATTGTGTAATTCGGTTTTTGTTCAGTGCTCTTTGGAACTGTTGCCTTTTATCTGTGCACTGCGTCAGTTCACGTGAGCGCTCGGTGTACATGCATCGAAGGTTCCCAGCTGTGCTGGTGCCATCTGGTGCTATGTCCATGGCTGTATTTAATGTTACCTTAGTCCTGGCACTTAAAACTTTCTCTCGCAGTTTCGCTGAGTTTGTGTCAAACACCACCCTGACCATCTCATCTTCCTCTCCATAAGCACAGTCCTTCACCCGTGAATATTTACCCGTGGCAGTTTGCTATTGGATTGCCGCTGACGGACGGCCTTATATGGGCAGGCACTAAATTACAAACGCCAGCGGCAGCCTGTCTATGAACTTAATTTAAAGTGTAGGTTTACATCGTGCTTTGTTTCCGAAGTAGCAGAACTCATCAATATGGTTGTATATGTCACTCGCTCGCTTCTTATTGTTTCGCTGCCTTCTCAATTATATAATGCATGTTTTCTTAAGCGCTTTTTTGAGGTCTTCCTGGTTTTCTATGTACTGCGTGATTACGTGGGAGGCGTGATGATGTCACACGAAAGTAAATGGAGAAAAACTGCTTCCAGTTATGACCATTACGTGTAGAATTTCAATATAAAACCTGCCCAACTTTTGTAAGGAAGCTGTAAGGAATGGACCTGCCAAATTTCAGCCTTCCACCCACACGGGAAGTTGGAGAATTAGTGATGAGTCAGTGAGTGAGTGAGTCAGTGAGTGAGTGAGTGAGGGCTTTGCCTTTTATTAGTATAGATTAGAAATGATTCTAATATTATAATAAAGTGTAAGATAAATTATATAAACCGTCCAATATACATAATATGTTGGCAGACATTAGTAAGTGCATCAGACAGTGAAAATGTGATTACTTAACACATTTATATTGAAGGATGAGGGTGGCCAAACCTCTAAGCTGCAACTGTGAACGCCACCACCCGCCATGTGACCCCTATTCAGAAACTCCACTTTTCTAAGATGGGTATCTCCTTAAAAATATATATCACACATAAAGAACCTTTGCCTGGTATTCATCCTGATCAATGCTATGATATTTCAGGTCTGTTCATTTTCTGTGGTATTCAAGTAGTTTTCATGTGTCATCGGCCAATCCTATGAACTGGGGAATGGTGGACATGGAAAACCACAAGAACTAAATGTTAGAAGTGGTCTTTGGGAGTTTTCACTTGGAAATAATAACAAGGAAAAAGTATGAATTGCTCCCCTCACTCACTTGCCATTATCTTTAGGTTGTCTTACATGGGTGCAGTGATTAGTGTTGTCATCTTATAGCTCCATGAACAGTTCTAGGTCCGGTTTAAATTGAATTCCTTCTGCATCTCTAATATATTCATATAAAGTGAACTGAAGACTCTAAACTGGCCCCCCAATGAATGTGTGAGAATGTGTGCCCTGCGATGCACTAGTGCCCCATCCAGAATTTGTTCCTACCTTGAATCCCAAGATGCAACGAGAAGATCTGGTCGCCTGCATCCTTTCACTGGGTGGGTTTAATAAGAAATGGACCAATGACTATTTACACAAATGTACCCCAGCATTGACTAGTTCTCTTTTTTCCTTGTACCTGCCACAGAAAATGAACAGACGGATGGACTGAGGTGCCTGTGTAAGTTTTGACTGTTAAATGGTGGAAGACACTCGAGCAGTAACTTAATAATGGATGTGCCTCCTCAGATCTTTTAGGGTTCTCATATTCGTGCTTGCCTTTCAGTTTTGAATATACTGTAGAAGAGTCCACTGTCATTAGTTGTCTTGTGCATTTAATGCACAGAGTGATCTGAGGAGCCATTGCCTTAACACCCCCTGGTCTTCTAAATGAAGAGAATGCGGAGCTAAGTGTGGGCACATCTCACTTGTACTGTATAAATTAAATCACATTGAACATACCGTGATGACTGCCGTGGTGTAACTGATGGGGGGATTATTGTGTCTGTGTGCTCGTGTTTTGTAATGAGCTGAAGTTAATGGAATGTGCAACCTAAGCAAAAAGAGGCTTTAAATACCAATTACCGGTCACGAAGTAAAAAAACGTAGTCATTAGCAATGAAACCAATGGGAATGCTTCTCAATGTGGAGAAGAAGTGATGAGTATCAGGAAAAAAGAAGCAAAGGCGATAAAATTAAAAAAAAAACTCACAAAAGTAAGATTTTACTTTGGGTGGAAAGTGAGAATGAAAGGCTTGCAGTCTCAATCTATTTGTGAGAAGATGCTTGCGGGCCTTTTGCTTTTTCCTGTTTCTCCTGCCTGACATATCAAATCATAGATCTCATTTTTTAATATACACTATGAGCAGTTTACTATAGATAGCAATGTGATCATCACTCAGTATTTTTACATGCGTTGTTCTGCTTTTTTCTATCTTTTTTTAATAAAGACCCTTTGTTATATGTTCATAAAAGGTTTTGCTGGAAAATGCAACATCTTTCTCTTTTTTTGCTACAAATTCAACCACAGTTTTTTTAGCTTTATAGGATTTTATTATTTTGGGCTTTTAATTGCTTTAGGTCATAGCTTTTAAACTTAATTCTGCTGAAGTGACTGAGCCATTCACACTTAAAGTCCCAGGCTGTTGGTTTAGCTGCCATCTGCAACTGCTTGTGAGACCCTGAGCAAGTCACTTGACCTGCGTGTGCTGCAACTGGTAAAAAACACTTGTAAACAAGTGTACTGTGTCATTAGGAAGGCTTTCTTTACACAGAGAACCATAGACATAAGCTGCCAAGTAGTGTGGTAGACAATAGGACTTTATGGACTTTCAAAAATTGAAATGATGTTTTCTTATAAGAATTCAGTGGATAGGACTGGTGAGCTTTACTGGGCTGAATGGCCTGTTAAAAATGACTTTTTAACATATATTGGATAAAGGCAACATTCTGTTAAACATCTCTCTATTATAAAAAAAAATTCTGTGGAATGAATGACTAGGAGACGATACATGATCTTCACGTTAAGATCACGAAAGACAAATAAAAGAAAAAAGCGAGACAAAAGAGAATGGGCACAAAAAAAACAAACAGTAGTGTAAAGGGAAACAGCACACACAGATACAGGTGTCTCAGTGCATATAAAGCGTATAAAGGACAATACGTTATAAATGAAACGTCGATGAAGAAAAGATCACATTAGCGCCAAAAAAAGGAAATCGTCAGGACCAGATGTAATTGAAAAAATAGCAGGACAAAGCGAGGTCATAAATAAAAGGAAAAGAGCAGAAAACCAAGCCTTTTCGCATTCACATCACTCAATACACAAAACGTAGATTTACACAATAATGGACCATACGCTATGAGAACCTGTGGTCCCGCAACAGTTAAAGCAACGACAAGTTTCATTTCAAAGAAAACACAAGGTGTATATTTATGCTCACGGAGAAGCGATCACAATGTGAGTGGCAGAGACAAGAAGTAGCAATAAGGACAGCAGCTGTATAAGCTTTAAAATGATCGAAGGGCAGCGTGACAGCAGCCAATGACAACGCGAGCAGCGTTATACATCTAAAACAAGTCCACGGACATCTAACGTAGCAGTTGTTGGATTGCTTGTGTCAGACAAGTATCATGTGCTCCCAGCTCTTAAAACAATGACATGCAACAAGCAGAACAGGCACCTTGCAAGCAGCAAAAAGACAGCAAATGATCCGACGGCATTTCCATAGTGTACGTTTAGCTGCCAGTTCACAACACGAACAACGTTATACGTCTGGCAAGAAAGAGATGTAACCACGCACGGGGCCGGAAATAAAGGACAAGTATTGTTTTTACAAAAGTATTTAAAGTAAAGTGAAAATGATGCATATCTAACAATTCCCAAGAAAATAACAATCTCTTTAAATTGTATATTGTCTGCCTAAGGTAAAGTCATCCTTGATGGAAGATCATAGGAATCGTGGGAAAGAGGGGTCCTTTCATCGGATTAGTGCAATTTCAGATGTGGAATGGCAAAATGGGGGAGGCAGCTTGATGAATGAGGTCTTCAGGACTTAAAACAAATCCAAATCATATTATGGGATATCATCTCATGTGAAATTCTACTCCGTACTTCTAGACTTTTTATTTTTATACTGAATTGAGGATTTATTCTGCTCTGTGTATTGTACTGTACTGTATTGACCCTCTTTTTTTTGATACCCACTGCACTCCCAGCCTACCTGGAAAGGGGTCTCTCTTTGAGCTGCCTTTCCCAAGGTTTCTTCCAGTTTTTCCCTACAAGGGTTTTTTTTTGGGAGTTTTTTCTGGTCTTCTTAGAGGGTCAAGGCTGGGGGCTGTCAAGAGGCAAGGCCTGTTAAAGCCCATTGTGGCACTTCTTGTGTGATTTTGGGCTATACAAAAATAAATTGTATCATATTGTATATCCGGTAAACCAAACACGGGGTGGGTGAGCGAAACGAGCAGGGGGCAGAGCCCCCAAGTATAAACATATTCTATTTGTCTGTTACTGATAATTATATTTTGAGACTTTTCAATCCAGGAAGACTGAGGTTTTCAGGTAAGGCATTTATATTCACTAGTCATGGCGATGGAGAGTGGAGACGCATTGCATGTTGATTAAACTCCCTGTACTCTGTACATGTGACCATAATGGCCACATGAACCATATCAATAAACTTTTACATATACAATTTGAAATAATACAGTGTGCATTCACCAAGCAAGTTATTAGGAACACATTACTAACACTGGGCATGACTTCCTTTTGCTCTCTGTTCTTCATGGCATGGATTTCACAAGATGTTGAAAACATTTTTTTGAGCTGCTGGTCCATGCTGACATGATTGCATCACACAATTTCTGTAGCTCTGTCAGCTGCATATATTCATGCTGTTCTGTTCTATGACAACCTAAAGTAGTTTTATTGGATTTAGATCCAGTGACCGGGAATGCCATTGAAGAACACTGAACTCATTGTCATGTTCATGAAGCCAGTTTGAGAGGACTTTTGCTTTGTGACATGGTGCTGTGTCATGATGGAAGTTGCCATTCGAAGATGAGTCAATTGCAGCATTGAAGGGATGCACATGGTCAGCAACAATACTCATGGAGGCTGTGGCATTCAAGTGATTAGCTGGTATTAATGAGACCAAAATGTGCCAAGAAAATATTCCCCACATCATTACTCCATTACTACCAGCCTTGTAACATTGCAGCTTGAGGGCATGCATTCATGCTGCTGGTGCCAAATTCTAACCCTACCATCTGTGTGCTTCAGCAGAAATCAAGATTCATCAGACCAGGCTACATTTCTGCAGTGTTCAGCTGTCAAGATTTAGTGAGCCTATACCCAATGCAGCCCTCAGTTTTCTTTTCTTAATTGACAGGAGTGGAACCCAACATTGTCTTCTGCTGTTGTAGTCCATCCACCTGAAGATTTGATTTACTGTGCATTCGGAGATGTTTATCTGCTCATTCAATTCATTCAAGGTGGTTATCTGAGTTTCCACTGAATTCTGTCTTTCTGATCTCACTCATCAACAAGGCGTTTCCATTCCTTAAAACTGATATTCACTGCATGTTTCGTTTTCTGCAACATTTTGAGCAACTCTTGTGACAGTTGTGTGTGAAAATCCCAGGAGATCAGCAGTTACAGAAATACTCAAGCCAGCCTGTCTCACGCCAACAAACATACCACAGTCAAGTTCTCCGAGATCACATTTTTTCCCATTCTAGTGATTAACGTAAACATTAACTGAAGCTTCTGACCTGTAGCTGCATAATTCGATGCATTATGCTACTGCCACATGATTGGCTGATAAGATACCTGCACGGATAAGCCGGTGTACAGCTGTGCCTAATAATTTGCTCAGTGAGTGCACATTACTCACAAACAGAGGCCATTCATATCAGCCACTTCAGCACCATGAACAGCTCCTCAGCACCAGTTTCCTGAGCTAGCACAAGACTATCAGAAGGTGCCTCTCACCCAAAAGAAAATTTATGAGAAATAAATGAAATCATCTGGCACATCTGCAACACTTCATATTTTTAGCTCAATCTTTATGGATCCAAGCACCTCGATAAAGATTGGGAGAACCCAATCTGATTCACAGTGAGACGGACCTTCAGTGTGAGCAGGCTGAAGCCTCTGATCTCCCTCTACTACTGCACTGCTGCTGCATTATAATTTTTTTTTTCCTATAATTTATATATATATAAAAGCCAAATACCACTGACTCACTCATCATGAAATCTCCCGAACTATGAGGACCTGGGACTTGAAATTTGTAATTTAGGTTACCCTTGGCCCATAGGTGCTCACTAAGAAATGGTTTTAAAAATTTCATGGTCCAAGCATAAAATTTCTTATAGTTTTTTAGACCTGTTTGTATGTCTGTCCGCTTTTCACGACAGAACTACTTAACGGATTTAGATCAGGTTTTTTTCTATAATTTGCTTGAACATTCCAATTGATTTTGCGACTTCTCTCATCACGCTAAGAATCACAGTTCACTTTCATGAGTGATATATTCACGCTAATCCAAGACAGAGGGTGCGGGCCGAGGGAAGGGGGAAGAGTGACGTCAGGAGTAGAGAGCCAGACAGGACCCTCCCCGCTGTCCTGTTTCACTAACACGGGGGTGAAGCCACAGGGGATGGCTAGTGATCTATAATGTTATCAATTTAAAGTTGTTTTGCTGCAATGTGACTGATCAAAATTTTGAAGAAAATCTTGAATTTTTCCCCACATGAAGCGTACACAAATAGAAACACACAATATATACTGTACTGTATATTATAACTATTTTAAAATATAATATATAAAAAGATTTTAGGGATTTCAATATTTAAGTATATAATAATAATTGTTGTATTAGGGTATGTAAAAATATGCCTTCAGTAAGTCAGCATAACAGCTGTAAAGGTATTATGGTTCGACTGACTTTGGGGAAACCTTGAACTGTTAGTGAGCCAATATGGGTATGATAGTTCACAGATGGAGATTTTATATACATTACATAAAGAATAATTGCAATTTGTTCTAAATGTAATACATATTTTGAAACGCCAGCCATTTACAAGCTATCATATACTTATATATTTGTTATATCCACAAACCCAGTGGCCACTTTATTAGGCACACTTGCTTGTTAAAGCTAACAGCCTGACCCTTCCATGAGCCAGTAATGTGACTGCACCTTAATATGTAACACATGCAGGCATGGTCAAGAGATTTAGTTATTGTTTGACCAAATGTTAAAATGGCAAGACGTATGATTGCAGTGACCGTGACAGCAGCATTATTGCTGGTATAAGATATGGTGGTTGCAGGACTTCACAAACAGCTGCCTAGCTAGGATTACAGTCTTTGTGCCCAGTCCCTTCTGAGCAATCTGATTGGTCAGTTTGGCTTTGGTCTGGTTGGTCAGTTGGGCATCAGTGACACCATCCAAAGAAGAAGGAGGAGTAAAGGTGTAGGAGGCACGGTGAAAGTCATCTTCAAAAATGGAAAGTATAAAAGAAGACAGAAGGTGAGCAACATGCCTTGAAATGACAGGGTCTGAGAAGCTGGAACACGTACAAGAAAAAAGTGCTGGGCAAGAGAGGTTCAGTCACCTGAAGATACAGATGAGCGTACTGAAGGCACATGCAGGGCAAAAGACATCAGATATTTTTAAATGCATTCTGTTAACATGGTTGGGTGTGTAATATATGAAACAAACATCTAGTAAGTTGAAATTTGGTGGTTAAAGTCACTTTAGTAATGACAGAGGCCAGAGGAGAATGGCCAGGCTTGAACAACAGGTCCATACAACAGTGGTGTGTAGAACTGCATCACTGAATGCATAATGTGATGGACCTTAAAGTAGATGGCTAAAGCAGTAGAAGCCCATGCTGGTCAACACTTCATTCAACTACGTTCTGAATGGATGGATCTATCCTGGCTTGCATAAACAGTGCAGGTTCGCCCGGGTAATATAAAGGTGTGGAGTATTTCTTTGACACACATTAGTCCACTTAAAATAAATTGTGCATAATTTTAATGCCACCACTTATAGATTCAAATGGTTAATTATTGTTCCCATGTATAGAGTATAGTAAGATTCTTACCTGCATGTGCTAATCAACATACAACACAGCACCCCTCTTCAGCAACATGATTTGCAAGCCGTCATTGTTGCTGACTACCGCATGTGCATCCCTTTCCACCCCTTTTTAAATGGATACTATTAGTAGGGTAATGCACCGTGTCAAGCAAAATGACACCTTTTATTGGCTAATTAAAAAGATTACAATATGGAAGCTTTTGAGGCAACTCAGGCCATTACATCTTGCCTGAAAAAGGGGCCTCAGTTGCCTCAAAAGCTTCCATATTGTAATCTTTTTAGTTAACCAATAAAAGGTGTCATTTTGCTTGACTCCCCACTACATCCATAATGGCTAACACGGTACAACACTCTAGTACTACACCATGTCAGAAAGCATGGATCATCTTAAGCTGGTTCAATGAACATTGCAGTGACTTCAGTTTAATCCAGTCCTCATATCTCGCTCCATTAAAACAACCCTTGGGATAAGATGGAATGGAGGTTTAAATGGATAAGTGGTTGTAGGGGTAGAGAGAGAGATAAAGAGACAGAAAGAAGAGCTAAAACTGATGACTGAAGAGCCCCTCTTAGTACTACTGTGAGTAAACAGTAGCCACCAGGGATGGAAGTGAGCAATGGCGTGAGAGAGAAGGAAAGGAGGACTTGAAGAACTCCAGATGCGCTCCCTCAGAAGGATGGAAGGCAGCAAAGGGGTTCTCATGAGAAACAGATGTGGCGCTACCATAATTTTATATCTTTTTTCTTTAAATTGGTTGTTTGTGGATGTTAGCAATTATTGATTATTAGCATCCTTATGTTGAATGTTTGCAGTGATGTTTCATTGCTTAAGCTTGACTAAATCAAATTCCATTCTTCTTCTTCTTCTTCTTTTGGCTGCTCCAGTTAGGGGTCACCCCAGCAGATCATCTTCTTCCATATCTTTCTGTCCTCTGCATCTTGTTCTGTCACACCCATCACCTGCATGTCCTCTCTCACCACTTCCATAAATCTTCTCTTAGGCCTTCCTCTTTTCCTCTAAACTGGCAGCTGTATCCTTAACATCCTTCTCCCAATATACTCAGCATCTCTCCTCTGCACACGTCCAAACCAACACAATCTCACCTCTCTGACTTTGTCTCTCAACCGTCCAACTTGAGCTGACCCTCTAATGTACTCGTTTCTAATCCTATCCATCCTTGTCACACCCAATGCCAATCCTAACATCTTTAACTCTGCCACCTCCAGCTCTGTCTCCTGCTTTCTGGTCAGTGCCACCGTCTGCAGCCCATATAACACAGCTGGTCTCACTACCATCCTGTAGACCTTACGTTTCACTCTTGCTGATATCTGCCTGTCACAAATCACTCCTGACACTCTTCTCCACCCATTCCACCCTGCCTGCACTCTCTCTTTCACCTCTCTTCCACAATCCCCATTACTCTGTACTGTTGATCCCAAGTATTTAAACTCATCCACCTTCACCAGCTCTACTCCCTGCATCCTAACCATTCCACTGACTTCCCTCTCATTCACACACATGTATCCAGTCTTGGTGTTCCTACTGACCTCCATTCCTCTCATTTCTTGAGCATATCTCCACCTCTCCAGGGTCTCCTCAACCTGCTCCCTATTCTCGCTACAGATCACAATGTCACTAAATCAAATTCCACGATTATGTTAATAAGGTAGAGGAGGGCTGTTTAGAAGGGCATGTATCCTGGCCATCACTGAAAAACTAGAATTAAGGCTGTCAGGGATTCTGGAATAACTGGAGACCTAAGGTAAAGCTCTACTGGGGGACAAGCCCACTATTCTGCTACTGACTTCATGAATTGCTACAAAAACAAAAGTAAAGCAAAAAAAAAAAGAAAAAGGAAAAAAAGATCGATCACTTATTAAGTCACCTAGGCCAACTTTAAAGTTTAATGAGGGTCATGGACAAAATATGCTTATAATTTGCCCATTTTAAACCTAATAAGGAGCCCTGATACACGTGGCAGCTTCTGAATTTTAAGCGAATTCTGCAAAAGCTTCCCCTTTTGGCCCATATAATGCAATGTTCCTGGATATAAAATAGTAATGTTTGGCAACTCAAACACAGTGCAGCATTAAACATTTTAGCAGTCATCAGCAGCATTTTCCCACTCAGGCCCTAATTTGTCTGGACTCTCTGTGAAAAGCTGAAATGTACTTACTGGCACATTTCTTTTCATGGTAGAAGATGTTCAAATAGCTGCTACTGCTCTTATCTCACTCTCAGTAAACTCTGATCGGTGCTCATAGGTGGTCACAACTTGTAGACGGTGATCGGGGATTGGTGTTTAGAGAGATGGTGGCGGGGACAGCGGCTGTGATTTGTGAGCACTGATACAGATTGCCAGAATTCAGCCTGCTCTGTGTTGGGGCTGCTATAACTGATAATTTGAACAAAGAGGCGGGCGTCATTCTTTTATTTTTTTTTTGTTAGGTTGACACACATGATTGATCACAGGTATTGCATTGACACAAATGAGGAGCCGTTCATCTTAGTAAAGTTGCTAACATCACACAGAACAACCAACATAAAAAAAAAAAAGAACAGAATGACTAAAGGTGGACATTTTGACAGGGAGAGTGGGCTACACATTCATTTCAACTCTTTTAGGGCAGATGTCAACTTTTGTCAACACAAGAATGGATATCAGGGTCAGATGATAAAAGAAAGCTGGAAATGTTGATAAAACTCACCATTACGTTACAGGTGGATCCCCTTTGCTTGGAGGACTGTTATACTCATTGACTTGACGTTGAAACCAAGCGCGTGCATGAGTAGCATAGAGTAAGCAACGTCTAGAATGGCATTGACATTGGGCAAGAGAGCGAAGCAAATGTCAGTCAGTCAGTCATTGTCCATGTGGAATGAAAGTTAAAATCTATTGCTAGCTTCTGTATGAAAATCTGCAAGCTCTCTGGGTGGCTTGGTATTATTATTAACAGAAGCGTGCTTGCATGGAGTAGGGCTGCAGGTGTGGAGTGCAGTTCTTGGCTCGTCCCGGCTGCTTCAGCAGTGCCTAGATTACCGTCCAATTAAGATGCCAAACGTATGACAAGTTTTCTGATAAGCTTCATTAAAAATATAAGACAAGAATTTTTGCTTTCCGTTGTAATCAACAAATTGTGTAAAGAACGTTCTGTGACCTTGGTTGAAACAGCTTATTTTATGCTTTCTTTCAAGATTTCTGTTATAAAATGCAGCTGACCAACCCTTTGATTGGGCTTTGCACTTGGAGCTCTTTAAGGCAAAGCCGCTCTACTCACCAAGAAGTCAGTAATAAAAGAATTCTGTTTGTTTGAATTGTCTGCCTGCTATTGTTTTGAACCTTCATCCACATCCAACCCGCTATATCCTAATGCAGGGCCATGGGGGTCTGCTGGAGCCAATCCCAGTCAGCACAAGTCACGAGGCAGGAACAAATTCCAGGCAGGGCACCTGCCCACCTCAGGGCACACACACACACACACACACACCCTAAATTTAGGACCACCAATGCACCTAACCCGCATGTCTTTCGACTGTGGGAGGAAACCCATGCAGACACGGGGAGAACATGCAAACTCCACACACAAAGTGAAATACTCTGACTCTGACTTACCGAACTCCGATTTTGATGCAAGTGGTCTGGAGATTGAAATCAAAAGTCAGGTGTCTGCATCAGCTGACTGGTCCCCGTCTGATCATAGTGCTGGACAGGCTGACATGCCTACAAAAACGTTTGCCCTGGGAGGACTTCGATCTGTGGGAGACAAGCTGCCGGCTGGACTTCACCAAACGATGCGGCCTGCTGGTGGACACAACGGACTAGCGGCCACTCGGCTACTTCATGATGTTTTGTTTGTTTTTTACCAGAAGGTGATGAGACAAACATGTATGTAATAAGTATGTGAATATGCCTACTGTAGAGGCTCCTGGAACATAAAACAGAGTGACATTTGTCATAAATACAATAAGTATTTTATGTTGATTTATGCATGAAAACTATTGCTTTATGTGCAGAGTTTTTTGGAAAAATATTCAGCCCTGGGACAAAAGGAAGTAAAAATAATTAGCCCTAAAACAGTTAAAAGACCCCACAGATCCAAAGGTCATATAACATTCTGCAAATTGCTGCATCCAATTTCTAATGGGGGGCTACAGTCTATTCTACAGGCAAGAATCAACAATAGATGAGGCGCTTGTCAATTTTAGGGCCCATTCACACATTTGGGGGGCAATTTACCATTAAAAGGTCACCTAACATGCTTGTCTTTGAAGAAAAACAACCAGAATCCCCAGAGAAAACCCCACGTGGACAAACTTACAAACTCCACAAAGACAACAACTGGATTTTGGATTCATGCAGAGTCGAATCAGCTTTATATTACTCACCACTCATTTAGGTCATTGACTTTGTCCCTAATTAATTCTCATTTGTAATGCTGTTGGAGAATGGTGCCTTTGCAGTATGCTAAATATGACTTGTAATATTTATTTTGTGTGTATTATTTCAGTCTGTTTTTATTTTAGAATTATTCTGATAATGAATTTTAACTTGTGGGCTCGGAGCTCATGTGGGAAATGCTCTGTAACTGAAATAGCAGGCAGGTACAAATGACCTCATTAGCTCATTAATATTCATGAGGTCATTTTTCAAGAGTGTCAAATTTGGGAGTAGATAAAAACCTGGGGTGTATGCAAAATAGACACAGATGGGAATTCTGGGAAAACAAGTATAACATTGTTTAAAGAGTGGCATTGTTTAGAAGAATGTATATGTTTAATCTTAGATAAAGTGACCAGTGTGAATATGCTTGTAAGAATATGTGAGCCTTGGGGCACTAAAATGCATATGTTTCAAAAATAAATTAATTAAGCAATTAGCCAGAGCATGGGAACATATCAGCTGTCCCAGTTTTGTGACTGATGCAGTACCTTGCATAAGGCAGCCAGCATGACACTATGAATTCAAAGTATTTTAAAGGAAGCATAAGAAGGAAAAGAAGAAGAAGAGAAGATAACTTGGTCAGTGTTTGCCTCTTACAGACTGGCCCTCCGCTCCCGACTATCACACCTGGCTGAAGAAACGAAGCTTGCTGTGTGACCCTGATTTGAATTGTTCATGTTGTATAGTTTCATATCTAACATTTACACCACTATATCTATTGTATATAGTGCTTTTCATATCTATCTATCTATCTATCTATCTATCTATCTATCTATCTATCTATCTATCTATCTATCTATCTATCTATCTATCTATCTATCTATCTATCTATCTATCTATCTATTGTCAGGGATGCCAGGGACGCGACCCAGCCGGGACGCCCTGAAGGACCGGAAGAGGGTGTACGCCCGCCCTGGATCACATGGGGGCCACCACCCTGGTTACTTTGGGGGCCATGGGTAGTGGGCTTGGAAGCCCAACTCTGAAGGGGCCCGTGGTCATCGCCAGGGGGCACCCCGATGCCTTTGAAGCCCTGGACCTCAGCACTTCCGCCACACCAGGAAGTGCTGGGGGGAAGAGAAGAAGGGACAGCCGGAGAGCTTCCGGGAGTATAGCCTGCACTTCCGCCACACAGGGGTGTGTCGGCGGGGGATTGCCGGGGAGCACCTGGAACACATCCGGGTGTGGATAAAAGGGGCCGCCTCCCTTCATTCGAGGCTGGAGTCGGGTGGAAGCCGGACAAGGCAGATGGAGCGAGAATGGAGGCGGCCTGAAGAAAGGCAAGGTGTTGTTTGGTCTATCTAATATAATGTCATTCATTCATTCTCTATCTATCTATCTATCTATCTATCTATCTATCTATCTATCTATCTATCTATCTATCTATCTATCTATTATATAGTACCTTTCACATCTATCTATAACTACAGGGTCACGGATGTCTGCTGGAGCCAATCCCAGCCAACACAGGGCACAAGGCAGGAAACAAAACTCGGGCAGGGCGCCAGCCCACCGCAGGGCACACACACACACACACCAAGCACACACTAGAGACAATTTTAGAATTGCGAATGCATCTAACCTGCATGTCTTTGGACTGTGGGAGGAAACCGGAGTACCCGGAAGAAACCCATGCAGACATGGGGAGAACATGCAAATTTCACGCAGGGAGGACCCAGGTTCGAACCCGAGTCTCCTAACTGTGAAGCAGCAACGCTACTCACTGCAATGTTAGATAAACATCTGTCTAAAATTTTTATTTTAGATAGATAGATAGATAGGCCATGCCACCCTATCTATCTATCTATCTATCTATCTATCTATCTATCTATCTATCTATCTATCTATCTATCTATCTATCTATCTATCTATCACATTTAATATTTTGTCCTATGAGCAACAATACTGCTACTGTAGTAAAGTCAAGAAAGTAATGCGTCCTGCTTGACTGTCCTCCCAATCAAATGAATTTTGCTTGTAACAGCACTAGATATTTAATTTAGTCTCACTATCTCCTTAAAACAGGGCTTAAAATGCCTTCATTCCAATTTGCCTGGGGGAAATAAACACTGCAAAGGGCTTGTAATGTTGATTTCCACAGAGAATTTAATCTCGGGCTGCATTTAAAACACGAGTTGAAACACGCAGCACATTTGTAGTCACTGCGATGGCGGCTGGGGGGGTTGTTAATGGTCGGTCGGGGTCTTTTCTAAACGGAGATGACTTCAGAGCATTGTTCCACAAAAACAACACTGTTAATGAATCTTTGAAAAAAGGCAACAATTTCCCCTGAGCAATAAAATGACAAATTTCTTCTCTGTTGTTTTGGGGTGGGAGAAAAAAAAATCAGGAAATACAAGAAAAAAAAGCCACCATGTTAATTTGAAGCTAACATGTTGTCCCTGTCAAGCTAATCTTTTGCTCTTGACTACTCAGATTTTGCCGGAGTCCAAATTGCTCCGTTTAAGGTCAGTCCTGAAGAAGTCAAGCATTTCATTTTAACTTTATAAGTTGCTTAAATTGAGGCTAAAAGTGGATTGTTGGAACTGCATGGCAAACAACACCTTTTATCTAAAAAGCTCTTTATGTAGGCCTGGTTGCATCAGAGAGATATTTACAGCTGAGCAATATTTTAAAAGAATATAAAACATTTTGGATGTTAGAGTCAGCAGGCTTTGCGCCCTACCAAGTTACCTGAACTATTCTGTAACATTTCAGTAACTATTTAACACTCTGATGCTGATCTTTCTGATCATAAAATAGGTCATTACGGTAGCAATTGCTGAGAAGAATTCATAATTGCAGAATTACAGTATTTGAGGGTTCCTCTTGGGTGCCTCTTTCTCTTGCATGATTTGGCTCAAAAACTAATCAGCACATCGTCATCTCATAACACGCTTACATTTTGAGTTTGTTATTTTCCCATCCAGCCATTTTAGCTTAAGACCGTCCTCAAGAAACTGTGACACATAGACAGACACACAGCCATTATCAAGATATCAATGTTTTCAGTATTGGGGACTCTAAAATGACAAGATCCATTGAAAACCAGAGATAGAAATTTCTGACAAATCTAAAGCTTTTCCCCATGGTTGATAGGTTATGGTGGGGGAGGACGGCACAGTGGCACAGTAGGTAGCGCTGCTGCCTCGCAGTAAGGAGACCAGGGTTTGCATGTTCTCCCCATGTTTGCTTGGGTTTTCTTCTGGGTGCTTTGGTGAAAAATGACGGACTGAATGACTGACTGACTGCTTTGGTTTCCTGTTATATCCAAAGACATGCGAGTTAGGTGGACTGTCGATACTAAATTGGCCCCAGTGTGTGCCTGTTGTGTGGGTGTGTTTGCCCTGCGATGGTCTGGCACCCTGTCCAGGGTTTGTTCCTTGCTTTGCACCCTGTGTTCACTGGGATAAGCTAAAAGTCAATGTCCAGCTAAAGGAAGACAGTGTAAAAAATGTGGTAAATTGAACAACTTCGATAAAGTTTGCTGGACTGGGAAAGGTAAACCTGTGCATGCAGTGTGTGATGTCTCAGATAAAGAGGAAGACGAGCTGTTTATTGATGCAGTAAGAAAGGAACAACCCTCTGACGCTGAACAAGCCTTTGTAGACATAGCAATAGGAAAGCACGGTGTAAAGCTTAAGTTTAAATTAAGTTCATACACATGCTGCCGCTAAATATTTGCAGGCAAATCCACAACTTAATACCGGGAATGCCTGTTAAACATCTTAGATTCACGAGTACCGAGTTGGGTAGTGAACACTTCGATGAATGAAACATGTTATCTTTACAACGGTTGACAAACACGGAATATAACTTGAACACAACACCGAACATCCACCGAATACGAACCTGATTGAACGAAATAATGATAATCAAATCCTTGATGACAGCAACACTCATAACAGTCGCAAAACAATTACATTGACAATCATGTTACGTTATTTTTAAAATGTTTCCTTTTCTTTTTCATAACTTCTTTAACACACTACTTCTCCACTGCGAATCGCGGGTATTTTGCTAGTAAACAATAAACACAATACAATCCTTCACTTCTCCCAGCAGCTCCATCACACTCCCACCCAACTCTGGCTCGGTCTGCTGGGGTTTCCCATAGTCCTTTTATACTTCGTGACCTGGAAGTATTTCTTCTCTGGGTCACCATCACATCTTCCGCTATCAAACATCCCGGAAGTACTGCGGGCTTCTGTCCTTGTGACCCTGAAGCCCTTCCGGGTTGACCTCCTCATAATATTCCCCTGGTTCTTGGTGAGCTCCCCCGGGCGGCACCCACGGCACCCAACAGGACTGAGGATACGGACTCCATGTCCCATGCTGCCCTCCAGGAATCCGAGGAGCCATTTCCATCCAGGGGAGCTGCCATCTAGCTGTTTTCTTCCATAGAGAGAGGTCCCGACCGGACTGAAATGCCGGCCGTTCACCACAAGGTGCAAAATGAGCAAAATGGAAGAATAGATTATACCACCCCTGCAGTGGGCTGGTTCCCTGCCCGGGGTTTGTTTCCTGCCTTGTGCCCTGTGTTGAGTGGGATTGGCTCCAGCAGACCCCCATGACCCTGTAGTTAGGATATAGCAGGTTGGATAATGGATGGATGGATGGATTATACCACTTACAAAATACAGAACTATAACTTATATTAGATCTAAAGGCACCACTTGACCCTGCATGGATGGATTGACAGATTTTTTCTTGTAAGGTTTCTAAACTCATTTGGGACTCCCTCCAACGGGAAGACACGCCAAAGAGCGTCCCAAAGTGTGATTACCAAATCTATAGAAGACAGTTCATCAGTTGACAGGGCAGAACGAGGAAGCGGCTCACACTTAAAGCAGAACCGAGTCGATCGTGGTCGCTCTCACCTGTCGTCGATGGGTGATGCAAGGAACATTATAAACGCAGGGAGCAGGATTACTTGGCCACTAACAAGACCACAACCCTGCCTGATTGCTGTGTCTGTGTATAGGAGAGTGGTAGATCCCTTTACAATAAATAACCGTGCTGCTCCTGTTTCAAGCTGAATAAAGTTGGTTTTGCTAAATTACTGAGACTCAGCCTCGTGTTGTGGGGTGCAAGACAGGGACTCACACATCACAGACTTTTGCAGGTACCAGAAATAACATCTTGCAAGAACAGTCCTGCTCACATTATATATGTATATTATATGTATGTATATTAGATTCACACCTGGTGGCATGGATCGTGGACTATCTTACAGACAGACCTCAGTATGTGCGTCTCGGGAACTGCAGGTCTGACATTGTGGTCAGCAACACAGGAGCACAGCAAGGGACTGTACTTTCTCCAGTCCTGTTCAGCCTTCCAATACGACTCGAAGTCCTGCCACGTGCAAAAGTTCACTGACAACACTGCTATTGTGGGCTGCATCAGGAGTGGGCAGGAGGAGGAGTATAGGAAGCTAATCAAGGACTTTGTTAAATGGTGCGACTCAAAACACTTACACCTGAACACCAGCAAGACCAAGGAACTGCTGGTGGATTTTAGGAGACCCAGGCCCCTCATGGACCCCGTGATTATCAGAGGTGACTGTGTGCAGAGGGTGCAGACCTATAAATACCTGGGAGTGCAGCTGGATGATAAATTGGACTGGACTGCCAATACTGATGCTCTGTGTAAGAGAAGACAGAGCCGACTATACTTCCTTAGAAGGTTGGCGTCCTTCAACATCTGCAATAAGATGCTGCAAATGTTCTACCAGACGGTTGTGGCGAGTGCCCTCTTCTACACAGTGGTGTGCTGGGGAGGCAGCATAAAGAAAAAGGACGTCTCACGCCTGGACAAACTGGTGAGGAAGGCAGGCTCTATTGTAGGCACGGAGCATGACAGTTTTACATCTGTGGTAGAGAGACGGGCACTGAGGAGGCTCCTGTCAGTCATGGAGAATCCACTGCATCCACTGAACAGGATCAACTCCAGACAGAGGAGCAGCTTCAGTGACAGACTGCTGTCACCGTCCTGCTCCACTGACAGACTGAGGAGATTGTTCCTCCCCAACACTATGTGACTCTTCAATTCCACCTGGGGGAGTAAACGTTAACATTATACAAAGTTATTGTCTGTCTGTTATACCTTCATTGTTATCACTCTTTAATTTAATATTGTTTTTTTTGTATCAGTATGCTGCTGCTGGAGTATGTGAATTTCCCCTTATTAATAAAGTATCTATCTATCTATCTATCTATCTATCTATCTATCTATCTATCTATCTATCTATCTATCTATCTATCTATCTATCTATCTATCTATCTATCTATCTATCTATCTATCTATCTATGGCTGCTACATGACTCATGACCCATTGTGTTGTGTCGGGGCTGCATAGTTTATCCGTAGTTCCAGATGAGTCCCGGTCCTTCATCTCCTCACTTCCTACATCATGTCAAGGTCAGCACATGGGGTATCTCCATTAGCTGAATGTGCCTTCCCAGGCTCTGTGCCTTCTGCTGTAATCTTAGGGATGTCCCTGCACAGCAGCCCTAGTTGGTCATCAACAGTCCCCGACTCTTATCCTAAAAATGGTATCCGTCTACAGTTTGTGCTCATTTCCTCCTCAGGGCCCTCTCGGCTAGCTGTCAAATTGCTATGTGATGTTCATCCAACACTGGTTGCTCATTAAAAAAAACAAACTACAAAATGAAGGCTCACAATGAAATTGATGGTAGTTTATTTTTTACCCGTCTATGAACGACTCCCTTTGTCCCACCTACTGAATTGGTAATGAAACGAGAAGCGAGTCACACCAAAGAGCTACTTCAAATACTTCACAGATGAAATGCAATAAATGAAGAGCACGCACAAGAGAGAGATGAAAGGAAGCATTTGTTTTGACAAGGCATTATTTCAAAAAGATTCTTCAATGCCACTGTTTGCAAATTTGCTTTGCAGATGAATGGACACCAAGGAGCAGAAAGCTATTCTTTGAGCAAGCCAGAGGTATGGTTCAGCAGGTCTGGCTCCAAATGTGCGCCCACCTTTTAAACACAGCGTGGCTCTCTCTCTGGGGCCAATTAAATACCAGGGCTGCAATAAAATTTGATAGGGCTGAGTGGCCTTAAAGAGCTTGTGCTGTCTAGGGTGTCAAAAATAATGTGACAAGATGCTGCTCCTAAAAACGAAAGGTAAAATAAACTGAAATTTAAAAAAAAATGAAGCTGTAAAATATGAAGACATTTCCTAAATGAGTGCTTTGACTCCTGAAAGGCTGTAAAGGGATCTTTTCAGTGATTTTTTTTTCTGGTCTTATCTTGATTGTTGAGATACGTATGGGAATTCAATTCTTTTTTCTCTTTTAAAGTACTGTGTATGGAGTTATATTTTTTGTTTTTATTCAAATGGTGGCACAGCAGGTAGCATTCTAACCTCACATCATTGGGCTTCCTTCGGTGTGGAGTTTGTGCATTCTCTCCGTGTTCATGGTGCACTTCTACTGGCCTTATGGCTTCCTTCCAGAGTTTGGAGACGTGCTGTTAGGTTAATTAGTGGCTCTTGATTAGCTCAGTGTGGGTGTGCCAAGTGATGAACTGAAATACAGAAGAGATGTTTCTTGTTAGCAATTACTGGGTGTAACCATCCGTACAAGTCTTACAACTGAAGGTGGTATGACTCGTCCATTCACAAGCAAGACCTGCAAATTGAATTGAAAGGACGTCAATTTACAATTTGGCTTAGAGGCTAAAGCTGATGCTTTTGCTTAGTTTTTGGCAAAACATTTGTTTAAAGTATCAGTGTTACGATTTGAGCTATTTTATTTTTTTTTGCTTTAGATAAATAATTTTTCTACTCTATAGTGGATTGTTGGAAACTTTAGATATCAGTTCAGTTCAGTTCAATTTAGTTTGTTTTTGTATGGTGTTCTTCAATGTGTGTAGGCATCAACAACAACAACACCAATTGATTTCATGTATAGTCCATAATCACATCAGGAATGCCTCAATGGACTTTAACAAGCCCTGTTTCTTGACAGCTTCCTAGCTTTGAGTCTCTAAAATGATTAGAAAAAATACTTGTAGGGAAAAAAATGGGAAAAATCATGGAAAGTTAAGTGAGAGAGAGAGACCCCCTTCCAGGTAGGTTTGGGGCGTGGAATGGGTTACAAGAATGGGGTAAATACAACGCACAAAACAGGACACAAGTAATCCTCTTCACAGAGCTAGATGGCCAATCTATCATAGCCACTTCAGAAAAGAAGTGCAGTTGTCAAGATGCAAAGCAGAATGCAAGAACTGATTACACCTCTCACTAAATACGGAACTGCCATATACTGTATAAGGATACTGATTTATTCAAATCTTTCTTTTATAAAAGAAAAAAGACGAGACTATTGCCAAGAGATTTTTTCAAGTCCCATCCTCCTATCAAATATTTCAGGCTAGCGACCCACGCCCACGGTCCTCTCACCTCTCATTTGTGTGAATGCTTTTGTCAGACACAGTTCCTGCGCCCTTATAAATTTTTACGATGAAATTGGCAAATTGGTTAAATGTGTATCAATAGACTATGCTGTAACAGTTGGTGGTGATGTTGCAGAAGATGAAAATATCAACTTACAGTATCCCATAGAATATCTACAACCATTAACACCGTTTGGTCTTTCACTGGCTGAATTACTGTTGAAAGAAGGATATATCGTAATGTTATTGCATAATTTATGTGTGAGTGATGGGCTATGCAATAGGACAAGATTAGTTGTATTCAAAATTGGTCGAACAATTCTGACATGTAAAATTTGAACAGGCGTCAAGAAAGGTAATGTAGTAAGTGCTTCTTCTGCCGATAACGTTAGACACCAAAGGAGATCTTGATATGCCATTCATATTAAAACATTTACAGTTTCCCATTAGAATAGCTAACAAATCACAGGGACAAACATTCAAAAAAGTCGGTTTATTTATTAGAGAGAAAGACACGATATTCACTCTCGGGCAGTTATACGTTGCGTTGTCATGAAGTAACTTCAAACACGGAATCAAAATTTAATGGAATATTGACAGAAAAGTTAATTCCAAATATTGTTTTTACTGAAGTTTTACAGTACAAGTGTAAATTTAAAAAAAGCCAAACAGAACGAAAACGTAAAACGCAACAAATACCTCTAATGCAACATGAAACATAATTAAATTTTTTTTACTATGGTTAATTACTCACTGTAATGTAAAATAGTTAGGTCTATTATGCAAATGTAACAATTCTCATGAAAATAACAATCTGTTTAAATTGTACGTCTGCTTCCCCATATGCTAATGGCAGAACCGCGAATTGGCTAGCACGTAGCGCTCACCTGGAGGTAGGCGAGTGAAGCGGGCAGGGGGCAGAGCCCCCTTGTACATCAAAAACAAAGTGGAAACTTATTAACATAAATGAAAAACAGCAATATCTGTCCATCATCTAATTGAAGAACCACTGACAGATTGTAGAAATGGAATTGGACAGCATCGATTGTTGTGTAGTGTTGGATTGGTACTAAAATGTTGACTTCGGTAATGATACACACACTGATACCAAGGAAATATACTTTAGATACAATAAGGGCAAGAGATAATAATAATTCTTTACATTTATATAACGCTTTTCTCACTAATCAAAGTGCTCAGCAATTACACGTTAAGGGCTTTGCTCAAGGGCCCAACAGAGCAGAGTCCCTTTTGGCATTTACGGGATTCAAACCGGCAACCTTCCGATTGCCAGTGCAGATCCCTAGCCTCAGAGCCACCACTCTACCTATATAGAGATAGCAAATACTGTACAGTATTATTAACTAATCCAATAGCCATCTTCAGCAGGTAACATGGCCAGTAATGAATGAAAGAGCCAGAAAAATGTGCAATTCCCACACCACAACGATATTTAATAACGTTAAAGAATTTGTTTTTGCTTCTGACAGCTCTATGTACAATGGAGTTGGAAGACATTTTGAGGTGGCAGTATGGCCTAGAGAGCTGCTTATGAGAAAGTTTGTCTTCTCTTCGGGGACCACAGTGACGCACTATGCAGTTCATTTAAACTGCCTTTGCTTCCCTTGGAAAATGTATGCGGACATCTGCACTGAGCATTGAAGTTGCACTTTAAGAACAGCACAATGCAAAATTAGATTTTCCACACACTCAGCACCACCGACTCTCTGTGTGCCATTGAGGTACTCACTTAACCCGGCAGTTCTTCAACTGTAAAAAAAAAAAGTTCTAGTGTAAGTCTGAACGCTCATCTTAACACACTGTTGAGCAAGGAAAGGTGCTATATGTAATCAAAAGACTCCTGCCTATGTGCCTGGCATTGACTCACTATCTGACAAAGAGTGAGGAGCTAAAACTTGTCAGAGTTCCAACAGTTCAAACCTGGAAATATTTATTGTGTGACATTTGAGTGCCTTGGGACGGTGCTCATTTTTGATGGAAGCTTTATAAACACACAAAACTGCAGCTTTAGTCCTTACCATTGACTCGCTGCATGACTCTGCTCAACTCACTCAACCTGCCAGATTGTCAAATGTTAACAATTTTTGCAAATAATTGCACTACACTTCAGTCCTTAAAAAGCTACATGAGGTGGTGTTCACTATAGAAAGGCACAACAGGAAATCACACATTTAACTCAACATGTGACCACAAGCAATTCACCTAATCTGTCAACAGCAGAAGAATGGAAATACTTGTGCTGTAACATTTAAGTGTCTTGTGATGGTGTCAATTTTGGGTAAGTGCTTTATAAAATCACAAGACTTCAGCTTGACACTCTCTGTGTGACACTGAGCGATTTACTTAACCTGCCACTGCTACAAATGCTACAGTATGTTAAAATAATTATCCTATATATTTGCACTTCAACAGTACTTTGGAACAGAGTTCACTATAGAAAGGCACTTTATAAAATGACAGGACTGCCAGTTCAGACGTCACCATTTACTTTAAGCATGGCACTTAACTAGGGAATGCTCCTGTAGTAAAACAAAATGTGTGTAAACCTTTAAATGTTAGTTCTGCACTTATAGAACACCTTAGTATTGATGTCGGAATTGTTGAATTTATTTAATTAAATGTTATTGCAATTATTAGAAATGGTGATAACTGTAAAGGGTTGGGAGAGAGTTAAGTGAAGCCACCGCACACCTCTCTCTGCCAATGTGACGTAGTGTCCACATGCCTGTGTGTGTTTTTTATCCTGGTTTCTTCCCACATCTCAAGGACTCCACATTAATAATAGTAATTATTTACATTTCTCACTACTCAAAGTGCTTTACACAGTGAGTGGCAAGCCACTTCAACCACCGCCAATGTGTATGGTGGCACCCACCTGGATGATGCGACGGCAGGCATTTTGTACCAGGATGCTCACCACACATTTGCTGTTAGTTGGTGAAGGGGGTGAGAGACAGTTAAATAGTTAGAGACAGGGGATGATTAGTGAGCCAGAATGACCAGGCCATGGTTGGCAACTTAGCCAGGACATCAGGATACACACACCTCTTCATGAAGGATGCCCAGGAATGTTTAATGACCACAGAGAGTCAGGATCTCAATTTTATGTCTCAATGCCATTTTTACAGTACAGAGTCCCCGTCACTGTACTGTGGCATTGGGGTCTACATTCAGACCTCTGGGTGATCATAAACCCAACACCTCTTCTAGCAGCAACCCAAGCTTTTCCTAATTGGTCTCCCATCCAAGTACTGGCTGGGTCTGAACATGCTTAGCTTCAAGTGGATGACCTGTTCTGAGGTGCAGGAGGTATGTCTGTGAGCGAGCAGATACCTCGATACCAAAAAGATTCAAATTTGTGATTTGTGTTTATGATGTGGGCAGATTTTTCCAGAAATATCTGTTTAACAATATTTTAACAAAAAATAATGCGTTACTGTATGTGCGTTTTCAGCATATAACTGGACAACTGACATGTGGATTATGCACCACATGGTGAGACATTTATTTCTTCTTCTCTTTTAAGGGATTTTATTCACATCAATATATGCAGTGTTGGTCACCATCAGCTTCTATTAAATAATAAACTTCTTTTTTAGATAGATAGATAGATAGATAGATAGATAGATAGATAGATAGATAGATAGATAGATAGATAGATAGATAGATAGATAGATAGATACTTTATTAATCCCAAGCACATACTCCAGCAGCAGCATACTGATTAAGAACAATATTAAATTAAAGAGTGATAACAATGAAGGTATAACAGACAGACAATAACTTTGAGTAATGTTAGCATTTACTCCCCCAGGTGGAATTGAAGAGTCGCATAGTGTGGTGGAGGAACGATCTCCTCAGTTTGTCAGTGGAGCAGGACAGTGACAGCAGTCTCTAGCTGAAGCTACTCCTCTGTCTGGAGATTATCCTGTTCAGTGGATGCAGTGGATTTTCCATGATTGACAGGAGCCTCCTCAGTGCCCGTCGCTCTACCACGGATGTCAATCTGTCAAGCTCCGTGCCTATAAATAGAGCCTGCCTTTCTCACCAGTTTGTCCAGGCGTGAGACGTCCTTCTTCTTTATGCTGTCTCCCCGTAGAAGAGGGCACTCGCCACAACCGTCTGCTAGAACATCTCCAGCATCTTATTGCAGATGTTGAAGGACACCAGTCTTCTAAGGAAGTATAGTCAGCTCTGTCCTCTCTTCCACAGAGTATCAGTATTGGAAGTCCAGTCCAATTTATCATCCAGCTGCACTCCCAGGTATTTATAGGTCTGCACCCTCTGCACACAGTCTCCTCTGATGATAACAGGGTCCATGAGGGGCCTGGGCCTCCTAAAATCCACCACCAGCTCCTTGGTTTTGCTGGTGTTTAGTTGTAGGTGGTTTGAGTCGCACCATTTAACAAAGTCCTTGATTAGGTTCCTGTACTCCTCCTCCTTTTTATCATCATTCCTGCAAGCAGGTCTTCCAACTTACAGGGAAAAACTTGGGGGTTGGTGGCAGGATTGGCACTCCAGCCACCGTCAAACACCTCAGGCTGTTCGAGTGTGGTGCTCTCGGGTCCCAATCCAGGTGGTCTGTCGTGTGGTGGGTGCGGCAGCACACTATCAGCACATGCACCCAACAATGCATGAAAACATGACATTAAAACATTTTCTCAGTCACCACCACAAACAACATGGGTAAGTGACCTATAACAAATATCATTTTTAGGTATTATATTCCTTTAAGAACTTTAAAGATTACACAGTATATAAAACCTTGAAGTTTATGTTACGATAATCTCTGTACACTAGGGAAATGGAAGCTTCCAACTCCAGTAGATCCCATTTCACAAGTGTGATCAGGCTGATCCAAGTAATTGTTGGGCAGTAAGCTTAACATTGCATCACAGATAAATTAATGAATGCACTTATTAAGAAAATGTCCGGTCATTATCCATCAAGATGTGGTGTATTAGCATACAGGCAGCATGGGATCAGATAGAGGGTCAGATTTCACTGATATGAAGAAGCAAAAAAAAAGCATAAGATCAGAGGGTTGCATATGATATTATTTATCGTGATTTTCAGAGAGCTTTTGATGAGGTACCACATGGGAGGTTACTAATAAAACTAAAAGAAGTCAGCATTCAGGTCACTCTGTGTAGGTGGCTACAAAATCGGCTTAAACACTGGAAAAAGAGAGTTATACTGTATTTCAGTATCAGTGTAGGTGATGTTAAAAGTGGGGGGCCGCTGGGATCAGTGCGTGGCCACAGCTTTTCTGTACATAATTATAATTTGGATAAAAGGGCGGCATGGTGGCACAGTGGTAATGCAGCTGTCTTGCAGTAAGGAGAGCAGGAGTTGCATCTCAGGTCCTCCCTGTGTGGAGTCTACATGTCCTCCCTGTGTCTGCGGGGGTTTCTCCAGGTGCTCTGGTTTCCTCCCAAAGACATGCAGGTTAGATGAAATGGTGATCCTAAATTGGCCCCAGTGAGTATTTGGTGTCTGATTGGTGTGTAGGTGTGTTTTCCCTGCCATGGATTGGTGCTCTGTCCAAGTTTTGTTCGTTGCTTTGCACCCTGGGATAGGCTCCAGCAGACCCCCCCCCCAATGACCCTAAGGACTTAGCAGGTTAGAAAAATACTGACTGATTTGAATAAAAGTATATATAATATGCTGGCTGCGGTGGGCTGGTATCCTGCCCGGGGTTTGTTTCCTGCCTTGCACCATGTTTTGGCTGGGATTGGCTCCTGCGGACCCCCTTGACCCTGTAGTTAGGATAGAGCGGGTTGGATAATGGATGGATGGGTGGATAATATGCTGGTCAGGCTTGTAGATGATACCAAACCAGGTAGAAGGGCAGTTAATGTAGAATTGACTGAATCATTACAGAGGGACCTGGTCAGAATACAGGGTGGGCAAATTTGTGGCAGATGTGTAATGTTGGCAAATGTGATTTATCACATGCAGGAAGTAGAAATGGTACATTTTTAATGTAAAATGGGAGGTCTGAGACTTGAAACTTCACCTTAAGTGGAGAAAATAGTAGTCACGGTGGACTCATCATTGTCTATATCCAGACAAAGTGATCAGGAAGGTAAGGATGTTATTTGATGTAGCATGACGTGTTAAGAACAAATCAATGGAGGTTATGCTTAAGACATGCAACACACCATTGAGGTCTCATTTGGAGTACTTTGTACAATTTTGGTCTCCAAAGTACAGAAAAGGACATAGCCGTGCTAGAGAAAGTCCGGAGGACAATAACAAAGCTGATTCCAGGACTGAGAGGTATGAGATATGAGGAGGAATTAAAGGAGCAAACAGTGGGGACCTGACTGAAGTGTCTACAAGTATGAAGGGAATTAATGGTGTGTTCCCACCTTGACTGCCATTAGGTATTGGGATGAAATCCTTCGACCCACTGTCAGACCTTATGCTGGTGCAGTGGGTCCTGGGTTTCTCCTGGTGCATGACGATGCCCAACCTCATATGGCAAGAGTATGCAGGCAGTTCCTGAAGGATGATGGAACTGATACCATTGACTGGCCCCCATGCTCGCCTGACCCAAATCCAATAGAACACCTCTGGGACATTATGTTTTGGTCCATCCGACATTGCCAGGTTGCACCTCAGGCTGCCCAGGAGCTCAGTGATGCCCTGGTCCAGATCTGGGAGGAGATCCCCCAGGACACCATCTGACATTGTCAGGCATGCATACAAGCATGTGGGGGCCATACAAACTACTGAGTACGATTCAGATTTGCTGCAATGAATTTTGGCAAAATGGACTACTAGCCTGCCGCTTCAATTTTTTACTTTGATTTGAATTCAACCCCTCTGTAGGTTGATAATTTTCATTTCCATCAAACGATGTGGCATCTTGTCGTTCCTAACACATCGCCCAGTCCATATCAGTATTTGATTTTTCTCCCATTGAGATCTGAGGTGTTTTCAAAGTGTTCCTTTAATTTTTTTGAGCAGTTTATTTCTTCCACTTTCAGAGGCCACCTATTCCTTGTGGAGATCCTGTTTTCTATGGGATGGAATTAGTGCATGTAATGTTTCTTCTCCTTTTTTTTTTAATTCCACACTGTCACAGTTGGCTGTGGCCTTCAGTAAATGGCAGCTAGCAGTAATTCATTTTTGCTGTTCATAACACCTAAGTTAAACATCATCAGACTTGTGTAGACTGTTAATATTCCATAAACATAAAAATATCAATACTCCCACTAGTTGTCCTTGCTTAAAATGTTCTTTTCTCACCAGACACACACGCACACACACACACACACACACACTCACTTAACGGGAACAATTTCCATCGCTGAATATTTAAGGTAAAGTAACTGTTATTAAATGTTTATATTCATGAAACAGAAAACCCGGAGGAAAAAAAAACATTCAATGTATCTCATATCCGAGTGTATAAACCAGCATGCAGAATAGTTTAAATGAAAATTGAAAATCCATTGTTCTTCCTTTTTTTCATTTAATTTGCCAGTGATGTTTGACATTGCCTTTTCTCAATTATAGATCTGCAGATTAAATTCTCTCACCTCCTACGCAAGCTGTATTTATTTATTTATTTTTTTGTATGGTTAATAAACATCAGTTCATATATCCCTGAAGTCGATTGTCAGTCCTTTTTACAATTCTTTCTCTTTTTTCACCTGTTTTCAGCTTTTGTGCAAGTCTGCATTTTCTTCTTTTTTCATTTTTGTTGCTGCTAATTCAACATTCTCAGCAATTTTATAAGAAGCAGAGTTGGAAAGTTATAAATGTGACAACTACTGTAGTGCTTGAACATGAAAGAAGAAAATACAGGAAAATGTATGTTGACAGAAAATAGGCGGCAGAGTGTTTTAGATTAATTGCTGACCCAATTAGAGAGTGTGCTAAACGAATGCGTTCACAAAGGACACGCACATTGTGAGGGTTGATGGGCTGTGAATAAATATAATGTATCGACTCACAAAGAGGTAATATTTCAAAGCTGTGCTTAAGGATCCATCCAACAGCAAGGTGACCACACTCATTTGTACAAGAAACAGCTGTAGGGTTCTGGGTTCAAATACATACCAGAAAAAGGGAAGGCATAAATGGCACACAATGTATTATACAGACTCAATTTCTGCAGGGTGTCAAAGTGGTTCTGTCTCACAGCTCCTTACTCCATGGCTGGCATTTTTTATGTCAAGTTTGCATATTGTCCCGGAGACATTACTGGTTTTTCTCAGGATATTTCAGATGTCCTCCTACATCACAAGCATGTGTAAATTTGGAAAAGTGGCGACTCTAAAGGGGTCTTGTATGAGTGCATGTGAATAAGTGGCAGGCCCATGACAGACCAGAGTTGGTTTCAGCTTGTGCCTGATGATGGCATAATACGAAAGTCTATGGCCCTTTATTTGGTATCATGCATTCATCGACTATGAAACCCTCTGACAGACACGCACAAATAGGGGACAGCCAAAGGGCTCGATAAGGTGCAAAAGAACAGAAGATAGCAAGTTGAAACAGAGTGCTAATGCCTTTCCTTCCTCTTCATCAACAGAAAGATGGAAGATTAAAAAACTCCTACCTGACACAATGTTCACATCTCCACCTCCATGGCACTCACTACAGAAGACTTCTCTTCTACTGAATTAGCTCACTTCTGGCCTCACCACGATGACTTCAGTTTCATCTCCCCGATTCTGACGTCATCCCCGGCTTCTACAATCAACGTCACCTCCATTTAGCTCATTTTCTTTTTCCACCCCTGGATGAGTGCAGTTGACTGTGTAGTGTAGCAATTGGTCTCTGTTTGGTAGGGAAGATTAACAGGGTCACCACGTGCTTTATACAGGCTGGCTGGGATTGTACCTCCCCATATACGATGAGAAACTGGTTCAAGAGTAGAAAGGTTCAAATAACTGATGGACTCCAGACACCGACTTCACCATCACCAGGAGGTAAATCACTGACTACCTTCTCACAGAGCTTCGCCACAGTGGAACCCCTTAATCCAAACCAGTCCATAACACATAGAGGTGGCGAGAACTTGACTATAGCCCTCCCAATGAAGCTCTTCCTGCACCTCAAGAGCATCTACCCAATGGAACATCCCTCTCTAGGAAAGAATGTGTCACGCTTAACCGAGCTAGATCAAAGGTGGGCAAAACAAGGGACAACCTATTTAGATGGGACCTCACAACAAGCACTGAATGTCCCTATGGTGAGCCCACTCAAACAATGGACCACATTCTCCATGAATGTTCCCGAGGCCCTACATGCACCGATGAAGATCTTAAGGATGTTAATGACGCTGCTCTTACCTGGATACGGCAGTGGCGTGATAAGATATGATGATGAGCTCATTTTCTGCCTGCTAATTGTCCATCCATCCATCCATTTTCTAACCCGCTGAATCCGAACACAGGGTCACGGGGGTCTGCTGGAGCCAATCCCAGCCAACACAGGGCACAAGGCAGGAACCAATCCTGGGCAGGGTGCCAACCCACCGCAGGACACACACAAACACACCCACACACCAAGCACACACTAGGGCCAATTTAGAATCGCCAATCCACCTAACCTGCATGTCTTTGGATTGTGGGAGGAAACCGGAGCGCCCGGAGGAAACCCACGCAGACACTAATTGTACTTCCTGAAAACCGTCTATAAAAGCTTCAAGAAATCACTCTGTAACTATCAAATGTTTGTTTCGATTTACACTGACTTTGTTCTGAAAGACTAGAACCCTCATCCAGTATACAGGAGGCTCCCCAGCCCTTGATCTGCTGTCACTGTGCTCTTATTTTATTACACCACATAATCTAGTCAGGGTCGGGTATTATCCTGGCAGGACTGATACAAGAAAGGAGCCAACCGTGATTGGGGACCTAGACCCTCACTGAGCAGAACTGCACTCACAATGACACTTTCTCAAATGGAGTAGAATCACTGATTAACCAAACACACACATGTTTGGAACAAATCTGGAGACAAACACACACACACAGGTTTGGGGAGAATGTGCAAATTCTTCTCAGACTGGGACTGGGTGTGGGGATTCAAACTGAGGAGACTGTATCTGCATGTCAGCAGTCCTAAGGACTTCATCCTCGCATTGCCCTCTATCTGCTTCTCAATTATCTAAATAGATTCTGAAGGGCATGGAGTTTGTCAAGCAGCAATGCGTGCAAGGAAGAAATCAACCCTGAATGGTACACCACTTCATTGCAAGTCAATTTACTGTAAGAATGATTGACAATTTATCCCTGCATCTGTCTATTTTCCTTCCGAAGAATGAAATTACGTATGGAAAACAATGGAACACAGAAGACCTTATCTTGTGCACATAATACAGAGAGACTCTACCAGAGGTTTCACCATACTGCATATAAAGTTCACTAGAAGTGAGACCATTGATGGTGGAGGGCAACACTGAAAAGACACTTACCCTCCCAATGAAGAAATGAGTTAATGATTTTTTTTTTTATTAATTTTATTACAATCAATACATAGCAATCAAGTTTTTACAAAAAAAGAATTATGCTAAGAACAGATCGATCCCCACCCTTGAGAGAGAGAGCAAGCCAAACGGTGTAAAATTTAAGGCTTTTAAAAATACCTAAATCAACAAATTCTCTGTGCTTTATAAAATCATTTCAAAATATTACTGATTAGATCCTGCCATGTTTTGAAAAAAGTCTGCACAGATCCTCTAACTGAGTATTTGATTTTTTCCAATTTTAAATAATATAACACATCAGTTTCCCACTGACTTAAAAGAGGAGAGTTTGGGTTCTTCCAGTTTATCAGAATAAGTCTGCGTGCCAACAGTGTAGTGAATGCAATCACAGTTTGTTTGTCTTTCTCCACTTTAAGACCCTCTGGAAGAACCCCAAACACAGCTGTTAATGGGTTAGGAGGGATTGTGAGTCCAAGACTGTCTGAGAGGTAATTAAAAATTTTTGTCCAGAATAATGTTAATTTGGAGCAGGCCCAGAACATGTGACCTAGTGAGGCTGGGGCTTGGTTGCAACGTTCGCAGGTTGGATCATGCCCTGGAAACATTTTGGAGAGTTTTAGTCGAGACAGATGTGCTCGATATATAATTTGAAATGAGTTAATGATTTTAATGTCCCACTAGGTGGCACTACATATTTTGAAAGACCTTCAACAAGAGCCGTGAAAGTATCACTTGCTCGAGCCTTCCTGAAGAGTAGATTGTATTGAATATAAAAAGTGCCTGGCGTGTGTGGAAAGACTGCCGCAAATGTAAGTTATACTATCATTTCATATTGCATATTAGCAGTTTGAACCGCAAATCTCACTGTGCCCTTTTAGCCCCTCATTATGAACCTAGAATATAGCTCATCTCTATTATCTGCAGCCCACTAGACTGCCAACCTCAGATTTCTCAGCTAATCATCTCTTACTAGGCTGACCCGCCTTTTAAGTTGACCACTTCTTAAGGCAATTAATATTTAGATCAATTTGATATTTTATACAAACTCATTAATTTGGTTATATTGCATTTGAGTGGTATTACTTTAATACTCGTAGTTTCTGTTATTTTTGTGATGAAATTTAAACTTTTTTTCTATATTGAGGTCGCCCTTTTGAACCCCCCTGATATTTACTACGTGGTGAGGCATTTGTACTTAATCAACATTAATTATTTCCAGAGACATAATTTTGTCTATTTTTCCAGCGCATCGCGCACAAAAGCAGGGGAACGATGGGAGCACCAGAACTCTGCTCACATCATGTCGCTTTGTACCGCAAGCTGCAAGTAGTTAGTCTGTGATAAGCGGAATACCGCTACACTTTCCACTCACGGGACGGAAGGACAATCCCGACCGCTTTTATATAGTAAGAAAGAAGAAGACATCGCACAGTCTGGAGTAGAAAATCATCTTTTACCTGGAAAAACTAAACTACAAATCCCATCATGCATTGCAAAATGGACGGGGCGCGTTTGAAACTCCGCACCTGCGTAGCACTCACGGGACGGAAGGACAATCCCAACCGCTTTTATATAGTAAGATTATACTTCAGGGCTTATGTCCCGATTTATGCCCTGGCTAACCAAGGCTGTTAGCAAAGGGCACCCGAAATTAATCAAAATATATTTGTTATAAAGAAGAGACAAGACAATGTTAAAGCATTGGTGCACCACCCTGGTGACCCAGTACAATTAGAATATTTAGAAATACAAAATCAACACAACAAGTTGCAGATGCATCTTTTCCATTTAGAACTAATTTCAAAATGGCTGAACTTCCCAGTTATATGGTTTCCAGGCAGGAAGGGGCGGGTTCAGGGAGGGGAGTGAATAACGGAAGAGACGTCAGTGGTAGAATGGCCATCAGTCTTCCATTCTTCAGAGGGAGGAAGAGAGAAGGCATTAGAGCACAGAGTCAACTCCTGGTTTGGCGGGTAATTACCATCACTAGAGCCCACTCGTGACACTGTTCTTTGTTTTGTAAAGAAGTATTTCTGCTGCTGGCCTTGATGATTGTATCCTGCTTAAACCCTTTACCATTATCACTGAGATAACACATTGACCGCTAGTTGCACAAACACCGTCATCTACCAAATATGCGCATCTCCTGTAAACGGCATTGAGTGATAGAGGGCGACTTTTGGAACAGCATTTGCAATAGGATTCTTTACAGAATTTCAGTCTGTTCATAAGTGACGACATGTCTGATGTCATTGTCACTGAGCTCAACAGCTATGCACATCAACCTATCTAGATGTATACACTAAAGCCAAATTTGAGGATGTGCAATTACCGTATATATTCGCATATAAGTCGGGTCTTGAAACCCGAAAAATCGATCATAAAATCAGATCCTGACTTAGACGCCCGTTTCAAAAATACGACCCTTAATTTTTAAAAATTTTTTTACATCTTCTTGCCTCCTCCAATCTCACTCCAGTTTTTCAGACACATCGACTTTTGTGACAGCAAAATAGGCAAAAGCGTTGCTTGAAATAGTTTGGGTATTACCGTGCTGTTACAATACAAATTCTTTAAGACCAGCTTCACATTTTCTTCTGATCAAATGCTCCATCGTAGATAAGGGATGCTCAAGCCCTGACTTATCTGCGGGAGAACTTAAACGAGAGTATATACTGTAGTCTGAGGTCTGCTATGATACACTGCTGGCTTTTGTTGCACTTCCTGTATATCAGGGTGTAATTCAGAAGGCTGAAGCTGAAATGTGCTGGTCAATCAAAACTTTACATGAACACCTTATTCACAGCAGATCTTGAGTGGAAAAATGTTTCAGCTTGCTTGTCAGGTGTTTGCAAACCTGTCACTTCACACAGCAGTGAGAAATGATTTTTGAAAAATGAAACAGTTCTTTGACGCACTAGTGAGAGATTCACTAGGGAAGTGTGACCTGAACAGGGTATTGTTGTTGACTAATCACTTGTGCTTTGAAAGGCCACTGGCCAATGATGTGATTGAACAACAGGTGAAGCTCATTGTTTGCTTGACAAAAGTTCAGAGAGTCTGCAAACCGGTGAAAAACTAAACCTGCTGATGTTCTTTTTATTTTCACTTTCTCAAAAAATATGTCAGTCTATTGTTTTTTTTTGGCAGAATGAAGGTTATTCCCTGTGATAGATTTCCAAGAAACTGAAGATTTCATCCAAAGGTGTCTATTACTGTCTTAAGAAAAGAGAGTGAACGGGAATAGTAAAAAAAAGCCAAAGGCCCTGAAGTACAGCTGTGTAAGAGGATAAGAACACCAGCGTCTGTAGATTGAGAAACAAACACCCTCCGAGTCTTCAGCTGGCTACTTCATCAAGTACATGTCAAATGCCAGTGTCGTCTACAACAAAGAAAAGGTGACGCCAGCCTGCGGTACATAACACAATTACTAGACTTGCTTTCTGTGTTCTTGTGCCCATTTTAACCTTTTCTTTATCTTCTTGTACTATGTGTGAAACCAAGAGTGATAGGGCTTTTGCAGCCACTGCACCACATTTGAGGAATTCTTTACCTTAAGGACGCACCTTCATTTGATTTGCTTAAAACAAGACTGAAGACTCACTTCTATTCCTTAGTTTTTTGTGATCTTCAGTGATACTGGTAATCCTGCCTTTTTACTAAGTGGTTTTTACTTTACTGTTGGTTGCATTATGTTTTATGAATTTTCTGTATTTTATGTTCTATGAAAAGCACTTTGGCTACAGTATTATTAAATGTGCTCTATAAATAAATTGACATTGACATTCTTTTTATTTGCCAGTTTCAGAGATGACTTTTTCTTTGAAACTCTGTCCCTTACTGTGTTCTTTATAAGGCTAATATTAATGTGGATAATCGAGTAAAGCAAGTATTTGATTGAATCATCTATTCATTCTTTTCTTGTGGTCTACCAAATACTTGCTGTTACAGAATAGTAAGAACCAAGTATAAGGTAAGCATGAACCTTCATGGACATTTGCTGATCCTCACTCAGATCTGGCCGATACAGCATTGTCAGCTAATCCCACTGTTATGTTTTAAGGTGGTACATTCTGGGGAGAACTGGGGAGCTCCTTCAAACAAAGTCCCAAAAACTGTTGTAAAAAGTCCCAGAAGTAGAAGCGTCCATCAGCCTTTGGCTGGAAGGACAAAGAATCTTTAATCAACTAGAAGATTTATTGTTAGTTGCACCCTGTAGCACAAAAGCCCTGAGGAGCATAAAAGACCCGTGAGCAGTTATCTTAATATGATAGGCAATCCACTGGTAAACATGCCCCAAAATAACAAATCCAAAGACAGCTCAAGAAACAGAGCAAAGAGGTCAAACTCCAGATAATCAAAAGAAATCTCATTATATAATACGCTACCATGGCTGTCCATTTGTCTGTCCAGGATTTTAAATCATATATAGCTCGCAAACTGTTTGACCTATTGATCTGAAATTTGGTACACGTATACTATGTGACGTCTACTGTCCACTTTCGGGGTGATGATTGACCTCCAAGGATATTCCTCTGTTTATTTTTATTTTATTTATTGTAGAATCAACTCTCAGCAGCAGCCAGCAGAGTTAGGGTTAGCAGTGCGGCGCATGCGTATAGGCCCCGTTCTCATTCCTACCACCTTCGCCATCACTTCCCCTACCTCTTTATATCTTACCCCTTATCAAGCAGGGTCATTTTTGCTAAATCGCTTGTAATTTGACCTCTCCAAATTAGAATCATTGCTGTTATTGAACTATCTGGAGTATAAACACATGTTTGGTCTCTTTGTAAAGGTAACATTCTCTAGTTTCACCCTTAGTAGTCAGAATCACTGTAGGTGTGACTGATCAAAAGTTATGCACATTAGAACTCACAGAAAAAATGAATTTTTTTGTTCTCGCCTAAGTTTTTTTGTGAAAATAAAGGCCTCTATAGCTGCAGTAGGTAGGTGGGGACAGAAACACACTATGTACCAACAGAATAACTTGTTGACTACTCACATTTCAAATTTGAAAAGAATACCTGTAAAAATGACATTTTTACATTAGTTTTTATGTGGGCATGTCCAGGAGCTTTTTTAAGGGACCTATGGTTTATCCATTATCCACATTTTGGAACGTATGGAAAAAGTGTAATAACTTTTGAATGCTTCAACCCACATATATCAATGAGGGCTCTACTGAAAGCTTACACCTAAAGGAATCTATATCTACACACAGTGTCACTCTATTAGTTATGGAAATTCATATTCCATAATAAAAAAAGTAAAAAATACACATTTCAATATAAAAATAGTCAAAACAAGTCTTATGGGCCAAAAAAAATATATATTTTATTTTTTACTTTTTTTTTTAATAAAATGCACACAAACTATATACATTTTTTACAAACTGTTACAACACAGCTCAGCGTTTTTCCATGTGCCACTGATTGTAGCAATCCCTAGCAGGCAGAAAGCACAAGGGCATGTCACATGTCGCTCTCTGCCTCAGACTTCTCCTGGTCTGATTCATCACTGTCACGCCGCGTACATGCCTCTACTACTTCATCGAGAGTGTATTTACGTTTATCTGTACGTTTATCCATATTTAAAATGCGAAAAAACTCACAATAAACAACCACGCACCAAGTCTGCAGACTGGCACAAATGCCAGCTTCGTGCAGCTCCGATCGGTTTTGTTTACAAGTTGGCATGGCATGCTCAGCTGCTCATTGGCTGTAAGTTTGGAGTGTCACTCACAGTGTCCAATCAAACTGGTAGATTCTACCAGGGTTTGGAGTTGTGCGTCATCGTTCAGCTGTCTGTGACACTCGTTGGCTATACGAGGTGCCAGTCACCCCCCAGACCCTCGTAATTGGCCAACTTAGGTGTCAATCAGAAGCTAACACTTCCGTGTAACATGCTTTAGCATGGTTATTGCCGACAGAAACAAATTACGTCTGATATGACCAATAGAAATGAAAAAAATGTCGGAGCTAGTCTCAAGTTAAGAAACGTTTTCTGGAGTTTTTGTCCCTTTGAGGATCTATCGTGTGTTTTGGACCTAATTGTTTTACTGGATTATATTCCCTGGAGCCTTACAGACAGAATGAGACCAATATTGCTCGGAAATATTGATGTTTGACTTGCAGAGAGCCTTCAAAGGTAGGAAAAGTCAACTCTTAAAAGTATTTACTTCTCTGTAAAAAAGGATTTAGTGTCAGTGCTGTGGTTGTTGTGTGTCAAAATGGTTTATATCATCGGAAAGACGAGACTCTGAAATTTCATTTGATGTGTAGTATGTCGAGGTGCATGACAGAAGGGCATGCACACATGGCTGTGACGTCGTCCAATTGTAGTTATGTACCGGGACCGGTACGTGTGCATGTTAAGTGTCATTCTTGAGGCAGATTGAAGAATTAAGTACCAGCTTAAGTGAAAAACGTACTAAGTAATTGCAACACAAACACTAACTTAATCAGTTTTAACATGAAAAGATGCCGACAAAAGAAGAGAAGAAGCAGGTCGCTAGGGTGGAGAAAAGAAGAGCTGCTCAGGAAGAAGCAAACGCATCAAACTCTGAGCAAATGAATACTAAATGTACAGAGAAAGAAAGAGGATGAAAACTGGGAATGCTCAAGTCAAGTGTATTCACTGCTAATTATTGCGCAGTGCGCCATTACTGGTAAATAAATAAAAAACAAAACAACAAAAATCACAGAAATCTTGCCAATGCCAGCTCACTCATAAAAATGTACAAGGGACTGTATTTTCTCAGCCTTTATAGTACAAGTTCTTAAGCAGGGGTAGGGGTCCATGGATGGGTTTCAGGGGGTCCATGAGGATCAGATAAAAATTAACATTTATATTCACTATACAGCCCAGTACTGTTGATTTAGAGCAGATGTAGTAGTAGTAGTAGATCTGTTTTACTTTGTACAAGAGGATCGTATTTCATAATTATAATACTTATTATTCTTATAATACTATAATAAGTACATATAATAATATGATACTCTGTATGTTCAATTCATTTTAATAACTATTCATGGTGGCTCTAAAATCCGTACTGACCCCTACTCTCTCTTCTGTTTCTTTTTCCGGTTTCTTTGTGGTTGTGGCCTGCTACCGATTTTATTTTTTTCTCCAGCCGTCTGGAGTTTTTTCTGTCCACC
Organism: Polypterus senegalus; assembly: GCF_016835505.1. Classification (NCBI taxonomy): domain Eukaryota; kingdom Metazoa; phylum Chordata; class Cladistia; order Polypteriformes; family Polypteridae; genus Polypterus; species Polypterus senegalus. Next base: position 158,605,626 of record NC_053162.1, read on the forward strand.
CTGACCTTACTCTTATTTTATGTTAATTAATGTTGACTTATTTTATTTTCTTACTGTGTCTTTTATTTTTCTATTCTTCATTATGTAAAGCACTTTGAGCTACTTTTTGTATGAAAATGTGCTATATAAATAAATGTTGTTGTTGTTGTTATAATGAGAGGCCATTACTTTTTGCATAAAAAAGAAGTTTTCTTTTAGATAGTTTCCTTTAAAGTTTCATAATACTTTGTGTATGTCATATACAGTATGTACGAGACAATCAAATCTCGATAAATAAAGTATATTATATTCATTGCATGCAAAGTTGTGTTTATGTGAATATTTCTAGGGAAGGGAGTCCATAGATTTCATCAGATTCTTAAAGGGGTCTATGATTCAAAAAAGATTAAGAATCACTGCTTTATAGGGTTCAGAGCAGACCCCTGATGGAGATGGACAGGTGGCCCCGCCTCCTGGGGAACCACCCACAAAATACATGGAACGTAGTAGAAGCATGGAAACATAGTAGTGAAATAATACACGAAACCAATAAAAGGTGATAAAGCAAATAACGTAAATAATATTAACACAAAGAAATGAATCAAACATGAGCAAAAAATAAAGGAATCTGAACAGCAGCCAAAGGAGATACCCATGTGAACACCTCTGGGAACAACTGGAGCAGACAGACAAAAGCACACATGAGCACAAAGAGATCATGCAAGCTCCTAAGGATCAGTTACCTGGCCAGGAATCAACCTCATGCCCGTAGAGGTTTGTGACCACAGGGCTTTTCCACTTTGCCCCCAAGATGCTTATAATCCATTCATCCATTTTCTGAACCCACTTTTTCAGTTGCATGAAATACCAACGAATACACAGCACATAAGTATGTTTTCTTTTTTAAAGGCTCCTTTAATATTTTTTTCCTCCGGTAGCTCTTATTGAAGACAGCTTTGAGATGTCTTTAGCTAAGTATGGTAATTTTATTTCAATTACACGGCGGCATCTGTCAAATCACTTTTCTTTTAACTGCAATGTAAGTGGATCTGTAATGAAAAAAGAGGGAAAGACCTAAAAAGTAAAGCGTTGTTTTGACAGAGCGTTGTTGGAATCCACTTTCAACTCTCAGTACATTTTTGAAGAGTGCGTTTCCTTTTCCACCTACACAAATAAAACTTAATGGGAATCTTTTTTTTTTTTAATATTCCTTTCAATTGCTTAGCTACGGTATCTTTTGTCACCATCATTGACACTCCTTCTACAGTGTGATTAAGCCATAGTTATTAGACATCAGTATTGGATCCCCCAACTACCATTGGCGTAATCCATAACCTGATGGTGGCCGCCGCTGACCACTCATCCCTCTTTTTAAATGTTGCTGCCACATCATTAATCCTGAGTAAAACTCCTTCACATTCTCTGTTATTCCCTCCAAGTTCCCAAAGATGTTCAGGTTACAGTAATTTCTAACTATAAATTGGACTCAATGAATGTGTGTGCCCTGTGATGGACTGGCATAGGGTGAGAAGATTCTCCCTGAAAAAATAGAGGACAACCCCTCAAGGGAAGCGGGGGCTGAGGGTATCACGTTTTTATGATGCTGCATACAATTACGTTTATACTACTCATACACGCGACAACTTTAAAAGAGTAAAAAAACAAAAAGAGCCTTCAAAGTCCCTCATATAATAAGGTACTTGTGTACTTTAAATATTCCCAGATGCTCTTGCTGGGGTGTATTGCTGTGTCTACAGCCATTTTGACACGGCAACGCAAGAGGCAACTCTACAAAGTTGGTCTCTTGAGCAAGACCCTTATCATGCATTTGCTTCCTTCATTAATCTGCATCCAGCCCTGCAAGCAGGTCCTCCAATTTACAGGGAAAACTTGGTGACAGGATTGGCACTCCAGCCACCGTAAAAAAAAACCTCACACTGTTCCAGGGTGGTGCTGGGTGTCACCTGCCACACTCGGGTCAGCTTATGGTGGGTCTGATGATGCTCTCAACCTATATTGAACTCATTTGAATTAGAAAGCCCTACACAGCCACTCAGATCACATTTTATTTAGGCTCTACAATTGCATGATTTGTGTCTGTGTAAAGTCCTGGACTAACTTTTTCGGGGTCTTTATGTTTTATTGGTATTGATATGCTGAGTAATAATCTCTGCATCTATTTCCACTGGTCCACGTTTACTTATTTGGCTGACGCCTTTATCAAAGGTGACTTACAATTGGTTCAATTTCTTTTCTTGGTTTTCCAATTGAAGCACAGGCAGGTCATGTGACTTGCTCAGGGTCACACAGTGTCAGTAGTGGGATTTAAACCCACAACCTCAGGGTTTGAAGTCCAAAGCCTTAACCACGGCACCACATTGCCTACACTAAAGTGTGTTGTTCCTGGAACCAAATACATGTTTTTTGAGAAATTTAAATTCTCTCTGAATTTCTTTGTTAAACAAAATTATATTGATGGATAAAGCAAGCCATCTTAGAATGTCTTGATATCGCACTTACCAGTTCATTAGCTTTGCTACATAAACAGAAAGTGGAGATGAGGAGCATGTACTGATAGAGCATGTTGCCACACTCACCAAACGACAGACCACCTCAGGATCAAAGATTAGGTCCACTGGTGACACCACATTAGTTCGAATGGAGCGGAGCACTGTAAGGTTTTTTACAGTGACTGGAGTGCCAGTCCTACCACCAACACCTGAGGTGCACCTGTAAATTGGAGGACCTGCTCGCAGGGCTGGATGCAGATTAACGTCATACCCAGGACGGAGCAATTGCAAGTGAAGGGCTTTGCTTAAGGGCCCAATGGAGCAGAGTCACTTCTGCTAGCTGCCACTTTGCTATAAATAATTAATAATAACTAATTAGCAATAATATTAATAGTAATTCATTGTTAATTGGTCTGATATTGCCTGTTTTGAGTGGAATTGGTTATTTTTATTGCATTGAAGGATGTGTGTTTTAACATGCTCTTTCTACAATGAGTTCCATACTGCTCTGTTGATGGACTGAGAAATGCGCCATGTTTAAAATACGGGACAAAAGAGAATCAAAAACAAAAAAAGAAATAATTAGGTAAGACATCCAATATGTGCCTACCCAGGAAATATGGGATGTCTGGTAATCCTAAATTGGCATTATGTCCTTATGTCCACATTGTTTCCTGCCTTGTGCCCAATGCTGCTGGCATAGGCTTTAGCTCCTACTCCCAACCCTGAATATATATTGTGACGGGCGGCCGGGTCCCATGTCCGGCCAGGATGGCCCTTCAATACTAGATCCAGGGGGAGAAGCCATGGGATGCACTCTACGCTTGGTAGGCAGCCCTCCTGGGTTACATCGGGGCCAAAGGTGTGGGACTTCAGGACTCAGACTTGTTGGGCTCCATGGCCACCACCTGGAGGAGCTGAATGGCTTAATGAGCCTCTGTCGGCTGGAATGCAGCCACACCCGGAAGTGCAGCCTAATTAAGCCAATTACCACCTGGACAGGCCCAGTCTTAGGTATTATGGGGCCCTAGGCGAAAGGGGGGTCCAGGGGCCCCCTGGAAGCTCGTGAAATGCGTGAAAATTAGACCAAGGAGACGTTTTCTTGTAACGTTACGAGGTCATCACCCTGCGTCCTTTTTTCGCCCGTTCGACCCATAGAGATCTTGACTCAAACCGCTCCGCTTTTATAGACAGCCGCCCATGCGGACATGCCCCTGCTGGCCCACGTGATTTAAGCATGCGAGGGGAGGGGCGGGCCGGGGGCTCCTGGCAGCTGTCGATCCGGGGCCCCTCGGATGCCGGGGCCCTAAGTGGTCGCCTACTTCGCCTTTGTCTAAGGCCGGGCCTGACCTGGAGCACTTCTGGGTGGGCTACAAAAAGACCCTGCAGCCACTACTTAGGAGCCAGAATTGGGAGGAAGAGGATGAGGTTACCTGGGAGGAGTGGTGGTGCCGCCAAGGTGGCGAGGACAAGTGTTTGTGTACTGTTCAAGTGCTTTTGGGACTGTGTTGGGCTGTGTGACACAGGGAAGACATGTCCCATGGCTGAAGAGCAAAAAAAAAGTGATGGTTTTATTATTTAGGAGAAAGAGCAAAAAAAAAGCCTGTTGATTTTACACATGCCTCTGCATCAGTCTGTGCCGGGTCAGGCGCAACATAGCACCTTTATCACAATATATTAGAGGGCACTCCTAAATCATCCCCAAGCTCAAATAACAACCTAAAATAATCAAAGTAACAAATGAATGGGGGTTTCATTAAGGGGTTTCATTAACAAATTTTTTGAACTCACAAGGGAATCACCCACTTCTGAAGGCAGATGTAGAGAAGCAGCAGGGTTGGCGCTACAGGGCGGTGACAATGACCCAAAACACACCAGCAAATCCACCTTTTTGCTGATGTCTTCTCTGGTTTATGTCTTGTCAATCACGGAGAGTGTTTTTTCAGGTTCCTATTTGTGGGCACACAGGGTGAGGAAAGAGATTAATGCACCGGCTTTAACTATACCTCCATTATCATCCTTAAAGGGGAGGAGAACCAGCCAGAGGAGACCTAGTGACATTCGTTCCGCTCCACATCTTCCAGTCCCAAAGAATAAAAAGAGACAAATATGAAGTCTTGCCATTAATTGGATCATCACCGTAAGTAGCACATCAAGGCTCACCAGTGTGTCATTTTTTCAAACTAAATGTATCAACCTTGCCAAAGGCAATTAAATAGGATATTCCCACCTGCGACACCAACTCTCTAATGTGGCCATTTTGACTCATTTGCATTCTTCTTGTGTGTTTTACTTCCTTAATTTATGTGCTTTTTGGCCTTATTGGCATTTATTTGTGGTATTGATGACGACCACAGGGTTCTCCGTTACTGTTTATGAATAAAGAGGCTGTGCAATGCAGCAAATGCCCTTCAGCCAGCAGAAGCCATCCATCCTGCACAACTTCTGCTAAGACGCCTCTGCATTTCTCATCCACTCGCAAGGCAGAAGCTGCAAGAAACTCTGCTTCAAGAAACCTTAAATAAATAACTGGAAAGTGCCAGAAATGTTTCTGTTTCTGAATCTCAAAAAGTAGCCCTGCATACCTTTTTGTTAAATCAGTTTAGTCTTCCATATGCTTTTCTTATTTGTCTGACAGCGCTCAACCAGCACATGCGCCCCAACCAGCACATGCGCCCCAACCTTGCACATATGATAACTCAACTGAATTAGAAAGCCCACACACAGCCACTCAGATCACATTTTATTTAGGCTGCTGAATGGTGTGTGAACAGCTCTACACTTGCATGATTTGTGTCTGTGTCAAGTCCTGGACTAACCGGCACGATTAATCTTTTCGGGGGTCTTTATGATTTTTTGCTATTGATATGCTGAGTAATAAAAAACGGCACGCTTAACTTTTAGGATTTTATGCCATTGATCCAGGTGTCCAAAGTGACTGATGCTGCCGTGGTAAACGACTCATTTAAATACCTACAATAGGTAAAAAACTTCTCATCACATTGCAGCTACTGTATTACTCGCTCATGCAGGCTTAGTCAGTATAGCATCTGTAAGATCAGGCCATATCTGAGCACAAGTCTTGGTCCTGTTATATCTGAGGGGTTTCTGTCTCACCTGGAAGTGCTTTCAGACCACTTGTGTGAAAAATTGGAAGTACGCATGGGAGGGAGATTAAAGGAGCTGCCTGCCTCACAAGGACGAGCTTAGAGTCGGGAGGAGGGTGGACAACACTTGTGAGGAGGAGTGGAGGAGGCAGTGACTGAGGGAGAAAGACAGCAAAGAGTGTATTATTACACTTTAGAACATTAGAACATTAGAACAATCTAGACGAGAACAGGCCATTCAGCCCAACAAAGCTCGCCAGTCCTATCCACTTGTTTCCTCCAAGAAAACATCAAGTCGAGTTTTGAAAGTCCCTAACGTCTTACTATCTACCACACTACTTGGTAGCTTATTCCAAGTGTCTATCGTTCTTTGTGTAAAGAAAAACTTCCTAATGTTTGTACGAAATTTACCCTTAACAAGTTTCCAACTGTGTCCCCGTGTTCTTGATGAACTCATTTTAAAATATAAGTCTCGATCCACTGTACTAATTCCCTTCATAATTTTAAACACTTCAATCATGTCACCTCTTAATCTTCTTTTGCTTAAACTGTAAAGGCTCAGCTCTTTTAATCTTTCCTCATAATTCAACCCCTGTAGACCTGGAATCACCCTTGTCGCTCTTCTCTGGACCTTTTCTAGTGCTGCTATGTCCTTTTTGTAGCCTGGAGACCAAAACTGCACACAGTACTCAAGATGAGGCCTCACCAGTGCATTATAAAGGTTGAGCATAACCTCCTTGGACTTGTACGCCACAGATCGTGCTATATAACCTAACATTCTGTTAGCCTTCTTAATGGCTTCTGAACACTGTTGGGAAGTTGATAGCTTGGAGTCCACTATGACTCCTAAATCCTTCTCATAAGGTGTACTCTCAATTTTCCGACCACCCATTGTGTATTCATTGTGTATTGTGGCTGTTGTGGCAAGAAACATGTATTGGGGAAGAGTTTCCCACAATAAAAGACTCTTTGTCCTTTTAACTTGTGTCTGTCCCTGCTTGTGTTGGGTGTTTGGGGAGCTGGAGTGCTCCCTTGGTGTCCACAAGATGAACTCAAGAAGGTGAGAACTGTTTGGTCATTTCAGCATACTGTTTATTCTACATGGCCTAAAAGTCTTATTCAAATCATCAGTCTGGCAGATTCGGCTAAACATTTGTATCACTGAGCATACATCCTAAACAAGGACTGAGAATATATAACATCCCATTTGAATGTCACTGTAATTTTCCATGGCACAGTGTGATCTACTTGTAGTGTTTACCTCTCCAATAATATGATGCTAGATGACAATACTTTGGACCGGGCAGTGGCAGCGATTTCTCTCCTGAGCTGCATTGTGTGGCTCGGTATGCACTCAATTATGTTCACAGAATCTGTAAAGTTGAGCTCTTCACTGATGAATTGCCCAAGTAAGCAACAGAGCACGATAGAGTGTTCCTGTTGCCGTGATAAGCACACAAATAAAAGCGGCTGGAGCTTTTGGAAGCATGCTCAGCCCAAGCAGCTCCCAAGAGTGTCTACATGGGATTAGAAAATGGGTTACACTTCTTAGGAAAGGTATACAGAGATAGTTGTTTTTTAACACTGTATAGAAAAAGTGGTAGGATAATTGTCTGTGGTAGAAGAAAAAAGAACATCACGGCTGTTAGAATGAGGTATATAACTGAAAGTGTGTTTGAAAGCTTTGCTGGGTAATCTGTAGTGACATTAAAGGTTTTACAAATCTCTTATCAATTTTTATCCACGGTTGGGCTCACTCTCCATCACAAGACATCCTTATGCATACACACTCACTTGCCTATAATTTAGTTTATAGTCACCCATTAATCTGACACATAGTTTTTAGGATGTGAGGATAAACACAGGAGACAATGCAGACTCTACATGGGCAATGCCAGCACCCAGGGTGTGAAACCTACAGTATAAACCAGCAGTACTACCCACTCTGCCACCATGCCAGACACTTTAAAAACTCGCAGCTCCTAATTGTCCACATTGCCATAATGTATCTAACACAGAAAGTTAGAAGTCTGCATACCTGTTGCAACTTTGTAAATAAATGACATACGCTAAGAATACTTACTGTACTGACCTGTGCAGGCTAAAGCCAGTGGCACGTTACACGACTTCTAGTCAGTGAGGATGTGAAACCTAATGGCCGCAATTACTGGATCTCATCACATAAAGGATGACAAATTGCATGACTCCATGCAGACATTTCAGCACAGGTTCACATTTCCAAAGAATTGAGAGCTTGTCCCAAGTTGACAGCAAATAATGTTCTGCCTGACAGCACCAGTGCCTGTCCCAAGGCTTTCCAAGTGTAGCAACTTCAGCCACTGTCATAAAACATAAGACATCAGACAGACAAGCATCTCTTTTGTTCTTTTCTTTGGACTGCTTTGTATGCATTGTACTTGCGGGTGAGTGCTCATTGGTTGACAGCTCTTCCACACACACACACACACAAACGCACGCATGCCTCTATGACTTAAGACTTGCCATAGTGAGTGGCAGACTGGCCTGACTGAGTCGCTGGGGATATCAAAGCTACATGACTAGAAGGCACAGGCAGCACGAGGCGAGAGCCCGACTCATTCAGATCATGTAAATAAAGTTTGTGATTGAAAATCACTGGAAAGGCTGTGTAGTGTGATGGGGGCTTAAGCTGTCGCTGTGTTACATTCATCATCATTATGGTCACAATGTTGAAAATACAGAATATCCAAAAGGATGTGCCTCTTTAGTAGCCTGTGTGGGCCACCAGGCGGGCACAATGCCACTCAAGCCCGACTCAGACACATGCTGAGGCACAAGTACAAGCACAAGCTTTGATTTTTTTTCTTTTTTCCTTGTGGGAAATGCTTCCTTCTGTTTCCCACAAGCACAACACAGTCCAGCACAGTCACAGCACAATGCAAATTTCTCTCTGTTTTTCTTCTACACTCCTCATGGCAACCTTTGTCTTCCTCCTCCTGACTCTCACTCCCCTAGTAGTGTCAGCTGGCTCCTTTTATATGGCACCCAGAAATGCTCCAGGTGCTCGTTGACGCATTTCTGGATGAGAATAGGTGGACTGATCCAACATAAGTGGGTATGAAGAAAAAGATCATGAGCTGGGAATGGAGCAATGGAAAGAAGAAGAAGAAGAAGAAGCAAGCAGTAAGATTGAAAAGTCTAAGACTGAGACTGGAATAAGCTGGATGAAGGAAGTAGAATGTATATACAGTATACACCTGTAGGTCTAGAGTGAAGCTAGATAATGAGACAGTGGACATGGTAGCAGCTAGAGCAAGTATAATAACTGAGATGGAGGTGTCAGAGGGGATATAAGTGATATAACCTAATATATAACCATTATACAGTATTAGGATATAACCTGATTATTATAATTATTATTATATTATAACCATTATATTAGGATATAACCTAATTTAGGTGCTGTGGGTATTGGATTGGGCATGCTAGACCTACCGTTGTGATGTAGTGGCCAAGACATTAGACTGGCTACTGTAATTGACTATTATGTGACCCTAAATAAATCTTACTGTATAACCAATCTTTACTCTAGCTTTAAAAAAATACGTGTCAAAGGTTGTACGTGTATTGATTTTGAGATGGTGTTTCACTGTGATATTTACAACATGGGTTGTTGGGTTAGCATGGATGGGGTATATAACATGGCCTGGAGAGGTATAGTGAACATGTGTGATGGTGCCTAGAGTAAATATGTAGCAGTGTATAAGAGAATGCCTGTGTGATGCTGAGCTCATGGTCTGACAAAGAGGAACCAGCAGAACGATGGGTGACTGGGCTTAGGAGGCACTGAGCAAGAAGAAGACCTTCAAATGAATACAATCTGGAAAAAATGGCACGACTTTTCAAGGCTGCTCATTAGTCAGCTGACTTTTGTAGTTTTACTCAATTTCTTAAATAATGCAGAAGACTAAGGGTCTCCATCCATTATTTTAAAAGCCCCTTCAAAGTGCTAGTCCATCTCTAGACACACCTATGAACACATTTACACGGGGTTGGTTTTGATCCGTCAATACAGTTAACTTGCATGTCTTTTGGATGTGGAAAGCCAAAGTATCTGCAGAAAAAAACACAGAGACATGGGTGGAATAGACATAACACACACAGGACAGAGAGTAATAACTTCTCTGGGGCTGTAAGACAGCCACACTAACCACCTGTCTAGAGTTCTCAGTAATGGACAGTGGTGTCCCTTCTTCTCATGGATTGCCATTTATTGGTTTACTGTCAGATCATTCTCTTTTCCCACATGATCATTGGTTTCTGAAGTTTCTATTCAGAGAAATTATTCTTTCTACCCTTCTAGCAATAAATGCATTATCTAAAGTTTGACGGTTAGAGAACATTTTTCAAAACAATAAAGGATTTTTGAGACAGAGGGGTCAAGATTGGCTAAATCACCGTCAAAGGTCATGGAGCATAGCTGCAGGCTAAATGAAGAAAAGTAAAAATGAGATGATAGGGTCAAAAATCACAGTAATGTGAAGATGACTGCCATTGTTACCTTACCTTGCAGCAAAACTGTAAATATAGATTATAGATTATACCGTGGGCTTAGAGAAAAATCTGGAAGGATGACCTTCTAATATTCATTGTTTTCTGCCCTTCAGAGAAATCCATTTAATCGTGTGATGAAAGGATGAAAGACCATGGATTTCCCTTTGCATCCGTCCATCCATCCATCAATCCATTTTTCTGTAATCACTTCTTCCATTTCTGGGACATGGAGTAAAGGTACACTAATTAACTCTGCTGCCTTTCTCACACCTCTGAGTCTGAATCTCAGACCAGGCACTGTCTAGGTTAGTTTTTTCCCCAATGAACCAAATTTTTTACCCAGGAAAAAAATGATAGTGTTATTTTTGACTGGCAGTGGTAAACTCTGAACCTTATGATCCTGAATTCCAGCAAGGAGGTTTATATGATAGATGGAAGAATGTAGGCCGTTACAATCTTGCAGAGTGGCAGGGCCAATCCTTGACAGAATACTAGTCCATCACAGCATACTTTAATTTATATTGGACTTGTTGGATGGTGGCTGCGTCCTGAAGTGAGATGCTTTGTAATGGTTTCTTCTTTTTGGCTGTATATTTACCTTTGCAAAGTTGCTGGGAAATGTAAGTTATGCCAATAGCAGGTTTGGGAGGAACACCACACCATTGTAGGCACACTTGCTCCTACTGGGCCATATTAGGCTTATTCAATAATCTATCATTATGTCTTTGGGATATGACATGAGATTGGAGCATCTTGTGGAAAATTCTATGAGCAGTTCTGAGAATCAAAACTAAGCCATTGAGGTGCAATAAATAGATAGATAGATAGATAGATAGATAGATAGATAGATAGATAGATAGATAGATAGATACTTTATTAGTAGATTGATAGATAGATAGATAGATAGATAGATACTTTATTAGTAGATTGATAGATAGATAGATACTTTATTAGTAGATAGATAGATAGATAGATAGATAGATAGATAGATAGATAGATAGATAGATAGATAGATAGATAGATAGATAGATAGATAGATAGATAGATAGATAGATAGATAGATAGAACTTTGTTAGTCCCCAGGGGGAATTTTGGCGAAGCTCTTTAAATAAATAAATATATAAATAGATAGATAAGGAAGTAAATAAATAAATGTACACGCGCACTTTGGTCTGAACACACACCACAATGACTATAAAGCAATAAAATTAAAAAGAAAGAAAACGCCTGACTTTGCATTTCCAGTTCCAGCGAGGTGTTATTCAGGTGTATTGCTGTTTAAAGGAGACCACGTAGCGTTCTTGATACACTTCTGCTGAATGAATATTTCGCTGAAAGTCCTCAGTGTTGGTGTGTCAGAGAGAGGATGTGCAGCATTGTTCATAATGGCAATCAGGTTTGTTTTAATTTTCTCTTTGCTACTACATTCAGGGGATTCAGAGTGTATCATATAACTGAGTCTGCTCTTTTAATTAGCTTGTTGATTCAGTGGGCCTCTCTTAAAGTGATATTACCAGCCCAGCACACCATATCATAAAAAAATCGCACTGACCATTACAAAGTTCTACAAAAAGTGCGAAGGATATCACTTCCTACATTAAAGGAACACAGTCCCCTAAGGAAAAAGTGCCAGCTCTGCCATTTTCGTTTGTAGTTCGTCTGTGTTCCCAGACCAGTCCAACCTGTCACTGATGTGGACCTTCAAAATATTTGTAGGGTTGCATCACCTCTGCATCCACTCCTTGAACAGTGGCCGGTTATGGAGGCTTTTTGGTGCAGTGAAAGTCAATCACCAGTTTCCTTGGTTTTGCTGATGTTTAGTTGCAGAAAATTCTCTTTGCACCAAGAAACAAAGTTCTCCTCCTGACCCCTATGCTCTGTCTGATCCCCTTTATCAATACACCTCATCATCTGAGAATTTCTACAAGTGACATGACCTGCTGTTAAATAGTCTAAGGTACACAGAGTGAAGAGAAAAAGAGACAGGACTGTTCCTTGTGGTGCTTCAGCGTTGCTCACATCCATATCAGAAACACAGCCCTGTGAGACACCAGAGGCTCCTCTACATACATACCTCTGAGTTTAATAGCTGGATGGTACTGAAGCCACTGGATAAATCAAAAAACATAATCCTCACAGTGCTGCAAGCTTTCTCCTGATGAGAATAAGCCTTGCAGAGCAGATACTCTGTAGATAACTGTATCCTCCACTCCAATGTTTGTCTGATAAGCAAACCGTAGTGGATCTAGTAACATTTTTGCCCTAATTGCATCTATAATGGCAGGAATTTCACTGACTTGGTCAAGCCAGATCTTTCAATTTGCTTTGGTTTTTTTATGTGCCGGTTAAGTAGTATTGTGGTTATGGGAATGAAACCACTTTCAAATCCCGGTAACTTTTACTACCCAGGGTGCCATTGGGCCACGTGGCTTAGCTGACTTCAGTGTATTTACAGAGCACAGCTGATGTCCTCCTGAGAGTAGCTACACAGTATGTTCACAACTTAAATTAGGTCATTATATTAAAATTTAAAAATCCATAAACTGCAGAAATAAATGATGCATTTTTTTTGCTGATTTTCAATGTATTTTTTGTTAAATTTGCATCTTGCCTAATCACAGTCCACAGGCTGTTTGGGATTCAACATACAGATGGCTTTTTTTTTATTTTTGCCAGGTGTTTTTCAGATTAATTTTAATGTAGTAAAATTGCCAAGAAATGCACAGGCAGCAAATAAAAGACAAGGTAGAGATAGAGAATTGATGCTACTGAGTTTTTACAAGTCCTGTTATAAAAAGACCTGTGAAGAAGAATGTGTCGTTATACATAAAAATGACAATGCAGCAATTCAATTAGGAGATATAGTGTTACATGTCTAGAGTTACTTAGGTGTTTAAAAGAAAAGTGTAGCAGTCTATGAAAGCTAATCTGATGCCAGGAGCTTACACCTGCTCTGCCCATTGGGGGTACGAGCCTCATGGGTAATTCAGCAAAGAGAAATCCTCTGGATAATAGGAAACTCAACGAGGGAGGACTCCACTCCTCACATTTAGTGCATCCTGTTTAGTCCAATTTCAAGGCTGCCAAAGATAGAAATCTATTCCACAGTCTATAACTCGGGACAAGAGCTCCAGTCCATCACAGGCCACATTGACCCCCAGCATCCTTCACTCACTCACACACACAGAAAGCACATCCTGGGATTAAGGAGGAAATCTGAGTGCCATGGGAACACTCATGTAGATGTGGAAAGAGCATGTCAGTTCCACTCAGATAATCAATTGACCAAATCTACCAGTGCTGCAAGGCAGGAAGACTAACTAAGGTATTCCCATACCAAGCTAAATATGATAACATTTGATAATCGAGTTCTAAATGGTTATGGTGAATGTATTAAATCTTGCAGTGGAATGGTGGGTAGTGTTTATAGTCCAATTCCTGGACTTGAATTCTAACCTGCTCAATGGCTATGTGGAGTACTCTGGAAATCAATGACTCCAAGTTAACCCAGTTTAAGTAGGTGTAAGTACGTCCTAAGATGGTTGGGTGTCCTATTTAGGGATGAGTAAGTGTGCCTGAGATCTTGTGCTCTCTGATGGTTAAGGCCTTGCCCAGATGCTGCTGGTATAAGCCCCCTTATGACCCTGAAGTTTGATTAAACATACAGATAAACATTATGAGCCCTCTGTTAGTTTAAGGCCTCATCCACATGTACCTGGGTATTTTTTAAAATGGCAGATTTTCCTCCTTCGTTTTAAAAAAATAAATCCTGTCCACAAGCGCACCATTTTTAAAAAATCTCCCATCCACATGAAAGCACAAAACTCTGCTGTCAAGAGCACGAAACAGACATAGATACTATAACAAAGAGAATGTCATTTAAATTAATTTCCATTGCCCTTTATTTTTTCAAATGTGCGTTCAACAATGAATGAATGAATGAATTAATAGATGAAAGAGGTACTTTGAAAAGCTGTTGAATGAAGAAAATCCAAGGATACCATTGGGGGATGGAGTCCCAAATTTAGGGCTAGTACCTGGAATAAGGAAGGAGAAAGTAAAGGAGGCACTGAAAAGAATGAAAAATGGAACGGCAACAGGAATGGATGAAATACTAGCATACGTGTGGAAGAGTTTAGGAGAAGGGGCATTAGATGTGTTGAGGGCTCTAATGCAGAAGATCTACAGTATAAACAGGAGGAGTGGAGGAACAGTGTGACTGTACCCATTTATAAAGGGAAGGGCGATATTCAGGATTGTGAAAACTATAGCAGGATAAAGCTGATTATGACGCACGATGAAAATTTGGGAAAAAGTTATGGAGAGTAGGCTTAGGGAAGAGACCACCATAGGGAAGGATCAGTTTGGTTTTATGCCATAGAGAAGAACAACTGATACAATCTTTGCATTGAGACAGCTCATAGAAAAGCATCGAGAAAAACAGAAAGGTTTGCATATGGTATTTCTCAACTTTTGATAGAATGTCATGTCAAGAAGTCTGGAGTTGCATGAGAGAGAAAGGAGAACTGGAGAAGTGTGTGAGGATTGTCCAGGATATGATTGAAGGAGTGAGGACTCGGGTTGGGGTAACAGACCAGATTCTGGTTAGGGTGGGTCTGTTCCAGGGATCTTCTAAATGTCCTGAACTCTTTAATCTGTTTATGAATGTGTTGAGTCATATTATAAAAGGCCAATCCTCATGTTGTAGGCTTTTTGCTGATGACATTGTGTTGTGTAGCACAAGAAAAGAGGACGTGAAAAGGAAGTTGGAAGACTGAAGATCAATAGGAAGAAGATAGAATATATGAGGTTTAATGATAAGGTTTCAGAGGTCAGCCTGCAGGGAGGGTTATTGAAAAGAATAAATACATTTAAATTATCTAGCATCAGTGGTAGATGGAGAATGTAGAGATAACCCCTAGTGTGCAGTGTGGATGTAACAATTAGAAGAAGGTATCAGGAGTATTGTGCGATCAAAGAATTAAGCCGAAGGTTAAAGGTAAGGTTTCAAAAACAGTGGTTAGACCAGCTGTGATGTGTGGAGTTGAGACATGAGCAGTAAAGGGAGCGCAGGAGAAAAAGATAGATGTGGCAGAAATTAAAATGTTGAGATAAATGTATGAAGTTGCAAAAAAGAACAAAATAAGAAATGAGATGATTACAAAAGTGGAAGAAAGTACAGGAAAGTAGGCTGAAGTGGTATAGACTTGGGATGAGAAAAGACAATGAATATGTGTGCAAAAGAGTGCTGGTTGAATATGTGTGCAAAAGAGTGATGGTAATGGAAGTACAGGGGAAGATAAAGCAAGGGAGGCCAAAGCGGAGGTGGACAGATAAAGTTAAAGAAGATCTGAAGGAAAAGGGCCTGACTGGCGAGGAGGTGCAGGACCAAGTTATATGGAGAAGGTTGATCAGAAGCATCACCCCCACAAAGAAATAGGAAAATATGAAGAAGAAGAAGAAGAAGAAGAAGAAGAAGAAGAAGGTAAGGATTACATACTTCATATAGCTGCAGAAAAGAACACAGGTAAACAAGAAAGGTTGAATGAGGCTTTAGGGAGCAGTAACCCTTGCTTTCCACCCAAAAAAAAACACTTTAAAATCTCAAAAAACTCGTGAATATTATATTTTTTGCGTCTGCAAAATTGCCTGCAAATCTAATTTTATTGTCAATTGCACTAAACTGTACGCTTGTTTTGATCATCACTGGACAAGTACATCTACTTCTATAGAGCATAAGTAAAACAGTTAAGGAACAAGAAGGCAACGAGAAATTCTCTTACACGAAATTCTGCAAAGTTATGACCAATAATATCAAGCGGCTCTTAATGCTTGGAATTGTGACACTGCAGGCAAAAGTATCAGGGTGAGTATGTATGCTTCATAGATTCGCAACAGGATTAAACAAAGTCATAAAGCACAACAGATTTTATTTTCCTTCTAGCACTGTGAGAAAATGATGCGAAGCGTTTACATATGAATGGTCAGCGTGCAATTCCACCTGCTATGTCAAAGTAAAACACCAACCCAATGAAAACGCATTGGGATGAATATTAACAAACAGGCATACTGATAACAATGCTGTCAGTATTTGTACAGTGCACATTTTACCTTGAATTCCATCTTTCAGCAGTCAATGGAATCAGAAATGTAAACACGCAGTTGTCAAATGATAAGGTAAATATTTTTACTTTGGATTAACCAAAACATGGATTTTGACATAGGAACAATTAGAAACTGGAACATCTTCTTTTAACAGTTCTTTTGTTTTTTTTTAACAAATCTCCTTTGTTTCAGTTTTGATCCTTTGTTTGGATGGTGCCTAAAATGCCAACTATTGATGGATATGCCAAGGCAAGCAGACAATAGCACAGAGTCCTTAACAATATGAGTGAGGCTCAATGAGCAATGTGACAAAAAAAATATCAAAAGAAAAATTGAATTGAAATGAAGCAAAGTTGAGGAAAATATCAAAAGACCCTGTACAATGTTCTTATACTGTACAACAATAGAAACCCGATAATTGTGTAATTTATCAAACCAGAGGATCATTAGATTTAACAAAGAAAGTCAATAATAGGGCGTCATGGTGGCGCAGTGGTAGCGCTGCTGTCTCGCAGTTAGGAGACCCGGGTCCTCCCTGTGTGGAGTTTGCATATTCTCCCCGTGTCTGTGTGGGTTTCCTCTGCATACTCTGGTTTCCTCCCACAGTCCAAAGACATGCAGGCTAGGTGGATTGGTGATTCTAAATTGGCCCTAGTGTGTGTTTGTGTGTGTCCTGTAGTGGGTTGGCACCCTGGCTGGGATTGATTCGTGCCCTGTGTTGGCTGGGATTGGCTCCAGCAGACCCCTGTGTTCGGATTCAGTGGGTTAGAAAATGGATGGATGGATGGAAGTCAATAATATGAGCATCGATTTATGTAATCCATTAAATATGACAATGCTGGGACTTTTCACATGGGGGCTGAAGAAGCTAATTAATAACTGTTTGATCTACTTTTGTATGTTCAAATAGTCATGCACCGTTGTACTTTGAAAAGATTCACGAGCGCTCAGTGGTCACTGGAGTCAGCATGGAGGCCTGTTTTATGCCTTTTACATTGTTCGCTGTAACCTTAGAAAATGAGTGGAAGAATAGGAAGAGCAAATATCTTAAAGGTATTAAATATAATGTAACTTAATTGGAAAGTCTTACAGCTCAATTAGGCTGCCTTTATCCTGATTAGCAATTACTAAGGGACAAAGTGAGCAGCAGTCGTCCTTTTAATTAAAGTAGCTGTAATTTATGGAAGTGTAGATTTTTGAAACCACTTCTGTCTGTTCCTAGAGTCTGAGCTCAGACTGATTAACACACGTATTCTTTGTCACGCATGTGTGTCAGAGGATCACTTTCTGGGTTCAGCAGAGACAGTCCCTACCACTCCAGAACATGAGGGGGCACTGTCACTGATGGTACGGTCTCTTTTTCAACCCTTGGCTCCAAGAAGACACCCAATGAGGGCAAGTAACTCTGACCCTTCTAGTCAGGGGACTGTAAAACTGACATGCTCCTGGAAGGAGGTGTCCCACTTTGGAAAGAGCAGACTGCCGGACGGAGCTCCGACCTGAACTGGTGACCACTCTGCAGACCTTGACTACCCCTCATTTGAAAGGCACAAAAGGCCTATTTGTGTTTTGTACCCTTGTGTGCCTGTTTATTTTGCTGGA
This sequence comes from Polypterus senegalus, assembly GCF_016835505.1. Classification (NCBI taxonomy): domain Eukaryota; kingdom Metazoa; phylum Chordata; class Cladistia; order Polypteriformes; family Polypteridae; genus Polypterus; species Polypterus senegalus. Next base: position 158,623,462 of record NC_053162.1, read on the forward strand.
CACCTCTGTTATTAAAGGGGGTGACCTGATGTTTTTTTTCTGGATGAGTTTATTTCCTTAGTCGATGACTGCCTATGCAGAGATGTGTGTCAATGCAGGTTCATTGTTAATGTGTTTTTTCTGCATTTACAAGCATTTTAACATGGTCTAGCATACACAAGATGAAGTGCATGGTATTTAAATAAAGGTTGCTAAATGATACAAAAAACCCCACCAGAGTCATGTGCAAACATTATATTGAGCCATGTTTCTATTGTTCTGTTAGTGTGATTTGGCAATAATGGTGACAATCACGGCAACTGCTGCTGGAGCAAATGTTGGTGAGACCATCAGGGGGTGCTTACCCTGTGGTCTGTATATGAATTCCAAAGCCCCAGTGCAGTGACGGGGACACTGTGCTGAAACAAATGGTGACGTCCTTTGGATGAGACATAAAACTGAGGTTCTTTATTCTATGTGGTCATAAAATAATCCCTGGGCATCTTTCGAATAAAGGTAGGGTGTACCTGATGTCCTGGCTAAACTGCTCATCATGGCCTCATCCATTCTACCTCTTTAATCATCCCCTGTCTCTAATTGTGTATCTCTCTCATCCCGTCACCACTGAATAGTTAATGGATATGGATGCTGCACAAGGGTGGTGGTTAAATTGGCTCCCCACCATCTATGCAAAGCGTTTTGAGTACCTAGAAAAGCACTATGTAAATGTAATTAATTAATTAATAAAAAAAGTATTAAAGACAGAGACGATAGGGTCTCTGTGTCCACTCACTTCCTGTGTGGAGTTCACATATTTTCAATATATTTGCATGTCCAGGTACTTTGGTTTTCTCCTGTTTCCTTAAGGTTTGGAGGTTTGACTGAATGGTGACTCTAAAGTGGCTCTGACTTTACTCCTTTGTAACTATAAAAAGACGATTTGAAGATAGACAGATACATATGAAAAGCATGATCTAAGATAGATAGATAGATAGATAGATAGATAGATAGATAGATAGATAGATAGATAGATAGATAGATAGATACTTTATTAGTAGATAGATAGATAGATAGATAGATAGATAGATAGATAGATAGATAGATACTTTATTAGTAGATAGATAGATAGATAGATAGATAGATAGATACTTTATTAGTAGATAGATAGATAGATAGATAGATAGATAGATAGATAGATAGATAGATAGATAGATAGATAAATATGAAAGGCATAATCTAAGATAGCTGCGGTGGGCTGGCACCCTGGCACGGGGTTTGTTTCTTGCCTTGTGCCCTGTGTTGGCTGGGATTGGCTCCAGCAGACCACCGTGTCCCTGTAGTTAGGATATAGCAGGTTGGATAATGGATAGATAGATAGATAGATAGATAGATAGATAGATAGATAGATAGATAGATAGATAGATAGATAGATAGATAGATAGATATTCAAAATCCTATATTAAACAAGACAAAGTGAATCAATGAATGTGCGTGACTGACTGCGCCCTATACTGAAGTGATGCCCCATCAAGGCTTTCATAATACTTTCCACCATGGGCCCTTCATGAATAAACTGTCATTTAGATGAAGAATGAATGGATCACTGTATATATACTGTAATTTTTCAGTTACTTACAGACAAGCAGGTAGAAGAGCTCTTGGCCAACCTGAACATGGCTTTCAAAATTAAATAAATAAATTCACACCCTGGAATAATCTGAAGACAAGGCTAAGAGGAGACAGACCAAAGTAGAGAGTGCAATTGTCGCATGTTATTCTTCCACCACACTGACTTGATAAAAGTGACGCATGAGAAACTGCATGATCAATTCTATGTTCTGAACAATTAAAAATTAAGTCATCTAAAGTAGACGTCCTCAACACTTTTATCCATGTTCAAAATTTTCTTTCAGCTTTTTTTCTCTGAACTTTCTTTCTTTCATGTTTAGGCCAATCCTGGCATCATATTGTGCAATGGAGAAAACAGTCGTGTACTGGGTCCCAGTTCATTGCATAGCCAAACTCATGCCACACAAGCTTTCACTCAATTTAGTGTGACCAGCTAAGCTTTGGGAGGAATTCCAGATTACAAGGAGTAATCCCAGGGACCAGGCTGGCATTTGGGACCCAGTCTTCAGGAGCTGTGAAGCAGCAGTACTGCTGTGCCAGCATTCTAGCCTGCCCTGTGTTCAGAATCATTTTTTAAAATGTCAGAACAGAATAATATAAAGAGTTGCCTGTTTTTTTAAGATATGCATGCAGAGATGTGGCAAGTCACTAACGACAAGCTTCCTGTAGGGATATTCTGGGCGGTGTCATTTCCAGCTTAATGTAGCCCCCCAAAGACGAGCCAATCTTTACACATCATGAAGTGTAAATTGCTGATTGCTGGCTTATGATGAGAGATTTATTGTGGATGCGAAAAAGTGAAAATTGCCATTTATCACAGGCAATGAAAGCAGCTGTTGCATTTTCTGTCTGGCAGAGCAAATTGAGACCTACCAGGCACAAAAGACGGGACCAGAACTCCAGATTGATTGTTAGATGATCCAGCTATTAATAAGCAGACATAGTTACTGGCTGCTGCCATCCACTACTTCATTGATTAACCTGGGGGCTTTTATCTGTATGAATGGATGTGCTTTAGGTTTCTAATAATATCCCCTGTAAAAGGGCAAAGAGTGTATCATAGTGGGATACAAGGGGAGTGTCATTGTGAGGAGCAGGTCGATTTCACAGTGCTTGGACCCTCCATTCAGTTAGCGCTTAGGGCACCTTGTCTGTGGGGTAGCAGGTTCTCTCTTTCTTTAAACAACCCAAACACACGGTGTGACATTAGTCGGCCTGCTCTGAGTGTGGGTTTGTACTCTGCAATGGAATGACTTCTTTTCCAGGACTGGGTTTTGCCTTTTGTGACTAAGATAAAGTTGGCCTTCTTATGATCCTGCACTAGATAATGAGGGGATCTAAATAAATGAAAAATGATGACACCCGCCTCTGTCACATATTCATAGCTCAGTGTGAGTGACAAAGACATGAAGTGATTGATTAGTTTTCATTGTGCAAAATCCTTAAGGTAAACACTCAAAAATGACCATGTGATCATGAGCACAAACAAAAAAATGTAAAGACAGAAAAGACGTTACTGGTCAACCCCCAAGAGGCTGCCCATGAACTGCCTTTATCGAGGTTAAAAGAGAAAAGACAACAAGCTCATCAGTGAGAATTGACATTCAAAAGAACTAGCAGAAGAAAAGTGTCAGAGCCTGGAACAGGGCGGCTTGAGGACCTGGAGATGTTGGTATATTTAAGAATAGCTCCGCTAAGACAGATTGATATATCTAAGTAATCAAAATAAACCTTAACTTTAACATTTGCACTATATTTAAAATACATGCAGTCATAAGCAGGTTAATTTGGAGCCATTGTTTTCCACTGTACTGCACACTGTTAGAATTCAAGACCAGGAATTAGACTATCAGCACTACCCACCATTCCACTGCAAGACTTAATAAATTCACCATAAATTATCAGTAGATTCATTAGGAAGTTGGAAGCAACATCAGCAATAACTGTACTACTTAAAAAGTATGCCTAGTCCAACATAATAAAATAAATCTCCATGTTTGTGTCTGGATGCTATGTCATTCCAAAAGATGGCACATCACAAACATTTGTAGTAATAAAATGCATTGCATGTGTCATTCCAACAGATGGCATATTATAAACATTAATTCAGTTTTTACAAATCCTATACCAAATGGCATGTAATAGAGACATATGTAATGCATGCTGCACTGCAAATGTTAACACTGAAGTCTACATTGATTTCAACCCATCTTAGACAGCTAACACAGCTAGCAGTTCAAAACACAAAAACGATTTGGATGATATTCACGGGTAAATAACATTTTTTGCATAAATACAGTCCATATAGTCATTCATTTTCTAAATGCATGTATCTAATTCCAAGTTGCAATGGGCAGAAAGCTTTTTAAGTGAATCACAGAAACCAAATGTGGACCGTGCAATGGGCCATCATACAGCACACCTCCACATTGGGCCAAGTTAGAGTGCTTAATTAGCCAATTCAATGTCAATGAAAATGTATTTAAAATTGAAAACAACGTTAGCAAGGCTGTAGCCAAAGTTTTTTACACAGAATGTACAAGCATAAAATACAATTAAATAGTATAAAATACAATCAACCAACCAACAATAAATTTAAACAAACCACCTATTAAGAGAGTAGAATTAGCAGTATCACTGAAGATTGTGGAGAGCTAGAGAATCAAAATGAATCTTCAGTCTAGTGGTACTAAACTAAAGAATTCTACAGATGAGGTGCAGCAGCTGCAAAAGCTCTGTCACCCTTGGTTTTACCCTTAATACGAGCAATACTTAATAAATTCACCATAAATTATCAGTTGGTTCATTCGGAAGTTGGAAGCAACATCAACAATGACTGTGCTACTCAAAAAGTATGCCTAGTCCAACTTAATAAAATAAATGTCTGCGTTTCTGTATGGTTGCTATGTCATTCCAACAGATGGCACGTCACAAACATTTGTAGTAATAAAATGCATTACTACAAATGATGTAATGTTCATCTGTGGGAATGACAAATACAATGCATATGTCTCTGTTATATGCCAAAATCCGTACTGACCCCTACTCTCTTTTCTGTTTCTTTTTCCGGTTTCTTTGTGGTGGTGGCCTGCGCCACCTCCACCTACTCAAAGCTTCATGATGCTCAAACAATGATGGACGGATTAAAAGGCAGAAGTCTACGTGACCATCATCATCATCAAGCCCTTCCGTGAGAATCCTAAATCCAAAGAGGACTGTTTCATTTATATTAGGTAGAATGGCCATTGAACCTTACTCTTATTCGATGTTAATGTTGATTTATTTTGTTTTATAATTGTGTCTTTCATTTTTCTATTCTTTAATATGTAAAGCACTTTGAGCTACTGTTTGTATGAAAATGTGCTATATAAATGAATGTTGTTGTTGTTATTAGGTATGGGATTTGTAAAAGCAGTGTTAATGTTTGCAATGTGCCATCTGTTGGAATGAAAAATGGAATGCAATGCAATGTATTACTACAACTGTTTGTGATGAACTATCTGCTGGAGTGACAGAGATATAGCAACAGGATGGACCCGCAGATACACGGACACTCATTCTTTTATTATGTGGATAATGGCTGGAATAGTGGAGTACTGCATGAAGATCTTCAAACATCTTCAATGGTGGCAAACATGAATCAATCAGGATAGAAATTTTGCTGGGAAGTCACCAAAGGAGCCTAATCATCTTGTAGTGATTGCTTATTCATGTTTTTGTTGAACTATAAAAGTATAAAATCCCGATTAGTTTTATAATAGTTTAGTTGTATTTATTTTTATTGATAACATTTTTGTAAATAAGATTTAAATGATTAGATACTACTACATCCTTCTTTAGCTGCTGTCACTAAATTAACATCCTCGTTCTTTAATGGCACTTTATGGTTCTTTACTGGGTTGTGTGGAACTATTGCTTGACAAAGCACCATGTCATTCTGGGAAGGGTTCTTTGCATATGGAGTTGGTTCTTGGTGCTTTGAAAAACCTCCTAAGATGTGGAAAAAACTGAAATCTTTAATGCATGGTAGGCTACCTAGCAGGACACTAACAAACTAAGAAAACCCAAACTGTGTTATTGTATGTAGCAAGAGACCTGTTAAATTCATGAACCATTGGTATTTCACAAATCTGTTACCATCTACTGTGGTGGGCTGGCACCCTGCCCAGGGTTTGTTTCCTGCCTTGCACCCTGTGTTGGCTGGGGTTGGCTACAGCAGACCCCCGTGACCCTGTAGTTAGGATATAGCGGGTTGGATAATGGATGGATGGATGTTACCATCTATTCATGGTTATTTACTGTAAGGAGCCTGTTATGTATCTAAATAAATGAAGGTTCTTGATAGAACTTCATGTGGATGGGTCTTTTAGGAACCAAAAATGGTTCCCCTATGGCATCGCTGTGAGGAACTGCTTTGGCACCTTTATTTTCAAGTGTGCACTGCCATTTTGTGGAGTGTGCAAGCCACCCAGCTAAAACAACATTTTGTTATCTGAATGAATTCATCTAGAGAAAGTTTAAGAGTGCAGACGTCATCACTGGACGAGAGACTCTCCTACGTTCCTGCAGGAGACCATAGATTTTTTTTCTGAAGAACATGATAGGAAACCTGTCTCTAAAGCTGGCAGTGTGTGCAAGTTTAAGCTGTAATATTGGAATGCTTTATATCCTTTCCTCAATAGTTTTGTGTCTGTGGGTACTGAGCAATTTGTCTATTATAAGTTAAAGAAACATTTTCTTAGGAAGAGTGTACTTCCTGGTGAAGAGCAAAAGAAACGTTTACTATGCCCAGTATGCTATGACTCCTAAAAATGTCTTGTCCAATCTGCAACAAATAGAATATACAGTAACTGACCAGCTCTTTGGTACTCCTTGCCTGAGTTAATTATAATGTGGTAACATCTGTAGAAGCAACTCAGAGATGTTCACTAAAAAACATTCTAATACAAAAAAGAAAAAAGAAACAGAAACAACATGCCACAGCTCCAGTACATTTTAGGGCCATTAGATGAGCATAATGGTGCTCTTGTCACTGCACCGAGCAGACACTTCTGAATCCTTTCCTTTGAAGATATTTATTTTGATGGCACCCCACTTCAGTTTCTCCTGCAAGATCATTTTTAAACTTTGAATTTATTCTGCCCTGAATGTTACCAAGGATGCTTTTTTTTCTTTTTGCTTTAGTTTTCTGGACTCACTTGCTGAAACATGTCTGACCAGACAGCTGTGCTATTTTCCTCTTCTGCTGCCTCTCAAGTGCTTTTAAACCATTTTCTCCACACACAAGCATCTGCAGCTGAATGGCTTCCTGCAGTTCTCCTGTGGTGGCTGGGATTAATGATATCAGACTCCCGGGCTCAGCAGTGTTGGAGATCGATGAATATGACACGCTCCCAGCGTACTGTACACTTAGCCTGTCAGCCTCTTGTTCCTCATAATGACGACAGGCTCTTCAGAGTATCGGCCGACAGTAGCATCTGTTGTTAAGATCCATTTGAGAAGTACAGAGCTGAGGTGGCTGTTTGTTTTTCCTAAATTTTGCATTAAAAAATTATATCTTTAGATCTGTTCAAGTCACTGACTTGCATTTCATAGCACTTTCCATCAATTGTTTTTCCTTTAGTATTGTTTCTTTCAAACACAACAATTGGAGGGTGACAGGGTGGCGCAGTGTTGTCTTCTAGCTTCAGATTGCCAAAGCCTGTATGGGAATAGCCTGTCATGTTCTCCATATATAGAAATAGAAATGGTTTTCATCTCATAACTCTAAGATATGCACGTTAGGTTGCTGTATCTTGTGAAGGCATCCTGTGATGGACTGGAATCCTAACTAGCAGCCAAAAAAATACTGAGACGCAAAGAAAGCCAACCTTTTTCGCTCCAACTGATTCCTTAAGTAGAAGTCATTTTTTTCTGTTGGCTGGTTAGTGCTCTCATTCTGCCACGTCAGGTATTTCCAAAACTTGATTTTTTTTTTCTCTGAGTTGCAAATTGGATCAAGATAGTTGTCCATCTGTTGGCTTGCTTTGCATCTTACTATTATTTGGCTGGTGGTTAAGGAAAAAAAAGAATCAATGAAGGATTCTGAAGGTGAAATAGTACACAAATTCAAATAAAGGTAAAATGTGAATGTTCCTTTAGTAGTGTTACTTTATTACTACATCAAAAAATGGTTGGAATAAATCTGCAAATATTGTGGCCCTGAAGGATTCACTTTTGACCCCTTGGATTTTGATAATGATGACAGCAATAAGGAGACCATGACTTGTACATTAGTTGGTGGTAACAGGGGGATCCTCCTTAAGGCAGTCATTTTCATGACAGGAGGACATTTCGGTCTCCTCTTCAGCATTTGCCATCAGCAAAGAGCTGCTTTTACATGTCTACCACTGATTGTCACTAACAAGAGCAGTGCCACCTGAGGAGTAATCTATGAGTGCAGTGTGCGTAATCCTTTAGATTTTAAATACTCCCATTTGTACTCCGGACCATCACAGCACTCCAGAACTCTAGTTTTAACTACAATGGTACCACCAAAATATAACAGCAAGATAAGTTTCCACACAAGCTTTTGAATATTGAGCACTGATGCAAAGAAGCTTAATTTACCAATAAAAAGATCACAATAAAACATGTGAAAATCAAAAGCACAACCAGAGGAATAAAAAAAGGCATTTTGGTAAATATTTATTTGCACAGACATTCTGGGTTTTAACTGACCCCCCCCCCAAACACACCATTTCAACACAAAGCATATAAAGGAGGAATACAAACAAATGTTGATGTTGTGTTTAGCTAATTAAAAGATGTCCCTCATACTAAGTATAAAACTAAGGGGGACAGGGCTTTTGCAGCTGCTGCTCCTCGCCTGTGGAACTCTTTACCTCATTACATAAAGGAGTCATCTACCATTGAACTGCTCAAAACGAGATTAAAGACTCATTTCTATTCACTTGCTTTCCGTGACCTTCAGTAATACTGATGGTTTCCTCATTGTGATTATATAACATTACTTCTATTTATTATTTATTTTATTTATGTTCATTTATTTTATTTCTATTTATGTTATTCATGTTGATTGTATGTTTTTCTTTTATTCTATTATTGTAAAGCACTTTGGCCACAGCATTCCTATGTTGTTTTAAATGTGCTATATAAATAAATTTGACATTGACATTGACATGTCATTTAGTAGCAAAGTTAAAAAGTAAGAATAAGATTTTAGGGGGGTCATAATGAGAATGGGGTCAAATACAACATGGGAAGGATGCTATATAAATAAAATGTATTATTATTATTATTATTATTATTATTAAGGCCCAATGTTTTTTTTTGGACTCCAAGACTTATGTGAGACGTGGCAGACATCTTAGGAATACTGAACTCATTATATAAAAAAATGTTGGGACGAGACTAGACATTTTCAGAGAGATAATTTCAAGTCCTGTGAAACGACACTTTGTAGCAAGAGATGAAATGAAAACCTAACAGGTCCAAGCGGGGGTGGAAATAAAAGACAAACAGTAGAAGAAGAAAAGACAAAGAGTAGAAGACAAAGTGGAATGTCGTAAAGTCGTTGGCGCGATACACATACAGAGCAGGTTAGAGATTATGAAAGTAATAAAACTCGAATGTCTCAAAAAACTGATAGTAAAGATCACATTAGTGCTAACAAAGGAAAATTATTACTCTGTGAAATAACGGAAGAGCGAAAAGAGATCAAATATATGGACATAGGTGATATGACAGAAGTATGTAGATATTGTTTGGCTTTAAAGTTTAAGTCGGAGACTTGCAGATCGTCTAATTCGTGTTGCCATCAGGGAAAAGTAGTGTTTCTTCTTAATGAAGAGGTGTATCCGCGAGAATTATAAGATTTTTTATTTGGTGAAAGTGAATCCACAAACACTACAGGCAAAATATCTGAATCTACAATAATCTGTTCACGTTCGCATCATTCAATGCTCAAAACGTAGATTTACTCGATTCAGGACCATACGCTATGAGAATCTGTGGTCCCGCAACAATTAAAGCTACTGCAAGTTTAATTTGAAAAGAACCACAATTCAGTTAGGTTCAAATTTATGATTATGGAGAAGCGATGTAACATAGAATTGAAAGAATTAAACGATCGGATGTATTTGAAATTCTACAGCCAATAATGGATAAAAATCCATACGTCCAAAAGTATTGCACTTTACACAAATGTATCTGAAAAAAGAGACAACTAAGTTTTCTTGGATTTCTATATGAATCTGAAAGATCACAGTCGCATATATAATAAACCAATATATGACAATTGTCAGCAATATTAGTTTGGAAACATGGGGGTTCGTAAGCGAAGTGAGCAGGGGGCAGAGCCCCCTAGTTTTTTAATATGTTACTCATCCTATGCAGTTTGTAGTGGTGGTCACAAAAGAATTAAATCTTATGTTTTTGTGGAGAAAGGACATAACAAAGTTTTGAAAGAATGGGACCCAGTAGTGACCAATGCTAGACAAAAGCAAACAGCATCAAAAGCCTCCATTAAAAAATATCACGTTACTCATGTCTAATAATCCACACATCAGGTCATCCAGTGACCAGCTCACAATGCCTAAAACATATAAAATTTGCACTAAAATGATGTTAAATAAATAACTCTAGAAAAGGAAAGTAGTGCGCAAACAGGAAGCCTTTTCCACTGAGTTGTGCTTTTGTATTGGAAACAGGACTCTTGACCAATGAATGAGAGGGAGAGGAGGGTCCCATGGCTCTTTCCATGCAGCCCCAATGATATTTTCTGTGCTGCATCCCCTGCCAGCACATTTGCACCACCATCTCCACCTCACACTACTCATTTGGGATTAGAGAATACACCATTTACACCCACCTTTGCCAACGTGAGCCAATCCAAGCCAGGATCTTTACTGAAACTCGTTGTTTTCCAGTAGTCACAAAACAATGAATTTAAGTAGAGGAGTGAGCCTTATACTGTTTAAGTGCTTGACCTCCTCTGTCTCTAACTCACTCACTTACTCAACCACTCACACTCACACACACACACACATACACACACACTCTTCACAGCTTCTCAGAGTAGCTCCTTCCCTTCTCTCCCAAGTCTGTGTGGCCACACTGGAAATTTCACTCTAAAGATGCCCCTGAATGCCAGTATTACCAATAAGAATAGAAATAATCATAGCTTTTAAAGGAGAGTTTTAAGAATGCAAGGATGGAAATGAGAAATTTATACGGACACTAGAAAAATATACAAAGATACTCATATCTGAATTTTAATCAGAACAGGCCAAAATGTCCAGCTCCTCATCGTTCATACCTCTCACTCCCAGATTCAATCTAGCTACAGGCGCTGACACTTGTTCTCCAAAAACAAAAACAGAGAAATACAGGGTGAGTCAAATTTATGTTATCATTTGAATAGCGGAAACAATTTATTCACAAAACATACTTCATATGTGCAAGATGATTTACAAGAATATCTTAACTTGTTCACCTTCATGTTCAACACACAAAAACCAATGAGCAACAGTACCACTTAAAGACCGGACACACATTTCACGGGGAATAGATGATACCTCAGTCCGTATTCTGTCCTTCAGGTCATTGATATCATGAACTTTGCTGCTGTACACCCACTCCTTCACCATACCCCATAACCAGAAATCACAGGGTGTCAGATCAGGGGAGTGTGGAGGCCATGGCAATGGTCCACCACGACCTATCTATTGACCTGGAAAGGTGTGGCTGAGATAAAAATAATCCATTAGTGTTAACATTATTTTGAATCACCCATTAAATGGTAGTTTAATGGTGACTGAATTAAATATCTAACTGAATAAACAGGAAATCCACAAATTAAAAAAAACAAACCAAGTCCAACCAATTTAGGTGTACTGTATGTGATTATTTGGAATGTAATTAATATCCATTCATTTAGTGCACGCATTTATTTTTTGTGTGTGACATAACAAAATACTTCAATTTATTACAAACAGTCACAGCATTAGCTCTTGCATTAGACATTACAAATACTTAGGTTATTCTGTTTTTTATTGTGTTTGTTTCTGAACTCTCATACCCCCTATTCCCCTCCTTTTGCTCTCGCTAGCTCTCAATTGATTTATTTTTGGGAATTTATCCATCTCCTCTTTCCTTTTCAGTCCCGAATCCTTAGCCCCCCTTAAACATTTCTTTTGAAACCAAAGAACTCGCACTCTTGAGACGCCCTTCCTTTTAGCATGGCGTTATGGTATGTGAATATTGTTCACTTTTCTAACCATTTATTCTTTATTGATCAGCAGAGCTGAAATAAGATGAGTTATTGATTTTATCCTCAATTTGCAGGCTTTATTCTTTCAGTTCTGAGCTATTTCATTTTTGTTATAAAGTGAGTTTATTCTTTCTAACATGGATTTGTGTCTCAAATCTAATAGATAATATCAGGAATGGTGCCTAATTAAGCTTTCACTAAAATCATTATGGGAGTGTGTCTTTCAATTTCCATTGTTACTTTTGCTTGCTGTTTAATAGCTTTTGGCTCAGGAATCACTTTGAAGGGATGTGGCTGTTGTACGCTCGCTGCCCTTTGTCTACTGAATTGTTCATCGACATTTGTGGTGCTGGCTAGTCCTCTGTTTGTGAAGGCAGCAGACTCATATCAGAATAAATACCGTCTTCTGACATTGCCATTAAATAGACAGTAAATCATAACAGAATTGTAGCTTTTGCCAATTTCAGAGTGATTCTCCGTGTCCTCTTCTATGACTTATGTGTTGTGATTATTCAATATGAAATGTGCTCTGTCAAAAACCAACTGGGTTGTTCATCGATTATTTGCGCATCCTTATTCAAGGACCCTTGAACTCTAATTACTAAATGTGCTATTTGAACCATATTTCTGCAATGACATTTTTGATTTGTACCAGATGAGATTTGAATTTTTTTTTTTTTTTAAATTAGAATGTTTCATTAAAGCTAACGACTAATTGTCTTCATAACAGTTCATTTGTAATCCATTTTTATATTTGGGTTTTTAATTTTATACTTTTTCATTGGTATATACTGTTTTATTTTTAGATGCCCTTGTAAAATCTTGTGTTCCTCTGTGAAAGGTATTATAAAATGAAAACTGGTCGATTGATTGTGCTAATATGTATCTGTTCATTCTCCTGTTTCCATCTTTGGTACAAATATGCATATTGCTCATGTACCAAGTCAATTTAAGGATCACTATTTGCTGATATCCAAATTGATTCACAAGACCAGTAGGCATTACCATTGTTTGCATGCACTTTCTAAAACTGGAGCACAGGGTTGATTGATTTGCTAAGGATTACAAATAACATTTCAAACTGCTTGCTGTCGTTCATGGCTGCAGAGGCCTGGAGTCAACACAAGTAACATAGGATGCAAGGCAGAAACAAACAAGTTGGAAATAAGAATTTGAACTGACAATCTTGTGCCACTTTAATACCCGGTGATTGTTGGTCTGACATGGCTGAGCCAGTAGGTACCAGGAAAACAGTGAAAAATCAAACACTAAGATCTTGGACACACACACTAGTATCCACCTATCCATTATCCAACCCACTATATCCTAACTACAGGGTCACAGGGGTCTGCTGGAGCCAATCCCAGCCAACACAGGGCACAAGGCAGGAAACAAACCCCAGGCAGGGCTCACACACACACACACACACACACCAAGCACACACTAGGGACAATTTAGAATCGCCAATGCACCTAACCTGTATGTCTTTGGACTGTGGGAGGAAACCGGAGTACCAGGAAGAAACCCACTCAGAAATGGGGAGAACATGCAAACTCCACGCTCTGGGTATAAGAACTGCTTTTGTGGAACATGTCTTACCTGTGTGTATGTGGGTTTTCCTCTGGGCATTGTGGTTTTTCTACTACTTTGTAAAAATGTGCCCAGTCAAGGGAGGTTCTACTTAAGTTACATAATACGCTGGTGAGGCCTCACCTGGAGTACTGTGTGAAGATTTGGTCTCCATAGTATAAAAAAAGACATGGGCAACACTAGGAAAATGTCCTGTGGAGAGCAACTAGGTTGAATCCCAGAATGAGAGGTATGAACTCTGAGGAGAGACTAAAGAAGTTGAACCTTTTCACTTAAACAGATGGAGATTCAGACATGACGTGATCAAAGTGTTTGAAATTATAAAGGATTTGCTACTGTGGATCCCAGCTATTACTTTAAAATAAATTCTGCAACAGCAAGCCAGGGACATAAATGGAAACTTGTTAAGGTCAGACTTCACACAAATATTAGAAAGCTTTTCTTTATGCAGTGAAACACAGACACATGGAATAAATTAACATGTTGTGTAGTAGTGAGAAGGACTTTAGAGACCTTCAGATTTCAGATTTCGATTTGATGCCTGGAGGAAGAGGATGGGCAGGCTCGTTCTAACACCTGGCACTTGAGTGGGTGTGAATGTATGTGAGCGAGTGTACCCTGCAGTGGTCTGGCACCCTGTTCAGGTTTGGTCCCCACCCTAACCCAGTACTACCACCTGGAACTGAATACCAGTGTCAGCAAATGGATGGATTCTGCTCAAATTGCCTTGCTAAAATATGAAAATGTTCAATATGATACATACCAAAAATATAAATATTTAATTTGCATATGTGCTACAGTGCTATGAAAAGTCCTTTATTAAATATTTATTTTTGTTTCTGAATTAAGTGATTCTCACTTTACACACAGATATGCAATATTCTCTTTTATCAATTTTCATTTATAATATTGTATTAGGTGTCTGTTTGATATGATATTTCAAAATATTCAGAGTGAAACCCAGTAAAATGTAGTAATTGATTCTACAAATGAAAGAAGATACCGTGCCCTCCATAATTTTTAGGACAAAGGCACATTTTTCCTTGATTTACTCCTGTGTTGCTCAGTTTAAAACTACAAATCAAACAATTCAGATGTGATTAAAGTTCACACACTGCATCCTTTCATTTAGGGTATTTATGTACAAATTACAGCACATTTTAGACATGGTCTCCCCATTTCAGGGCACCATAATATTTGGGCCAATTGGTATCACAGGTATTTGTGATTACTCCGGTGTGTTTCATTGCTTCCTTAGTGCCGGCATAAATACCTTGGCTTGCTTCTAAACTTTGGAGTCTGTAGTTGCATTGCAATCATTGCCTACAAGGGATATGTGACAATATACTAAATACGACTGCTTTAATACACCTGCCATTGCCATGTCCCAGACATGGTGGTGCCCTGAAATGGGGGGACCATGTATAAAATGTGTCATCATTTCTACATAATGTGACTGAAATGTTATGCAAATACCCGTAAATGAAAGGCTGCAATGTTCACTTTCATCACATCTGAATTGTTTGATTTGTAATTTTAAACTGTAGAGGGATAAATCAAGGAAATATGTGTCATTGTCCTACACATTATGGAGGACACCTACAAATGCTGTGAAAGGTGTGGTGTTAAATTTTGATCAATTTTTATTTACGAAACTTACCATTTCATACAGAAAAATTCAGTGCACATATTTCATAAACAGAATTTGAAAATCTGAATTTTATAAAACACTTTCTGAACAGAACGTACTGTCAAACCTTGTACAGATAATTCAACTTTCATTGTACTCTATGAAGAAATGCATTGAAATACATATATACAATATATACTTTAGTTGTGTTATTGTTTCACTCAACCTTTCTTTATTTAATATCTGTTAACACAATCTTACACAATATCGCTTCCACATTTTTACAAAAGGAACTGTTGTGTTAAAACGGAAGAAGAGAACTGTTTATAGCAACGAGTAAGAGACAAAGAAATTGCATTTAAATTGGTCTTAATTAAGGCAAACTGCATCTGAGATAAGGTGATAATCTCACAAAATTGAGTAAAGCACATAATTTAAGTAAGGAAGTAATTACTCACAGTTGCTGTGATCTCCCTGCTGTTTGCTGTCTTGTCTTCTGCCGTTAACCTTTCAGTTCAAATGATGCAAAGCTGTGATTCCCTTTTTTTTCCTCTCAGTCCCACCTTCAAGATGAAGCAGACAGATTCAAAACTGGCTCCACTTCAGATGTTGCAGAAACTCTGCCACTGGCATTAACTCCTCTGCTTGTGCCCGTCTGCAGTGAAGAATCCCTTTGAAAGAAGTAAGGAGAAAGTAATTCACTAAGTGCTTTTCCTACTAAACTCCCTTTGGATACAACTTGATTAAAACCAGGTGAGGTCTGAGGGCCAAAAGGACATTTTGCTACATCAGTGTTTTTCAATTATTTACAAATTAGTACAATTCACTAAGAATACTGTATGCAGGTACAGCAACCAATTATCTGTCTTCCACTCAGCCATTTATTCATTTCTTTATGTGTGTATATACAGTATGTCAGGGAATACAGAATGTGCTGCCTGTGCGTATATGTACATTAAATACACCTGCATGAATGTTCTTACATACATACTGTATATGTGTATCTCTGCTGCACGTACGCTACATGTTCATGCATTTGTTTGTGTTTGTAAATACAGATGCCTGCTTCTATGCACTCTATATTGTAATAGGTATTGTCACGTATGCTCATTGGCGGATCATCTTCCAGGTTTATCAGAGATAAGCAATACCACCCAAGGGCAAGAGGGGGCGCAGTCGCTAACAATCTTGTCTCCTCTGTAATCTGCAGTAGTGTGAAAATGCCCACTGAGGGCAATGGTCAGGAGACTATAAAAAAACGGACGCCCAGAAGAATGGCGTCTCAGATTGGACCCGCATTATGATAAGCAGAGAGCCCGACCAGATTGACTTCTGTTAAGAGAAGACTAAGATCGCTTTTAGTTTACATGATTTTCTCACTGTTTTACATGCCATTGAGAGTCCTTTTTATTTATTCTTATTTTCGTGGACTGAAAGGTGTGACTCGGCTGCAACTCCAGCACTTTCTAGACATGACAAGTGTCCTTCTAATCAACCACAGTATGCATGCTTGGATGTATTTATATATACACAGGGGGGCTCTACCCGCTGCTCGCTTCGCTTGCCAACCCCCAGGCTGGTGTTACGCGCTAGCCACTTTGCGGATCTGCTGCTCGTGTATGGGGAAGTGGATGTACAATTTAAACAGATTGTTATTTTCATATTATTACATATGCATAATAGAGCTAACTATTTAACATTACAGCGAGTAATTAACCATAGTAAAAAATAGTAACATGTAATAAATTTAAATAAAATTGTGCTTCATGATATGTTAGGGGTATTCGTAGCATTATACGTTTTTGGTTCTCTTTGGCTTTGAAATTAACATTCAAATACTTTTTAAACTTACACTTTTACTGTAAAACTTTAGTAAAAACTTTTTTTTAATGAAATTAACTTTTTGTCAATATCGCATTGAATTTTGATTCCGTGTTTGGACTTACATCATGACAACACAACTTATAACTGCTCGTGAGTGAATACACCAACTCTTTTTCGAATGTTTGTCCCTATGATTTGTTAATTGTCATAGCAAAAGCTATTCTAATGGGAAACTGTAAACATTTAACTACGAATGGCATATTAAGATATCCTTTGGTGTCTGTTATCCACGGAAGATGTATTACATTACCTTTCTGTCACCTGTTACGATACATCCTTCTTTCAACAGTAATTTGGACGGTGGAAGACCAGACGGTTTTAACGGTTGTAGATATTTTACAGGATATTGTAAGTTGATTTATTCATTTTCCGCACTATCACCACCAACTGTTTCAGCATAGTCTATTGATATGCATTTAACCAATTTGCCGTATAACTGATCGACAATTTCCATGTTAATTTGTTTGACTTCATCGTTTCTCGGTGCTAGGATTGCCCATGTACTCATTTAATCTGTTGGTAATCCTTTGGAATGAAATTCTTCAATAAGATTTAGACAAAATAAGTCTTCTTTTATTTGGAACTTAAAGTGAGGAAAAACGTAAAAATTCATAAGAGCTGAGAATGCAGGAACTGTGTCTGACAAAAGCATTCACACGAATAAGAGGTGATAGGACCTGGGCGTGGTTAAAAAATGGTTGAGGGGAGGTTAGGACTTGAAAAAGTTTCTTGGCAAAGATTTTCTTTTATAATAGAGAGATATATATTTTTTACTGGTTGTGGGTAGATTACAACTTCAAATTTTTTAAGAATAAACAGCATTTGTTTTAAATTCTTCAATAAATAAATATATATATTCCACTTTATAATGGAAATCAATATTATATTTATGAAAAAAAATTAAATAATTGAACTTATAAATACACTGTTATTTATAATAAAGTCATTACAGGTGAATATACATCAGATGTCAACTGAATGCTTCTTTCAAAACCCTCAACCAAAATGTTTAACTGTCAAATCCACAAGTTTGCCCTCGGGGCAGTACCGAGGTGAGGCGTACGCTGCTTTTCAAGAGGGTCTACCTTTAATTTCTTCTCCTAACTTTCACAACAATCTGTTTTTATGCATCATTGATCTGAGACTGAAAACTTAAGAAAATAATGTGACAAATGGCAAGATTTCTCAAAGAAGCCACCCCCAAGGCAATCAGTGGAGACTGAGGGCAGAAAAAAAGTACCCTGTACTGTGACAGGGACCAAAACTAATACTGTATCCATACCAAATTTAAGGTAAATTGGTTATGTTTTTCCTGAGTGATACCCGGATATACAGACAGACATTCTTTACTTTATTTACATAGAACAGGGTTTCTTAAACTTTTTAATTTGAGGACACAAATAAGAAAATCAGGATCATACTGGGAGTAAGCAGTTAACTGTTACCATGATGACAGCGAAGCCATACATAAAGAAATAGCAACTGCCATTGTCACACATGTGAGTCAGATGCTCACCCTTTGAATTCTTCCCAGCAATGTGCTACCATCCTGAGCTGAGAGGGGGTGCTGCTGCCACTAACTGTCTTGTCTTCTTCTACCTCAGTAGTGCTGAGTAACTGCCCAGTGAGGGAAACTGGCTCCACCCGTTCTGGTCCCAGAAGGAGGCATCACCAAGCGACCTAAGAAGCTGAGATCCACAGCCTACTTATATTCAACATTGTCATTCTGACTAAGCTAGCTTGAGTGTTATGGTGACAGTAGTTTTTTTTTTTTTAAACACCATTGTGCATTGTTTTTGTTAAATCTTTAAGTAAATGGGGACACCCAGGTTGGCACCTCAAAAATATACCACAGTATCTGAAGGTCATTTCCTCAGATGATCACACTACATAATAAAAAAAAACAGTTTTTCTTCCATTCATGCATATTTCTCTCATGAAAATTACAAAGAGACAAAAGTGCAAAGCAAACATCTTATTAAAAAAAGGGAATAGATTTCTGAGGGGTATCACTGCCAGTGTAAATGCTTAGCGTTAAGCTTTAGTAAAACTGAGAAAATTAAATTCTTTGTACCGGGAACGGCTTGAGGATGTGTGGATTTTTGAAAGGTCAGTATGAATTGTAGCTTAATTTAGTCACTTAACTCGTGGCATCAGATAAAGAATAAAATGTTCAAAATAATTAACTGATTCTGTTGATTTACTTTGTGTTAAATAACATTTTTTAAATGACGCTTTTCAAAGGAGCTTCACCATTAGCAATACATTTTTCTGAGTTCACAAATAGTTCAACATCTTGGTTTTAATTTAACAATTCAATAATCTGCATCAAAACTTGTCATGTATCTAAATTATTACCAACATATCTGTTTTGTTATTTGTATTTTATACAGGATTAATTGGGATAAATACAGTAATTCAGTGAGCAGTCCAGTCTGAAGTGTTAAATCCTACTGACAGACATCGTGCTAAATTTTTGAGGGCTCCATTATGTGGCCTGTCTTACCCTCTTGATGACTTTTTTTTGTTCTTACAGTTCGCAATGGTCCAACAAAAAAGCCCTTTGTACTACCAGTTGATTGAGATTTATCGAATAACTTTAAAATAATACTACAAGACGCACAACAAACTTAAAGCTACTGTAAGCTTCTTTACACCTCTGCTATTTATGTTGTAACAGTGAACATGTAGTGAGGCACTGACCAGTTTTCCAAAGCTGCTTCAACTGTACATAGCATACCACCCTGCTACTTCTGCACAGGCTAACCTGGGCAAAATAAATGAAAACTATTTGTGCTTTGTTTTTAAAAGAAATATACTAGTAGACTGACATATCCAGTCCTCCTGAACTCCTCTTACGTTATCCCTGTTATAATTTATTCACTGCTAGTCACATGCAACCCATCATTTGCAGGTACAGGGAACAGCAGCTAAGCCAGTAATGGATGGCGTTTACTGGAAGGTATTTGCAGTAGCAGAACAGCCTGAATACACACTATTGGAACAAAAATAATTACTCAACAGTTGTGTGATAACCCATCACCAGGGCTGACTATGGGGTAAGACTGAGAAGGAACCGGCCTAGCTGAACCAAAACAGGGTGAGCACCATGATATATCTAAGCCTAGCCCCTGCTCTTTCATTGAATGGCACAGTAGCACATCCTGTGAAAGTACAGAAGGATCTGACTCAATTCTGCTTGATCTCACATACAAAAAAAGAAAGGGGCCAGTGTCATTTTGTACACTGTGGTGTGCTGGAGTGGTAACATCGCTTGAAAAGAAGCCCATCGAATCAACAAGCTAATTAAAAGGGCAGGCTCAGCTATGGGATGCACTCTCGACCACAATGGAGGAAGTAGGGGAGAAGAGAATAAAGACAAAACTGAGTTTTGTCTATCTATCTATCTATCTATCTATCTATCTATCTATCTATCTATCTATCTATCTATCTATCTATCTATCTATCTATCTATCTATCTATCTATCTATCTATCTATCTATCTATCTTTGGCGTCTTTCTTCTTTCCTTCTCTCTCTTCTTTCTTTTGTGAACAAAAAAGAGAAGAGCCATAAAATGTTTGGGGCTTCACAAGAAAATCTCCATTAAACAGTGTTGGTAAAAGAAAAACTGAAGTCTTGAAGATGGCACTGAAGGTGACTGCATTAGATACATCAAGGTGCCTTTGTCACTTGCTGTTTGGCTTTGGCAATTAACAGATAGTGTGCGTTTTTTTAACGGGGTGGATATTGGTAGAGGGCGGCACGGTGGCGCAGTGGTAGTGCTGCTGCCTCGCAGTTAGGAGACCGGGTTCGCTTCCCGGGACCTCCCTGCGTGCAGTTTGCATGTTCTCCCCGTGTCTGCGTGGGTTTCCTCCGGGCGCTCGGTTTCCTCCCACAATCCAAAGACATGCAGGTTAGGTGGATTGGCGATTCTAAATTGGCCCTAGTGTGTGCTTGGTGTGTGGGTGTGTTTGTGTGTGTCCTGCGGTGGGTTGGCACCCTGCCCAGGATTGTTTCCTGCCTTGTGCCCTGTGTTGGCTGGGATTGGCTCCAGCAGACCCCTGGGACCCTGTGTTCGGATTCAGCGGGTTAGCAAATGGATGGATGGATGGATGGATATTGGTAGATATGTGTGAAAAAGGCAGTCAGAGACAGGTTTACCCATGACTGTCATCATCAGATTCTTCCATGAGAAACCTGAATACAATGAGGACTGACTGAGGTCATGTATGTTAGGAAGAATGCCTAGAGGGGGCTGGGTGGTCTTGTGGCCTGGAACCCCTGCAGATTTTTTTTTTTTCTCCAGCCATCTGGAGGTTTTTTTTTGTTTTTTCTGTCCTCCCTTGCCATCAGACCTTACTTTTATTCCAAGTTAATTAGTGTTCCCTAATTTTAATTCTTATTTATTTTGTCTTTTTTCTCTTTCGTCATCATGTAAAGCACTTTGAGCTACATTATTTGTATAAAAATGTGTGCTATATAAATAAATGTTGTTGTTGTTTACAGGAGTTTGTGGGGCAAGGTAGTCAATTCTGCAGAATAATTAGTAATTGGGTTATCTCTTGGTTATAACTCCTGATGTCAACAGTACTAGGGGGTTGTACTGTGTTAGTCATTATATATGTAATGAAAAGGCAAGCAAAATGACAACTTTTATTGGCTGACTAAAAAGATTACAATATGTAAGCTTTCGAGGCAACTCAGGCTCCTTCTTCAGGCAAGTCAACTCCCATGTGCTCTCTTTGTGGACTCTGCATGTTCTCACTGTACCTGTATAGGCTTCATCCCTAGTGTGCGTGTGTGTGTGTGTTTGTGTATGTTCACCCTATGATGCACTGGTGCACTTGCCTAGGTGATGTTCCTGCCTTGCGCACAATCATTACCAAGATAGGCTCCAACTTATGTGAAAGTAATCCACTGGCATGCTCCCACTTTGGGCTCCCACGGAGGTTTTTGGAAGCTCTAGTCCTGAAAGACAGCCTTGTTGGGTGTCTTGGGGGCCACTGCCAGGAGAGGTCTTTGCTGCTTTAGGGTTTCTTCACCTGATCCTGATCCAGAAGTGCTTCTAGGATGCAATGTACTGGAAGTACTCCTGGGTTTGGCATAAAAGGAGCCCATCTGCCTCATTTGGGGACTTGTAGTCGAGAGTAGGAGAACAAGGATTGCTTAGGAGGAATGAAAGGAGAAGGAGAAGTGAAAGAAGAAGGGAAAGAGGCTACTTTGCACTCCACTCCTCTCTTTCATAATGCAGTGGAATGATGACTCCCTGCGCTTTGCCCGAATGCGATTGTTCTGCCTAACAGCTCGACAGCGGACGGATATGTCTATATATATATAAATATATACTTATGTTCTATGGGCTTCTCATGGTGGGGTATTAACTTTCTCCCTCTGCTTCCTCATAGAAAAAGACCTTCCTGCACCATATGGATATATATATATATATATAGCATATATATATATACATAATGTGTATGTGTATATATATATAAATATTGTGGCAGGGACACCCCTTCTACTTATGTTCTGGAGGAGCAGCCATGGGCTTCTCAGTATCTCCCCCAGGACACTTGCTAGCAGCCATCCCTGGTTGACGATGGTGCCTCAGTTTCCCGCAGGGTTTCATGGGAGATGGAGTTTTCCCCAACCCTGTGTGGATCTGGGATGGCCGCCAGGGAGTGCTGCATGGATCCCGCAGCCAACCTGGACACCTCTACAGCCCCGCCCAGAAGTGCAATTAGCAACAGCTGATCAATCACCTGGACCACTTCTGGGTGGGTTATAAAAAGGGCCAGCATCCACCACTCAGGAGCCAGAATCGGGAGGAAGAGGACAAGGTTGCCTGGGAGGAGTGGTGGTGCCAAGGTGGAGAGTTGTGTTGTTGAGAGCAAGTGCTTTTGGGATTGTGTTGTGGCTGGAGGGATTACGATGAAGATGTGCCCTCCAGCTGAAGAAAAATAAAGTCTGTGTTGTATTTTTACACGTTGGTCATGGGTCAGTCTGTGCCAGGTCAGGCCACCTTTATCACTATATATATATATATACTAGGAGGCTCCGCCCAACGCTTGCTTTGCTCGCCAAACCTGGGGGCAGGTGCTGGGCCCTCGTCTATCCTGCAGCTGAGCCGCTCCATTAGAGAAGGTGATTGTATTTAAAGGTTATAAACAAAACCCCCTGGCGCCTTCTGTGTCCAACCCCCAATTGCAGCCTATTAGGCCATCCCATGACTTTCTTCATATTTTCGTTTATAATTTAAAAATGGAGTAAGAATCTGAAAATCTAACATCACATTAAAGTTTGATAAATTTTGAAAAGAATGATACCAAACATATATTCCTACATATGTAGGTTTTAAAATAAGTCCGATTTAAAGCATGAGAAAAAAGTGACATAAAATCGTTGGACTTTTAGGCTTAGGCATTTATATAAAACAGAGCAGATATGTGTGTGTGTGTGTATGTATGTATGCTTGTCTATATGCACATTTTTTTAGATACTTAGTCTGTTATCTGATTCACTTTTCTTTTAGCTTACGAACAAATAGAATAAAGTATTTCTAGAAACATTACATTTACTTTCCTATCTACAGACAGAAATGGGATAGGAATCTGCTCCCAGTAGTAAGTGATCATTTTATCGAGACTCAAGAGAAAGATATCAGCCAATGCCGTCAAGTTACACTTCAGTCTGACTGGCTAATTCAGTTATCAAATAAACAAGAGAGGAGAGAAAATGTCTTCTAGTGTGGCTAGGCTGGCCATTTTAAAAATGAGTGCAGCATGACAAGTAGTATTTCTAAGGCATTGTGAGCAAGCCACTTAAATAGAAAAATTGTAAGGGTAAAAAAAACCCCAGACTTTCCATTTCACCATAGACTCAAGATAAAAAAATAATATGTGATAGGTATATTTAGTATGCAGTTAAAGTGCCAGTTAAAAGTATTGACCTCTTGGAGTTTTTTTGTTATACTGCATTGAATTATAATGGATTTAATTTGGCTTTTTTGACATTGATCAACAGAAAAAGCCTCTTTAATGCCAAGGTGAAAACTGATCTCTGGAAAGTGGTTTAAATTAATTACAAATATAAAACACAAAATAACTGACTGAGTAAGTTATTCACCTCTTTTAATGTGACACACATAAATCACCACTTGTGTTGGTTTTAAAAGTCACATAATTAGTTCAACGGAGATCACCCAAATGAAATCCCTTATGATTCAATGTTGTATAATAATAAAATGTGAAAACTTTAAACAAGGTTAATAATTTTTAGAAAACCTGTTCATACGAGTGAAACTTGGAGTGTCTTCTCTGGGGGAAAAAAACAAAGCAACCACAAAGAAAACAGCAGGAGAAGTACCTTAGAGTTACAATCTGTCCTACTGAGCAACTTGTAGACGAACAGGACAAAAGAGGAAGATAGAAAGGCACCATATGCCAAACACGCCTCCACTGAGTGGAAAGAGAGGGCTGATGGCACATAAAGGTGAAGGTTTGACAGGACCAACTCTGTCACTTAGTAATCACAAGGGGTTTGGATATTAGTGTCAGTACACATCCAGACAGAGGCACAGCTATTTAACAATCACCTATGCTATTTTTCAGAAGTTAGGGGGCCATGATTTATCATTTTATAAATTCTCATACGTTTTGAAGTATGAAGTATTCTAAAACCTCAATAACAACACAAAGCTGACCTCTCTTGCATGGCGATCTGAACTACGCCACCCTACCAATCGGGAAGAATCCAGGAGTATTTTAACACACCTGATTTTTGAAATGTTATGTGTCAACTGAGGAC
The DNA here is from genome assembly GCF_016835505.1 of Polypterus senegalus. Lineage (NCBI taxonomy): Eukaryota > Metazoa > Chordata > Cladistia > Polypteriformes > Polypteridae > Polypterus > Polypterus senegalus. Next base: position 158,648,252 of record NC_053162.1, read on the forward strand.
ACCCAAAGAAAAACACTTGGAAATTGTCAGTGGTTAACTCTTTATTAAATAATGAATGTCTGCATGATCAACATAATGACAGGCTCATTCGGCTTTGGCCTTCAGGCTGGACATTTTACTCAAAAAGAGAAGACAGTGTGGCTCACATTAATGTTACAGCTCAGACCCATGGCACACTGTATAATCATCTATGAAATTGCCAAGTGAAAGAACATTACAGTCATTTTAAACCATTTCACAGGCTAAACGTTAGTGTGAAACATTTTCTTTTGTTTCATGCATGCAATTTAAGGTAAGCATTTATTTATTTGCAATAGGACAAGAGTTGCAAATAAGACAAATGAGCCAGACTTTCTACATTTACATCCATTCATTTATTCCCTAAACCCATTTATTTCATTATTGGGTAGCTGTGTGCTGGAGCCTACCACAAGTATGGCAGGACCAAAACTGGACATGTCACCAGTCCATCAGAAGGCACACTGTGTATTTTTAAATAGCTTCATCATGGGCCGCGGAGAATGCACCATTAACTAAACACATCTTTGGCCTGAGGGGAGAACCCAACTACATAGAGAACGCTGACTCGGACACTGAGAATACTCAAACTCCTCTCAGAGAATGAGCGGGCTGGGATTTGAACCCAGTATTCTGAAGGTGTAAAACAGAAACAATAACTACTACACCAATGTGTTGCTGTACCAGATTTCCAAAAATATATATTTTAAGCAGTTGCTACGAAACAGTCCAACTGATTACATTGCAAAGCCTTATTATTTATTTGCTTTCTGTATGAATTTCTGCGGTGCAGCTATACTTGCACACTTACATACAAACCTACGAGAATTGTAGACAACAGGTTAATTTCTTTCAGTTTTTTTAATTATAAATTGCTTCATTAAAAAAGCATGGTTATGAGATGATAAAAACACCTAGATCATCTAGCAGTAAGCACTCAAAATATGGAATAAGTGATGAGCCTACAGTAACTGTTGGAACCTACACATAGCTACTCCAGTGTAGTAAAGGTTTTGTTGTACTATATCCATATGCATATTTTACTATATCTATACATATCAGCACTTCCATAAGTACAGTCTTACAGGAATATATTTAATAATTCTTTATAGACAGAATAAAAACAATAGCTGATAATGAAAACTGTTGCTTTCCTTAGAAGACAACAAAAATGATCTTCCTACATGTCTCTTTGGAACTCTTTGGCACAAATCAGTGTTTCTCAACCTTTAAGTATTTGTGACCCAAATTTTCCTAACAGTTTTAATCGCACCCCCCCTAATGTTTTTTTGAAACCCTAATAAAATGTATTCCTATTGTAAGAGCCATTCTCCTAGTTCTATAAAATGTATGAATATTTACTAGATGATAATGCATAAAATATGGGAGGTTCCTAAAACCCCCGTGAATAGAATTGAGTTAGCATTTTCCTGTCATTTCTTAACAGTTTTTGAGTAAACAATGTTCTTTAGTAAGTGCTTAGCCTTGCCTTGTGTAAGGTACAGAGGCATACGGTTTTTTAACCGTGTCCTTGTACGTGTTCTTGTACGTGTCCTTGAACGAATTCCTTTTTATGCTCGTGTTCGTGCATATGCACGTCACTGAGCCTGGCGCATATCTAAGTGCCAACGGCCTAAGGGTCTTTTGAGTGTGAAGTAACTCGTAAATTAAAAGATCTAAGTTTTGAACCGTATGTTTAAATCAAATAGAAATACAAATTTCTAGAAGATACATTTTTCCCTTTTTTTGCCTTGATTCTTTGTGTGTAACTATTTTTCTTTTATTCTTGTACGGATTATTTGCCTTTAACTTTCACTAAATATTTTTAAAATGAACTTTTGGACTGAGAGATTTCTTTGACACGCGTCTTACCCGTGCCTGACTTCGCCTTATACATCGGCGGCTACACCTATATTTTTTGCTGCGATACACCGCTACAAGTTTTATTATACCTACTTAACTTTTATCGACATTTATCTAATTTTATATTTACTTTTCTTGTATCAGAATGTAGTTTAAGTTAATTTGTGTTGTCCTATGCTATTTGTATTCCAGAGACATGTAAAGGTGACACATTTTGTTATCTTAAACTGTTTTTAAGAACACATCCAGTAATCTTTCTACGACCCTGCAGCAGAAGGGTGTGGACTGAACTAAGACGTGAAGTTCATATTTTACCAAAGACATAATGGCCCTCAGAGTTTCCATGGCTACTCCTTAGTTCAAGTGTGTCTCTTTATTAACAACCTCAACACCAAGAGCCCTGAAGGTGATGAATAGGAGCAGATTAAATGTTAAGGACTGAACAGAAAGGACAGCAAGTTGAACTCAGTGCTATACTTCAACCCAATTAGAGTGACAACAAGAGAGGTGAGATATGTGCCAGTGCAGGGTAAGTATGGAACAGCAATCGGAGCTCAGACATTCAATCAATGTGATACTTTGAAGAAATCTGTAAAAAGAGCAGCAAGTTATTGCAGGGCTAGAAGTGTATTGAGTACCCCGCTTCAGCACCACTCACACAGTGGACAGCAACAGTCTGGTTACAGCACCATTTAAGCAACGGCCATTAATGCTTAAATCAGTTGGGCAGTGGCTGTCTGCTTTAAAACCATTTGAAACGCGGGCTCTGACTGAGGTCAGATGTGCCACTGCTTCCAATGCTAGTACCTTGTGATCAATTAATAGAAAGGATGAATTTAGATTTGTCTCCAGTGTCCTGTTTCAGCACCTTCTATGTAATGGAAAATAATGCAAAAGTTAGAGGCACATCTGGAAACAAATTTATTTGACATTTTATCAATGGGAAACATTTTGAGACCTGATCAGTATGTGCGTATCAACACCATTTAGACGTTGAGCTGCAGCCTTTCTCATATTTATTTGTAATCAGCAGCAGACAGGGAAAATAAGTACAGATTACAGACTACACACACACACACACACACACACACACACACATATATATATATATATATATATATATATATATATATATATATATATATATATATAGTATCTGCATATACCATGCTATACTATAATAATATAACATTATGTAACAATACATATAATATATTACATAATAAAATAATAATTCAAAGAATGGTTACACACTGCCCATCTAAAGCTTTACTGTACATATGCAATGGGATGCAAATTACATTTTTAAGGGCATCTTCTTCCATATCCATAACAGGTTTAAAATAATAGATATAGACGTATACAGTTCCATTCAAGGAATGGAAAGCAAGCAAATGTCAGAAACAATTATGTCCTGGTTTTAAACAGAGCAGTGGGCAGAAAGTCTGGGGTCTGATGAGTAACCAGTCATACATTTTGACAGCATTTAAAACACATTTCTGCACCACAGAAACAAAAGACAGAAAGTTTAGTTTATTCAGTTTGAAAGCATTTGTTTCATGGACAGAAGTACAAACATTATGTGGGCACTGAGTACTGTATTTGAACAAAATTTCGAAGACGTGATCAGATAGACAATCACTGCTCAGAACTAGATCTGGGATTTTAGCCTGTAGGGAATGCTACAATATAGGGTCCAGTCCTTACCAATAAAAGGATACTGTAAGATGGCAGTAAAGAATGTCCTGAGCAAGTTATTCCAAGGATACTGACTTAGGACACAGGCACTGGAGATTAACAGGTGATTTCCTATAAATTCAATATGACAATATGTATGGCCTCCTGCTGTTGCCTATTTTGGACAGGCTCAGGGTTGCTTAGTCCTTTAAATGTGATCTTCCACTCAGGGACTGCAGGGACACCTTAAGCTGGTAAAGGGGGAGTTCTGGGAATAGGCACCCAGGTGTTCCAGAGTGTGTTCTTGACTCTGGAAGCAATTATAGGGGTGACTACTAGAGTTGTAGCTTGATTGGTCTTAAAAGCCTCTTCTTACGAGACAATAAAGGGACTTGTCATCAAGATATATCAGAAGAAGGAAAACCAGAGAGAAGAGAATAAAGTGGAAGAAGTGAAAAAGCAGTGGGGACTGGACAAGCCACTACAATGCAGAAGCAGTAGTGCAGATGTGGGAACAGGGAGGCCAAAAGATGCACAACTTTATTTTTATAAATTTGACTGTTTGGAGTACACTCAAGATTCACAGATAGACTAAGCTTGTCCCATATACATTGCTATATACTGTATATTTTAATACTTCAAGGATTTTAAAACAAGATGAGATAATTGAAGTCATAGTAATAAAAAGTTTTAGACAACAGACACAAAGATGACACAATGATGAGGGAAAACAAAATAAACAGAATACCAGACAATGTTTGCATTTCTTTAAATTTGGGAGTAGCCAGGAGTATCAGAGAAATCAATAAAAATGTAAGGAGAATGTGACGGAAGTCCTGATATTGTGTTATGATCATCTACTGTAGTGAGGAAGACATATTCAGGTTTATGGAATTGAATAGGAGGTGGAAAGCACAGAAGGAGTGGCAAAAATCCTTCCATCCCACTTAATACAAACACAGGGTCACGGGGGTCTGCTGGAGCCAATCCCAGCCAACAAGGCAGGAACCAATCCTGGGCAGGGTGCCAACCCACCGCAGGACACACACAAACACACCCACACACCAAGGCCAATTTAGAATCGCCAATCCACCTAACCAGCATGTCTTTGGACTGTGGGAGGAAACCCACACAGACATGAGGAGAACATGCAAACTCCACACAGGGAGGACCCGGGAAGCGAAGCCGGGTCTCCTAACTGCGAGGCAGCGGCGCTACCACTGCACCACCGTGCTGCCCATCTCAAAAATCATTGTCTTTAAATAGACAAGAGAAACTTGAAAATCGGACTTCAAAACCAGAACACTAATGCAAACATCACAGTCAAAATGTCTAAGCATGGTCCTCAAAAATAAGTTGTTTTATTTACTGCTAACGTACACTAATGGGGTGGTGGAGAAGGTGGGTGGCATGATGGTGCAGTGGCAGCACTTCTGTCTCACAACAAGTCAATTGGAGTTTGTGTCCCGAGTGCTCTCAGTATGGAGTCTGCGTGTTCTCCCAGCATTCAAGTGAGTTTCCTCCGGGCACTCCGACTTACACCCACAGTCCAAAGACATGCAGGTTAGGTGAACTAGTGATGCTGAACTGTGCATTTGAATTGAGGATAGGATTTTTGATCAATGAATGAGGGGTTTTCAATTGAAACACACATCATTATGGTAATATACAGCACCTTTCCTTTATCTTTTATATTGAATTTTCTGAAAATAAGTAATAATATTTCAGCAAAAAATGCATATATTTTGCACAGTCTGAGAAAACAAATGGATAACAGATATGTGGATTATGGGAGTTATATGAGATTTTTTTTCTTTTTTCCATAGACATTTTTCACATTGTTTGCCATTGTCAGGATTTGGTTACCATTGGGTCTTATTCAATTTTAATTTTTCTCATGTACTTTCTCCATTTAAACATGAGATTTAAAAAGTTTTCATGGGCACTGTGGTGGTGTGAAATTTTGCATACAAGTTGATAAATATTTTGTATGCCTTTATTTGTAACTTAGGCAAAGCAATGTAATATTATTGTTACATTAGTGAGAAGCATTCATGTTTACCCCCTAGCACTAAGTCAGGATAGTGAATTTTACGACAGGATCAAGGGAAGTTCCCAAAACAAGTTTGGCAAATGTTTCTCTGCAGAACTCTCTCAGTCAACTCTCACAGTAAAGCCAGACTGTCTAGCTGGTGAGTTTCACCTTAACACACGGTTTTGGGGGCAGGCGTGAAGGTATTCTGTGCCCCATATATCTGAAACATGGCTGTTTAGAATTGAATTGTATCAGAAGCCTTTAAGTACCATGATGCCCTATTGGTTGTAGGCTGTGGACAGAAAATCTATAAATTTGCTTGCTTTACCTCACTCTCTCTTACCAAATGATGAAAGACCATCTCACACACCATGAATTGAAAAAGGACATCAAATGAAGAGCACAGCTCAGCAACCATATTGAGACATTTTTAAGTAACTACAAGTCTGTGTGTCGCCTGAAACTACATATCAACATTTACAGTATCAGGTTGTATGGTTGCCAGTATTGAAATGTCCTTTGCATATTGTTATTATTAATGAATATTATCAATAATACATTGTTTAAAGTGTAACTTAACTCCTGCTTGTCTTTTACTACACCTAATTGCCTGAGGTTATAGATGTAGAAGGGAAGGTGGGGGAGACGTTATAATGGTGTAATACCTTATAAACAGCAGTAAGTCTGTGAGATTTGAGTCATTCTGACAAAGGCTACATATTAATAATACAAAAGGGGAAAGTAGAGTAATATATTACTCTATCAAGACAAAACAGGCACAGCTACAAACTACATGGAGTAAGTAACATTAAAAAATATTTTTGGGTGGAGTATTCCCAACAAAATCAAAATATGGTGAGGCAGTGCTACCCAGTAGTGTTAGGGTTAAGTTCAAGATGTCAGATCAGTGTCTAGCATTTTATTTTAATAAAAAGATAAGGTAATTTGTGATAGTAACAATTATAATTTAGCATCAGCTTAAATGGGGTCTAACATAAAAGTGACAAATACAGAATGCACTGTTAAGTTAACAACGTCGGGGATGTGAATACAAACAGTGCATGTTACATTGCAACTTAAACAATGGGTAACAAGATGAAATAAGATGGCACTGCTACACTTCGAACCCAAATAAATACACAGAGGGGTGAGCTAAGCTTAGATATACATTTGATAACATACCACAGACAATCATGATAAAAAAATATATACAAAACTGAGAATTACACATATTTGAAGCTTTGTTCCAGTAAAAATTTCAGTTAAATGATAATCCTAGAGAGATGCATTTGCAGATCTGGCAGTGCAGAGTTAAGTGAGAAATTAAGTCTGTTAATCAACTAATTTAGTCCATTATTTCAGATGGCAACTCAGTGCCGAGGATGAACAAATGTCTGTTGCACATTATTAACAGGCATAAGCAAAAATGTAACAAGAAGAACAAGTCGCCTCAGCACCTGCTTCACTACCTTCAACCTGAGAAAGTGCTCCTCTAAATTTCTAATGCCAGGTGGATAAATCTAATGGCTTTGCTCTCCAGATAGTTTTGTAAAGGATTCTGCATACATTTATCAGTGAATTAGATGTAAATGATGCAAAGCAGCTGCACAGAATCTGGGAACAATTAAAGAGTTACACAGATGGACACTGAATTAAGCATGCAGTGTACATCAGTTTTTAATTGGGAGTGTGAACGACATTTAGAGGTCTGGCAGTGGCACGTGCTTTGGTTAGCTCTGATCCCTCGCAGATCAAACACCCGGATTCTGGGGCTGCTATCTGTGTGGAAGTTGACATTCCCTGTATATCAGTGTGTGGTTTTCTTTAGATACTCTGGGCTTTCTCTTACATTCCAAACAAAATGTTGGCTAGGTTAGATAAAGCCTCTAGACTGGCACAAAGAGATGTTAACGGGTGTGCCCCTTTTCTAAGTTGGTTCTTGCCTTGTGTCCAATACTGTCAGGTTATTCTCCTTCTCCTTGACTTTGAGTTGCATCAGGCAGGTTTTAAAAAGTTATTATTATGTTATTTATACACATTCAGAGGGCAGCCTAGTAGTTTTCTCAGGTTCTTTTGCATATATTGGCTGGGCAGTGGAGCAGTGGAGAGATGCATCCACAGAAGCACTTTAATGGTGCCTCAACAACAAAAGAAAAAGAAAACTACTCATTTACTTGGCACTACAAAAGAAACCAAAGCCAGTTCATCTTCTTAGCCTCTAAGCTGTACTTACAATAAATGAATTGGATACTGCAGCCCGAGCTTTGGCTCGGCCTTGGGATTATAAGTCAAGTTGAGTTCACAAGTGCAGGTCTGGCATTTAATAACAGTCTATACAAAGTGCATTTAATTGGGAGCTAAAACCTAGCTTTTAGATTTTGTTTCAACGTGATATGTATATTTACAATTTGAGCCAATTGTACTCATTAATTCTATATTTTGTATTGTTCAAGTAATTAGGATTAACCCTAAAAGAGAGGTACATTGACCTCGCCAGCCTACACTGAAGAAGAGCCATCAGCTTTCCAAGCTGCAGACTTGTCCATTTAGCTCTGCTGGCTCAGGCCCGGGCTTTTCTCTTTCTCAGATGGGCTGACTGTTGTGAGGTCTTCAATTCAACTCCATAAAAGGAATCAGGACCATTCTGCCAAAAGTCTGCCACAAACTTCTGCACACTTCCCAAATAACTCAAATTAGTGTGTAAGAAAGGACAACATTGTCACACATCTATAACACATGATCTGATCTTGCTGTATATAAATACATACAATGCCCTATGCAAAAGTTGCTTTAGATAATTCACTAAAACATCTGTCTTATTAGTGTGTCAATTGAAAATATCAATTTCAGAGTTTCAGACATTCCCCTTGCACAAAGTGAATCAATACAATTCAATATTTGAATGTCAGTAAAGAAAGTAGCAAAGTTACTAGTAGACAACTTCCACTTAAAAGTTGTGAGATCTTTTTAGGCAACTAATGGTGCTAATGATCAATGATGAGACACAAGTTGGTCATCCTGCATCGCCAAGGTCTCTCACAGGGGGAAACTTCATGGCAGACATGTGTTTCCTGATGTGCTGTCCAAGCCCTTCTACAGGAGCACAAACAAACAGGAAAGATTTAGGACTGCAAACTCAGTGGTCTGCCATGGAGACTGAGCACAGCAAATGAAAAATACATCCCTTTAAAATAAGATGTCCAGCACCGCAGTCAGAGCAAAACTGACAGAAAACACTGAGACCCTGATACACATGTCTACAGTGAAGAGAAGTCTTATCAGGATTCATGGAAGAGATGTGACAAAAATGGCAGCACATGCTCTTGACTGATGAGTCAAAATTTGACAGTTTGGGCTCTAACAGAAGGTAATTTGTCTGCTGAAACACTAAAGAATGGTATATGGATGAATGTCTGCAGGTTACTGTGACGCACGGTGGAGGTTCCACAAACAGTGTTAGTGATATGAACAAAATGTATGACCCCCTAACTGAAGTACAGGCAGATTCTTATATATCATACAATACCATCAGGGAGGTGTCTGATCAATCCTGACTTCCCTCTGCAGCATGACGATGATCCCAAACACAAATAACCAAAACTATCTGCACCAAAATGAGGGACATGGGAATCATATAACAGATGGTATGGCCATCAGAGTCCTGATCTGAACATCACTGAGCCAGTTTGTGACTACAAGACAACCAAAGTCTGCAGTGGAGCTGGAGCAAGTACTCCAGGAGGTTATGTGAGGACCTTCAGAAACTGCATGACAGTGAGCCTGGGGAAAAGGAAGGTGGGGGAATATAATGTATATATAGTGTGACGGATGGCCAGGACATCTCTATGCTTGGAGGACTTTGGGAGCCAGCCTATTCAGAGTGTTACCTCCCCCAGAGTGCTAGATAGCAGCCCCCCTGGGTTGCAGCGGTGCCTAGGACTCCCACAGGGCTTCATGGGAATTGGAGCTGCAGTCCTGTTGGGATCCGTGGGTGCCACCAGGGGGTGTTGTAGCTGCTGTTGATCTCTACAGAGCAGCTCTTCCACCACACCCGGAAGTGCTGCTGGAAATAGGTCATGAAGCACCTGGAGCACTTCTGGGTGCGTTATATAAGGAGCCAGCAGGCACTACTCTGGGAGCCAGAGTCAAGAGGAGGGAGACAAAGCTTGCCAGGGGCAGTGGAGGAGAAAAGGAAAAGAAGGAAAGAGTATTGTGCTGTGCTTGGGATTGTGTTGTGCTTGAGGGAAGGCATTGCCCACAAGGAAAATAAAAACTCATATGTGCTTGAACTTAAATATATATTGTGACCTGCAGGGGGCATAGCAGTACCCCAAACACAACCTCACAGACCAAGTCACTATGCAAATAAATGCTTTAATTTTAATACTTTTGAAACTGGATTATTATTAAATTGCTCACATGATTACAATTCAATTTTCTTCTTCCTTCTTCCTCTCCTTCTCCCAGGTGAGGTTTGTCCTCTTCAACCCAACTCCAACTTGCCTGGGTCAGGCAGAGCAGCTTCTTTCATATCATACCTAACAGTACTTCCGGAGCAACAACAGTACACCCAGGAAACACATACGGGTCAGGTGGAACTTCTCTAAAAAATTGGTGGAATGCTCCTTAAAGCAGGTTTCCTGAGAAACCCAGCAGGTTAACCATTGGGACTACAACTCCCATGTAGCCCTACAGGTACAGTATATACATGAGTTGAACGCTGTTACCTTTATTTAAATGTTTATTTATTGTATATTGAAAAATGAGTCTGATTAATTGAATTTTATTGGATATAACTAATTTTTAAATAGCCATTTACACTGAATCAACACAAGCAGTTAAAAATACAGTAAATTCTTCATTTATTTTGGATGACTGCACACTTTGTGTAATTTTAGCATTAGTAATTCTGTCATATTAAGGGCAAAAAAAAAATGTATTTGTGATGTAAGGCAATAAATTTGCCATTGTATCAAAAAAATGTTTCATTAATCAGATTTAATGATCATACAAAAATCAGAAAAAAATCAATTTACTAAAAGTTTTTAACTTTCATTCCAACTGTGCAAAGGTGTGGAGATAACTTGGACCACAATGCCACAAAAGCAGTATATTTTTATTCAAACATATGAAAAAATACATACATAAAACTTAGATAGATAGATAGATAGATAGATAGATAGATAGATAGATAGATAGATAGATAGATAGATAGATAGATAGATAGATAGATAGATGGAGAGTGTCACACATGTGCGCTTGGGAGGCAGGCTAAATGCTTAACTGAGGGCAGAAAACGAGGGCAAGGATTAACAAAGCGCACTAACCTTTCTTCTCCCTCTTCTGCAGATCACCTGAACAGAACACATAAAGCTCCTGCAGTTCCTGCACTTCCTTGCTAGCCACGCCTCCTTCTGAGCTCACTTCCGATTTGAACCCTCACGGACCCGCCTCCTCTTCCCCTGCAACTATAAAAGACCAGCACCTTCCCTTCCTTTCCTGTTCCTGTTTGGTCGCTGACCCAGACAGTTCTCTGGAGCCAATTTTTTTTTTTGCTTTCAGTATGTACAATATGCAGGGTGGATGCCCAACTCTTTTCCTGTCTTCTCTTGTGTTTTACAATAGACAGACAGACAGACAGATAGATAGATAGATAGATAGATAGATAGATAGATAGATAGATAGATAGATAGATAGATAGATAGATAGATAGATAGATAGATAGATAGATCCTGAAGGGAAGCAACAGTGTTACATTTGTGCATGAATATTAGACGTAGTCAGACATTGAAAGTAAATAAAAGTACCATGGACCTATTTTTAAATTGTTCTTGCTGATGTCTGCTGCACTCTGCTTGCGTTCTTTTAATGTGGGGCTTCAAATGGACCATTCAACAAAGTCACCCAGCAGGCCTCTGTATTCCCCCTCCTGTCTACCACTTATATAAGGCATGACTACTAGTAGCATGTTTTAGAAAGCTGTACTGTATATGTATACTGAATAAATAACTTTTCGTTAGATTATATAGCAGCTTTCAATAGTTACACACCATCCCAAGCCATTTCATAATTAAGGATATGAAGTACAATTGTATCCATACATTTCTTAAACTGTAGTGTAAACAGGTGAAGTGACTTGGTCAGGGTGGCGCAATGAGTCAATGACATAGATTGAACCCGCATGCCTCAGACACTATACTACACTGCCTGATTAATTAAGCCCATTTTCAAATTAGATTCCATCTATTTCAGAATCATAAATGGAACAAAATAAATTGCATTTCCTTTCACGTTTCTTCAGTTTTTTTAAAGTAGGCTGATAACTGCTCCTTGCCTTATCGCTTGCAAAGCAGGGGCTACCCTGTAAAATGCGTATCTAATCAGCTCTAGTGTGAGAGAGGAGTGTGGAAAGGCGATCAATAGCTGTCCTATCATGTGACCTTCGGAGACATCGTTGAAGGGATCAGAGGATTAGTATTGATTGCCTGCATTTGTACGATTGAAAAATTAATCAACTGGACCCCCAGCCTGAGCTTCTGTCAATCCTCCCTCAGTTAACACCCTCATAAATCCAAACGATAAAGGGCACTATAAAAATAAGATAAGAGATGTGATCCACACCCCCTCACCCCACATCCCTAAATTGGTAGGCACTTATTTCAACCCATTGTCTTATCAATTTAAGAGAGAACTGCAAAGCAAACAATGTTCACTTGTACTTTGTGAGCATTCCAGAAGAAAATAGAAAAAGAACATGTATTTCCAGGGATTATACAGAAACTGGTCACTGCTTTATGAACTCCCCATACAGCGGACTTGCCTGGATGAGGTGGGAGAGAAATGACAAATGAAACCGTACAGCTCAGAGAAGCACAGTTTTACTCCCATTTAATCTAATTTTCATCCCACATTCCTAAAGATGTGCATATTAGACATGCTCCATTTTAACAGTGTGTGCCCTGGCATCATGTCCTTGTGACCACTGCTGCCAGGATAGCCTAGACTCTTCCAAAATCTTGACCTAGATAAAACAGGTTTGAATGCATGTGACTTTCATTTTGTCCAAAACTTAATTATTCCCATTTAAAACCCTAAACGGTACAGGCATCAGGACTTTGGCCGTGTGTTAGTGAGAGCATGTACAGAAGAGAGCCATGAGATGGGCTACGACCTTGTTCAGGATGTCTTTCGTTCTTCAGCTTACTGGCCCGAGGATAGATATCAGATCCCCCTTGACCCTGAGCGACATTAGATAAAAATGTTATGTATGTTGTTTTGAAGAAGTTTGACATTAATAAAAGTACAAAATGTAGACAAACAACTCTTCTGTTCATACAGCAACACACAAAACAATTGTCTAGGTTGTGTGTGTTAAGGGTAAGTGGACTAACCCTAACCTTAACACTAACCCTAATTGGAAACTCTATAGTAAATCAGCGCACTTTGGGTGCACACATGGGCTGAATCCCGACTTGTGTTTGCTACTGCCAGGACAGTGTTTGGCCTAGAATTCTTAGACTGGAACAAGCTAGTTAGAAAAATACATGGGAGTAGATGAATGAATCAATTTATTTAAACACTATGTGATTAACTCTTTAAATTCAGCCTTATTTTGTATTCTTTTTCTGCTACTTAGATTTAACTGGCTATAACATCAACATCCTTCACTCAATATTCATGTCCTACCCCTCAAAATAAAGATCAGACCTCTTTCTTTCAGAATTTTTACACCTTGAGAATATAGTTATGTTATACACATACTGTATGTTACAGCAGAATAATTTACAAAATTCATTTTACCAGAAAATGCACTTTGAAAGTGATTTGTATTTCCATACTTGTTGGAATATGTGTCCAAACATTATAAAAGTGTCAGGGAATGTGTCAGAAAAGACCTAGAAAAGAATTGTTATGAAATATCTACCAGTAATATGTCTAGTTTTATTGTTTTAAAGCAGTACTGTTTTCAAATAACATACAGCACATATTCATTATTGAAGACCAATGGCATTGTATCATTATGAAGGGCAGATGTTATTATCAAAGTATATATAGGAGGAGAGGTTGGGAGCACACCGCAAACCCACCACATGACATCCCCCAGACTGGGATCCAAGTGCAGCCATGCAATGGGTGACACCTCAGCACCACACTGAACAGTGCAAGGCTTTTCATAGTGGCTGGATTGCCAAACATGCCACCCACTCCTGAGTTGTCCATGCAAGTTGGAGGACCTTCTTGCTGGGCTCAATTTGGGTTCAACATCATACCCAAGATGGAGCAATTGCAGGTTAAGGGCTTTGCTCAAGGATTCAATAGAGTAGAATCACTTCTGGCGTTTACAGGACTTGAACCAGCAACCTTCAGATTGCCAGTGCAGATCCCTAGCCTCAGAGCTATCACTCTGCCATATATAGTTGGTAATGAAATTATATTGTGTAACCAAATCAGAACCCTAATCGTTGCAAGATTTGAAAACATGTTTACAAAAAAAAAAAAATCATAAAATGTACAAAGAGGATTGTGTGTCATTTGAAAGTTAAAACAACCCTCTCTTTCTCATGTGGTACATACTGTAATTGTCAATCAAACTGTACACAACTGAATCAGGATGTTCAAGAAAGCCATTGAGGGCAAAAGGGTCAGGTGTTGCTCTGATATAATAATTCGGCCAGATTTAAGGGAAAAAAACATTGCAATGTGGTATCTGAATATGACATTTTAACCACAGAACACTGTACTTGTATTATAGAAATGAGTAAATTAAAGATTTTATGCAGTTTTAAAAGAAAATTGCATCATTGTTCAGTTCCAATGGTGGGTCTAAAACAATGGGGCTGAGTTTAAATGGCTAAGAAAGGAAATAGTAGACATCCAAGCTACAAAAACATCTCTTTAGCTCAGCAGGCTAAGTTTCTCAGTTTTCCATTTCATTTAATTAGTTAAGAGTGTGATAGATACGGCTTTGAGAACCACAGATGCACTTGATAATGTAACACTGAATACAGATTTAAAAAAACAGCAAGCCTGAAAACACAGAGAAAACAAAATGGAATCTATACTAGATAAAATAATTTAAATTATTGTAAAGAGTACAAACAGTTATGCTGAATCATTTCCTTCAGTGACATATAACTTCCTCTTGCACAGCTGTATAAATGAACACGTTAATTCCAGATATTCCCCTCTTCTTATACATCTTAAAATATAACAGCTTATGAAAGAACACCCCCTACATCTACAATATATCTAAACTTAAGTAGGTGAGTTCAAGAAAGACTTCCACAAGTTCCAGAATGCTTCCCGACATCCGCAGCCTAACAGGTAAAGAATGACTGCCTAACTTAAGAGGTCAACACACCCAGCTTTATTCCAGAACACCTTGCTACTTCTGTATCTTAATACAAATCATTCAAGACAGCCTTTCTCCTTCTATACCTTCACATGAATGGGTTAATTCCAGAATTCGGCTCTAGTATTAGATTTCAGATTTGCCAAATTGAGTGAGCTGCATTGTCCAACTTTATCATGGTGCAAAACGTGTTCCGTCATTTTAGGTAATTTATTAGTTGGAGCTTCCATTCCATGATTTGAAAAGAATCAAGCATTGTGCATACAATTGTCACCTGTGCATCATGGCTTCCTTATAGTCATAAAGGCAAACGACTTCTTTTAAGAGAATGCAATTTGGACCTTGTAATAATCCATACAGAAGGGTGAGGTCTAGTATTAATTTCCGTGGAATCCCTGATTGTGAAAAGTCACAGATTTCAAAGTTTGATTGACATTTCTGCCAGGGGGGGCGGCAAGAGGGTGCTGAATTGGATGCAACACCTGCTGCCCACCTCTGCTGTTGGATGGTCCTAGAAGTAGTGTGGCAATTTTATTTGTGTAGTGCATCTATTGTTGAACTGTAGTGCTAGTGTTACCAGGGGTAAAGCTCCTCAACTATGTTTCATTGCTTAGTGGTGTGCCAGCACCCATTGCTTCATGGGAGTCTCCAGTCCCTCAAACTCTTTGATTGTTGATCGTGTGTTTTTTTCCTTGCAGTGCTACATGCTTCTCAGGATACCTAACAGGAAAAAAGTACCCTAGGCCAGGGGTGGGCAAAGTCAGTCCTGGAGAGCTGCAGTGGCTGTAGGTTTTTGATCCAACCCAGTTGCTTAATTAGGAAACAATCCTTGCCAAAAATTACATTTTCTGATTTGTTAGTGCTTTAACTCTGCCATGTTAGGTCTTTCTCGTTTTTCATTTCTAAGGATATCATCCAAATAATTTGAAATCTAAAACAGACGAGTTATTCTCAGTGCTTCACTTTTTGCTCTTCACTTTCCTTCCAAGTATTTAATTAAACCCAATAGTGCCTGATAAATACACACAGGTGTAAATGGAAACAACCTAAATGGAGAACTGCTGCTTTCCTTAGTCATTTGCATCTTATTGCTAATAAGGAGCAATCAAAAACCGAGAATACAGCTGTTTAAGACTAAAATAAGCAATAAGGATTCAAGTTCTTAATGAGTGAGGGAACTAAAATGAAGTAGAGGTGTTACTTGAGCAATAAGTACTTCTCATTAAGAAACTGGGTTGGAACAAAAACCTGCAGCCACCGCGGCCCTCCAGGAATGACTTTGCCTACCCCTGCCCTAGGCTAACAGAAAGATTGAATACCTCAAAAATGTTTTACTTTCTTTTCAGGATGAGACTGGTAGTCTGTAAAGGAATGTCCACCTAAGAAAATATCTGAAAGTGAAGGAACGAAATCACTCCAAGTAAGATAAGTCCAGTGACATGTCCCCTCAGACCATATAAAAGATGGGCATGGACAGGACAGTCGCTGTTCACTTTTGGGATCTGTGTATGGATGAGTTCCTCATTTCTCAGCTGGAGGTGTTACTGCTGCAGAGGGGTCCAATTCTTGTCAACTAGGGAGTATCCAACCATCTATGTTCCAGCTATTAAAGTCATCTTTTAGAAAGTACTGTTATAATTTGTGCATTTTCAAAAGAAGGGTATCCACTATGCTAAATGAGAGAGAGTTTTACATATACTATTAAACAATTACTTGACTAATTGATTGTTCTTGTGAAACAAATGTATCCTGGTCTTCTGGACTAAATTATTTTATAAAAGTATGTCTGTCTTGGCTCACATTATCTCACTCCCCTGGTCACAATATCTTAATATGAGCGGGTTCATTTCAGAATACTTGCCTCCTTCTAGATCGTAACATGTGGATATTACTTTCAGAATGCCTCTCTATTGTTAGAGTGCAACAACAGCAACATTTATTTCTATAGCACATTTTCATACAAATTATGTAGCTGAAAGTGCTTTACAAGATGAAGAAAGAAAAAAAATATTTAAAAATGAATAGCAAAGAATAAAGTAAGGTCCAATGGCCAGAAAGGCAGAAAAAAAACAAAAAACTGGCTGGGAAAAAAAAAAAAAAATCTTCAGGGGTTCCGAGGCCACGAGACCACCCAGCCCCCACTGGGCAACAAGGATGAAATCATTCCGTAATCCCTCCTTGTCTTATCACAAACAATGTTTTTTCTCAGAACGGCTCCTTATTTTAATATATTGTGTGACGAGTGGCTGGGGGTGGTACCCAGCCGGGACGCCCAGAAGGACCGGAGGAGGGATTACGCCTCCTCCAGACCACGGGGGGGCAACCACCTTGATGGCTTTGGGGATCACGGGAACAGAGCTTAGAAGCTAAACCCTATAGGGGCCTGTGGTCACTGCCAGGGGGTGCTCGGATGCCTGAGGAGCCCTGGCCATCAGCACTTCCGCCACACCTGGAGGTGCTGGGGGGAGACGACCAGGGACTTCCCACACCTGGGAGGGCTGGTGGAAGGTTATCGGGATGCACCTGAAGCTCATCTGGGTGTGTATAAAAAGGGCTGCCTGCCTCCATTCGATGGCTGGAGTCAGGAGCGTAGCTGGACAGAGCTTAGTGGAGAGGAGTGGAGGCGGTGAAGAAGGCAGTGTGAGAAAGGCCTGGACTTTAAGGGGAGTGCTGGGGTTGTGTGTGCGCTAATTGTAAATAATGCACAATAAACGTGTGTTAGGTTTTGTACCTACGGTGTCTGCCTGTCTATGTCCGGGCCAGTGTCCACAATTGATATATCACATCAATTCCTGAATGCTTCATTTCTTCCACAGCTTAATATGTCAATGTCAATTAATTTATATAGCACATTTAAAACAACACAAGAATGCTGTGGCCAAAGTGCTTTACAATCAAATAAGAAAAAAAAACATACAATTAACATAAATAACATAAATAGAAATAAAATACATGAATATAAATAATAAATAGAAGTAAGATTACATAATCACAATGAGGAAACCATCAGTATTACTTAAGGTCACGGAAAGCAAGTGAATAGAAATGAGTCTTTAATCTCATTTTGAACAGTTCAATTGTAGACGACTCCTTTATGTAATGAGGTAAAGAGTTTCACAGGCGCGGGGCAGCAGCAGCAAACGCTCTGTCCCCCTTAGTTTTACACTTGGTACGAGGGACAACAAGAGACAACTGACCAGAAGATCTAAGCACTCTATATGGCTGGTGTAAAACACACAATTCAGATAAATAGGCGGGAGCAAACCCATGTAAAGATTTAAAAACTAGCAACAGAATTTTAAAATCAATTCGAAAACTGACAGGCAGCCAGTGTAAAGAAGCTAATATTGGAGAGACAGAATCAGACCTTCTTGCCCCAACCAGGAAGCGAGCGGCAGCATTCTGGACCAACTGTAGCCTGCGTATCAAGGATTTGCTAATTCCAGAATACAGTGAGTTACAGTAATCAAGGTGAGAAATCATAAAAGCATGAGTAGCTTTCTCAAAATCCCTAGAAGATAAAAAGGCTTGATCTTACCTAAAGGACGAAGTGGAAAAAGCAACTCTTGACTACAGTATTAACTTGTTTCTCAAAAAAGAGGTTACTGTCAAAAATAACACCAAGATTACGGACTTGAGGTTTGCAAAAGACAGAGAAAGAGCTGAGAAGTTCAAGACCAATTTGGGCTTTAGCTGATGGACCCACTATAAGCATCTCAGTTGTATTTTGATTCAGATCAAGAAAATTATTAGCCATCCAGGATCTTAGTTTAAAAAGACAGTTGTGCAGTTTTGCAGACGGGAATATAAACCTGAGTATCATCAGCATAGCAGTGAAAAGAAATGTTCAATTTCCAAAAAAGAGCTTCAATAGGGTGAAGGTATATAGAGAATAAAATATGTATATGTAATTACCACAAGCAACCACCCACCCCAGCATGGATGTCAATATGTATAGGGTAATGCCAGAAGACCTCTTTATTTTTATACCTTGATATGTAGAAGCCATTTGAAGAATGCTTCCTTACTCCTGGAGCTTAGCGTGTCCAGCTCAGTTGCAGAATGTCTCCCTGTTTTTATATCTTCACATGAACCGGCTCATTCCACAGTGCCTCTCTACTTCCAGATGTTAACATGTGCAGGGACATTTCAGAAGTATCTCTGCTTCTAGATCTTAACATGAAAAGGTTGATTTCAGAATTCTCTCTTTTCTTCTACATCTTAACATGAAGAGGGTCATTTGTGAAAGATTCCCCATATGTAGAACTTACCATGTAGATGTTAGATATGAAATGCCTACCGACTTCTTTTCTCTAATTTTAACATGTAATGGCTCATTGCACAATGTATAGTTTTATCACAGAACACTTCTCTGCCTGTAGTTGTTAAAATATACCCCTTTCATTCCCAAATACCCCTTTATATGTAGCACTTTACAGGTACAGTTAGTGCCCCCAAACCTTTTCCCATTTTGCATGATGAGTGGGCTACACAATAGAAGCCTGTCATTGCATGCAGTGTGCTTTGTTGCTTTTCCAATTTGTGAACTGTGTAATCCAACATAGTGCTTGACTTGTGTAATCAGCAAATTAATGATGTGCTAAGGAACAGTCTGCATCTTTTGCATTTATTTTTTCATTTGGCAGACTATTTTCTTAATTTACAAGCATTTTATATCCCTGCGTTTCCTAATCCCTCAGTCTAAAGAGTCACAGTACCAAATTGTTAAAGTATATAGGTAATACATCGCCCTTGATCTTTATCAGTGAGCAACTATTGTTCCCTGGAGTTTTGTCAGTTGCTTTTGTCAAAAGGTATATTTCACTGTACCTTTAAAAAAAAGACATCTGGGATTTTGTTTCATCATTAAATCTTCAGCAAAACATGAGCAAAAGCAAAACAAATAAACAGAAAGCCACTTGACGTATTGGGACTTATGAAAAAAATGAAGTACTGTATCAACACTCTCTTACGTACACTTGAGCATCAATTAATTCAGAAAGAGAAATATGCTTATGCTACACTGTCGCGCAATTATTTATAATTGGCTCCAAGCTTCTTACAGCTACCATTAGATAAAATAATAGCACATGCAGTGACTCCCCGTAGAATCCAACTATAGGCTGCTTTAACCAAACAGATTTTTTGGTATGATAGTGTTATTTGATCAGGATAGTTTATTAAGCTAAATATGAGAACACACTCGATTTAGAACTTAAATTACAGATTTACTATTTGAAATCAACACTGTTCCTCAAATGGAGCCCACCAGAGCAATGTTGAGTGATAGACTGGATCCAGTACTGGACTTGGTGCTGGTCCATCATAGGGTACACTCATAATTACTCAAATATCAGGGCAATTTAGAGTTATCCATTAACCTACCCTGGAGGTATTTGGGATATGAGACAAAATGGAAGTACCTAGTGCAGGGGTTCCAAATCTAGAGTGCCTGCACCTCCAAAGGGTGTGAGATGGCATTTCAGAGGGTGTGACAGAGGAAGGCTGCATCGCGATTTGCCAAAATTGAGTGAGGTGCATTGTCCAACTTTATCATGGTGCAAAACGTGCCTTGCAGTGTTCCGTCATTTTAGGTAATTTATTAGTTGGAGCTTCCATTCCATGATTTGAAAACAATCAAGCACTGCGCATACAATTGTCACCTGTGCATGAGGTGCAGAAATGCCCGTTCTCATGGCTTCCTTGCAGTCATAAAGGCAAACAATTTCTTTTAAGAGAATGCAATTTGGACCTTGCAATAATCCATACAGAAGGCTGAGGTCTAATATTAATTTCCATGGAATCCCTGATCATGAAGAGTCACTGATTTCAAAGTTTGATTGACGTTTTTGCTGGGGGGCAGCAAGGGGGTGCTGAATTGGATGCAACACCTGCTGCTTACACTCAGCCCATCTCAGGATACCCCAACCATCGAATCGTCAATCGAGTGCCTAATCTTCATGGGGGACACATTTACAAGATTACTGAGATTTATAAAGTTAAATTGCTATACAACCCCAAATCTAAAAGAGTTGGAAAATACAAATAAAAAAATGAAGTGATTCTTAAATTTAATTTGACTTATTTCATTGCAGACAGTATGAACCCAAAATATTTCATGTTTTGTCTGGTCAACTTCATTTCATTTATTATTATAAACTCATTCCTGCATTTTGAGCTAAGTCACCGGAGCTGTGTGGCAACATCACTAGTCTCTTTGCTGCCATGGTGCTCAACAGAAGAATAATGATTTCAGTATGCTAGAGACACTATGGGAGAATGCAAAGCTAGTAAAATAGTTTAAGACTTCCAAACCATGAGTAATGCAATTAATCTAATTTGAATTTACCCCATAGGATTAATAAAGTTTATCTAATCTCTAACTCTAATCAACTCCACACTTTCTCAAAGAACAGCTCAATGTTACTCAATCTGGACCATTAGTCAACAGCAATTTCCATCTCTAACTGCATATTCTCTACCATATTAACATGACAAATTTCACTCAGTTACTCTAAAAGATGGCCAGCTTGCTTGTACCCCAGCACTTTGGTGAAGTAGTAACCGTTTCCTCTCAGGGTCCCCTTTCTTCTCTTGCTCCTCAGTGTTCCTGTCACTAGACTTTGTGCAAACCACCCTAAAAAGCCCATTGTCTGCCATTCTTTTATGGGTTGTGGACCACCCGGGTGTGTACAGTCACCTTAACACGACACAAACAGGCAGAGACACAAGTGCAGTACACAACACACTTTTATTTCCGCTTTTCCCTCTTCTCCCCACAACAGTACAATACAAATAAGCACCAAAGCACAGTGCTTTCCTTTTGTCTCTGTCTTTCTCCACCTCCATTCTCCTGGCAAGCTTCGTCCACCTCCTCCCGACTCTGGCTCCCTGAATGGCCCCTTTTATGTTGCTCCTGGGAGTGCTCCAGGTGGCTCATTAGCATTACCTGGAATCACTCCCAGATATGATAGAACTTCAAGGTAAGGCTCTACGGCTTCCCCTGACGGCCCCCATGGAACCCAACAGAGCTGCACCAAACTCCAACTTGCAGCATGCCCTGCAGTAATCCTTAGTGCCACAGCAAACCTAGGAGGGCTGCCCTCTAGCGTCCTAGGGGAGGTAGTGCCTCGCAGATGCTCCCTCCCTTGGTCTGGCCATGGTACCCCATTACAGGGTCTAACTGGACAGTTGTCAGGATCACATAAATCTAATTTGAGTGTATACAGAAGTATTCAGACCCTTTCACTTTTGTACATATTATTGTGTTGTAAATTTAATTTTAAATTGATAAATTTGTCATATTTGCTCATCAACATTCTACACAAATTATGGATTACTTTACCGTTTAAAACTCAGCTTGAGAGAGGTCACTTCAACTTGAACAATCTGTACATATTATTTTCCTCTTTTCCATGTCAGATAAGTAGCTTTTTAAATGACCACAAAGTTGCATGTGCATACAGGTGCATCTGTGTCATGATTGTCCCACTTGTCCACACAGCGGTGCGGCAGTCTGAGCAAAGCCTTATCAAACTTCATACACACCACCATGACAAAATATGTCTCTTTGGTGAAGTAAATCAAAACGTTCAGTGCTTGAACTTTACTTCAATCCATTGATTTTCTAAATCCATATATCAAGAGCAGGAATGGAGAGAGGCTGGAAGCCAAGTCAGCAAGCATCGGGCGCAACTTTTCAGTATCGTTAACGGAGTACTTTTTCATAATTTTAAATTTTAAACACGTTTTTGTAAGTATGATTTAGATTATATTGTAACTTTATATTATGAACAATTTATAAACTGTGATTTGGGATATGATGTAAATATATAGCAGAAGGGCTTGAAACTCTAAAAAAAGCAATTCTTTTTTAT
Source organism: Polypterus senegalus (assembly GCF_016835505.1). Taxonomy (NCBI): domain Eukaryota; kingdom Metazoa; phylum Chordata; class Cladistia; order Polypteriformes; family Polypteridae; genus Polypterus; species Polypterus senegalus. The sequence goes on from NC_053162.1 coordinate 158,671,074, forward strand.
GGTTTGTCTAGCCCTGCGAAGCCTCACTGTCATACTTTGCCCATGCTAGACGTAATGGACTAGTCTCCACTTCCCTATATCCCTTTATTTAAGTGAATTCTTTTCACAAAATGTTTGAATGGATTCATGGATGAGTTTATAGATTTTTTTTCTCATATATACATTAGGTGAAAATGAATTCCATGATTAAAAGTAAAGAGCATTTTGGCTGAAGGCCTGTCAAGCTTTTATGTTAAAATGTTAATTGTAACCCTATTTCCTTGGGCACTACATATATTCATTATTGCTTTTCACTTTAATTAGTACGCAGCACATCTTTTTGTTGTGAGTTGTGATAAAATTAGATGGTGTTTGAGCCAATGCCATTTGATGGAGCTCATTTTTTGGTCAATAATATGCATTTAATTTAACAAAGAGGAAACTAAAACTAAAGCTACCTTTTATTAAAGAGAAATCTACCTGGCTATATGGGAAGATTCACTTGAAAACATTAAAGTATGAAATGGTATGAGAAAATAATACAGTGTCCAATCAGAGCCTTCCAGAATAACCATGGAATAAGTCATGGAGTCCAGTGAAAGACAAGCTTCAAGTAGTTAGCACACGAGTGAGAATGTTAGGAGAAGGGCTTCTCTGAGCAAGCTGGCACTCTGTGCAAAACAAAGGTCTTGGTGACAGGAGATGGTTTAAATAAATCACCTTTTATTGTTAGAACAATGTTTTCTTACATGGATCGATGGGGTCTTGTTTTAATGCGGCTCTCAGCTCATCCTCAGAGACCCCCGGTCTCCTAACAAAGCCCAGGCCCAGCGATTTGAAGTGCATTGAACTGAGTGAGAATTGATTATTTCATTAATTACGGGACAACAGATATAGATCCAGCAAAGCGAGAGTGAAGGACAACAAATATTAGGCAATATTGCAGAGGTTTCCTTGAGAAGTTTTGCTTAAAGTTACCTTAATATGAAGTTTGAAAGAAAAGAGACAAAGGAAAAAATAACAATCAATAGCAGGAATCAATATTCCTCGTAAATGAAGTTCACACAGAGAAGAAAATGCATTTACTGTTTTTAAGGCTGGTGATTTGTCATGCTGCACTGATCACAGAATGCGGCCAGCCATACATCTGCCTACGGTGAACAGATGGGCTCAATTAAAGATCTGCAGAATTGAGAAGAGATTTTTCAAGGTTGAGGGCAAATTGGCTTTATTCATGAAAATGTTTAAAATTCAAGAAATGACCTGCCACCTACATCCAACTGTGCCAAAGATTTGTGAAAGTGTTCCACCTTTCTTTAGGTGGGTAATCCATTCTGATGGATCAGTGTGTCTCATTCGGGGTTGGTTTCTACTGTGGTCCTGATGCTATCAGGATAGACTTTGAACCCCATGCTTCTGAACTGGATTAAGAAAGTTGAATGCGTAGAAGGAGGACATTTTGCTTTATGAGTCAAGAGTTAAGAAATTGCCCCAGTGCAATGTTCATTATTGATGGCAGTTGTCAATGTGAGACAATTAGTCATATGTCATAGACAATGTTCACGATTCTTGGTGTTATCAGCCAGCAAGATGTTTCTACCAGTGGCATAGCTTGACCCAATCCCCATCCTAATTGGAAACTCCATAAAAGTGACAAAAACAAAAAAAAAATCAATTAAACAACATTTAGTTACATCCTAATATAAGGCCTCACATAAATAATACATGTCACAGAATGCAAATTTGAAATTTAAAAATGGCACGCTTTGATTGCATAAACACATTGTATTAACACAAGGCTACTCCCCCACATGATATTCTGCTAGGTAAGTACACGTCCAGTGCTTTGGAGGGCACAAAACAGAGAGAACTTCAGCTTTGATCCATCTCACACACTTATTTGCTTCAAGTCAACTGACAACTACACCTCTACAAGATAAAATAGCAAACTATAAGAAGAAAATCAAAATGACTTCAGGGATAGAGACGCATCGCCCGATGAAGAAAACGTACAAATAACACAGGAAATAGTGCAATGGATGCAGATGAAAACTACAATAATAGAGAGAATGATGAAAATAAAGCAAGTGAAGAAAAGGACAGTGTCGGCAGTGCATCACAATTTACCAGTGCTGACAATACTAACTTGGCACCCTCATTCAGACATAACACTACTGCTTTGGGTAATATATTTAAAACAATGGTTTTTTTTTTAAGTAACAAGAAGCTTAACACAGTATTTATTTTCTGGAAATAAAAATACAAAATCTGATATATACGATTGTGTTACAACAGAAGATTATTTCCACTACTAATACAAAAAAATTGTCTTTTCTGTGAAGATGTCGCTTGCTGCTGTTAGGGTAACATCGTGTATGCGTTGGTGACGGTTAGTGAAGAACAGGTTAAGAATGTCCATAGCGTGTAATTGATTGATGAGAATTGAACAAATGTTATACAGTAAGTATACAGTACATTTAATCCTGCATGTGATGAGGGGGAAATTGAATTTGCCCAGTTTAGGGTCACAGGGAGACAGTGATCATTGTAGCAGCACTGGGTGTAAGTCAAGAAGACGATGGCCTATATATATTTCGGTTCTGCAAACAACTGTTGAGGGAGCTCCATTTTATAGCTGGTTTCTTCTGGTGTTCCTGCTCACTCAGACAGGTCTGGTCATCTGAAGACTGTGTCCCTCTCTGGTCATGACCCAAGACAACACAAGAAAATTGTCAAATTTGTCTGTACTTCTGGACAATTTCATGAAGGCTCATGGGTTTAGGATTTAATAACAAATACTGGCGGGTGAAATGTGCAGTATTTTTAATATCTTTTTTCATCTTTTGGCTGCTCCTGTTAGGGGTCGCCACAGCGGATCATCTTCTTCCATATCGTCCTGTCTTGTACATCTTGTTCTGTTACACCCACCACCTGCATGTCCTCCCTCACCACATCCATAAACCTTCACTTAGGCCTTCCTCTTTTCCTCTTCACTGGCAGCTCTATCCTTAGCATCTCTCCTTTGCACATATCCAAACCAACGCAATCTCGCCTCTCTGACTTTGTCTCCCAACCGTCCAACTTGAGCTGACCCTCTAATGTGCTCATTTCTAATCCTATCCAACCTCGTCACACCCAGTGCAAATCTTAGCATCTTTAACTCTGCCACCTCCTGTGTCCTGCTTTCTGGCCAGTGCCAACATCTCCATCCCATATAATATAGCTGCTCTCACTACCACTCTGTAAACCTTCCCTTTCACTCTTGCTGATACCCGTCTGTCACAAATCACTCCTGACACTCTTCTCCACTCATTCCACCCTGCCTGCACTCTCTTCCACAATCCCCATTACTCTGTACTGTTGATTCCAAGTATTTAAACTAATCCACCTTTGCCGACTCTACTCCCTGCATCTTCTCCCTTCCTCTCTGCTTACTGTCCTCTCATTCACAATATGTGGAGAATAATACAGATTGTTTTTTATATAAAAGAAGAAAAAGTAATGCAAAAATAATGTGCATTTTGTAACAGATTACACTCTTTAATAATTAGCAATGTAACATACTTCAGTTACTTTTTTTGTAAGTAATGAGTAAAGTAACTGAGTTATTTTCAAAAGTAATGTTTCCCAACAGTGCATAACACTCAAGACAGCCACTCCACTGATCCACACTGGTTCTAAAATAAGACACTCACCCCTGATATTATAACAGTACTTACTAGTTATTCATGGGATCTTTGGAATTTGTGTGCAATGTGTGGTGTTTGTGCATCGGGACAGTGACTGGGGTGTTTAAGGGGGTCCACTATCCAGTTCAAAACCCTTTCCCTGCCACTGCTTTTTTGTGTATGTTGGAAGGTACCTCAAATATCTTAATGTAATAAGACTAGATAGATAGATAGATAGATAGATAGATAGATAGATAGATAGATAGATAGATAGATAGATAGATACTTTATTAATCCCAAGGGGAAATTCACATACTCCAGCAGCAGCATACTGATAAACTACAACAATATTATATCCTTTTTGACATGATTTGTGTGTTTCAGGGCACATCCATGACTCGGGAAACAGCTCATAGGTCATCAGTCCAGCTTAACACCTCACCTCCCTTTTATGTTGTCTCTCCTTCACTGTGACTTCACAGAGACTGCACATATTGATTGAAAATTCCTCATTGTCACTGACAAATCTCCCTTGTTTTGTATACATTGTGTGGGTTTCCTCTGGGTACTCTGGCTTTCTCCCACAGTCCAAAGACATACAGGTTAGGTGCATTGGCGATCCTAAATTGTCCCTAGTGTGTGTGTGTGTGCGCCCTGCCTGGGGTTTGTTTCCTGCCTTGCGCCCTGTGTTGGCTGGGATTGGCTCCAGCAGACCCCCATGACCCTGTAGTTAGGATATAGTGGGTTGGATAATGGATAGATGGATATTAGTGCAAATGACACCAGCTGCAGACCTTCAGAGCTCCACTCCATCGAGGAGGTGGTCGCTTTATATTATAAGTCAGTGATAACACCCAGTTAAACTCTAGTTAAAATTGGGGTTGTGGGGAGTGTTAACTGACCCTAGTCAAGTAAACCATGTGACAAAAACCTGAAATCCAATTGGTTGTCCAGCAGAGCTACTGAATCTGCAGGAGGTCTGCAGCTGGCCCCATCTTGATTAGTGGACATTTATAATGTCCTTGCAAGTTACTGATAAACGGACCCTAGGAGCCAGAAGTCTGCTATTCTGGACTATGCCGGTTGAACAGAAAAAGCAGCAGATAATATGGGCCTCATATAAAATAAACATATGGGAACACATTAATTAATTAATTTACTAGATAGAAATAGAATAGTGTACTGAGTGTTAATGGAACCTGAAGAAAATGGAACTGAGGCACAACTTTATAACTCTATAAACTTTATAGACTTGGACTGCCAGCAAAGCTGTCAGTGTCAGAAAAGAATAGGGAAGGAAAAAGAACAAAGAAAGTGCATAGTCAGGAAAACAGGCGTAAATCAGTAACCAGACAGACAGATCCGAGGGAGACGTCAAGCCAAAACAAGACCCGAAGATCGTAAGTCAATGGAGCAAAGTCGTAAATACAGAAATTTAAGTATAGAAAGATCTTTGTTTTTAGAAGTTCAGACAATCTTCCAAACATACTGGGGAGGGTTTAGATATTGTTGCAGCCAGAGACATTAGAAGGGTGTAACTTTTGGTAAATGCCCTCTAGCAAACTGTGATTGATTTTACAGACAGACAATAAAATGGTGTTGCAACAGAATGGATTATAATACATTAATAATTCATATTAATTAATTACAGAGCTTTATAAAGAAATCAGAATGAAATAATAATTCCTGAGGCAAGAGACACTTTGGGAGGCTTAAAATTAACATGACAAAAACTTCTTGAGTTTTACTTATCATTAGGAAAGACATATGCTCCGTATCCCTTCAGTCATTATGGCTGATTTAAAACTGCCTATCCTAGCCAGTTGCTTGTTTCATTTGTGATCTCTTGCGGCCTTCATCCTGACCTCTGTGTACCTGTGTCTTCCAAGTTACTCTAGCAATAAAAAACAGACTCACTAGAAAACAGTTTTAAGATCAACCAGTAGACAACAATTCTCAAAAAATTCCCAGACCCCTCAATACAATCCCAAAATGGAGCCAGCAAGAGGCTTGAGTAAAGATTTCTTCCTGAGAGAGGAAACAAAATATGTATGTGTAATGAGCAGAGTAGAAAGGCTTATTCAGAAAGCCAACGTTTACAGAATGGACAAGGAAATGAAGAGAGATTTAAGGGGTTAAGAATGAGAATAATCAGACATATTGGAGTTAAAAACCAGGAAGTAAACTGAAATAAGCCAATCATTAAAAATCAAAATTCTAGGGAGAAACAAAAGAAACTAAAAGAGAGCAAGCTTCCTGGCTTCCTGTTATACTCATTTTCTTACCATGAGTGACAGCTTATTTTTTTGTTGACTTAATCTTATGCATAGATGCATAGTCGTATAATCATTTTACAGCTTAGAAGTCATTGGCAAACATCTTGTCATTGAATAGGCACTAGGTTTATATACACTACAGTTAATGAATGATTTAAATATCATATGATCTTATCATCTCCAACCTGAATATGGCAATCCAGAAATTCTTAGTTGAAGATGATACATGGAATATTTCCCCAAAAACAAATCAAGTGTTTTAATGCATCACAGTTTTTGGACTATAATAATAATTTATTTTGAAATGTACATGTTACTATTCATTCAGTCCAGGAAATGTTGTGAATCAGGTACAATCAGTACATAGCCCAGGTAATTGGGAGCCTCATTACTACCAGAAAAGGAAAAAAATAATTGCATAGTGTTATCTACCAAAACTGGGCTACTGGGGAGCCTCAGAATATATATATATATATATATATATATATATATATATATATATATATATATATATATATATATATATATATATATATATATATATACTCAGCAAAAAAAGAAACGTCCTCTGACTTTCAACTGTTTTTACTTTCAGTAAACTCAATGTGTAAATATTTGTATGAACACTAAAAGAGTCAACACCATAAGACATAAACTAAAAATGTTTCACAATGTGTCCCTGAATGAAGGGAGGCTCAAAATCAAAAGTACCAGTCAGTATCTGGTGTGGCCACCAGCTGCTTGAAGTACTGCAGTGCATCTCCTCCTCATGGACTGGACCAGATTTGTCAGTTCTTGCTGTGAGATGTTACCCCACTCTTCCACCAAGGCACCTGCAAGTTCCTGGAAATTTCTGGGGGGAATGGCCGTAGCCCTCACCCTGCGATCCAACAGGTCCCAGACGTGCTCAATGGGATTGAGATCCGGGCTCTTCCACTGCGAGGATGATCAGCTGTCCTTCCTGTCTCCCTGTAGCGCTGTCTTAGGCATCTTGCAGTGCGGACATGGCAATTTATTGCCCTAGCCACATCGGCAGTCCTCATGCCTCCCTGCAGCATGCCTAATGCACGTTCACGCAGATGAGCAGGGACCCTGGGCATCTTTCTTTGGGTGTTTTTCACAGTCGGTAGACAAGTCTCTTTAGTGTCCTGCGTTTTTAGAACTGTGACCTTAAATGCCTACTTTCTGTAAGCTGTTAAGGTCTTAACGACCATTCCATAGGTGCATGTTAATTAATTGATTATGGTTAATTGAACATGCATGGAAAACATTGTTTAAACCCTTTACAATGAAGATCTGTAAAGTTATTTGGATTTTTAAAACATTATTGTTGAAATACACAGACCTGAAAAAGGGACGTTTCTTTTTTTGATGAGTATATATATATATATATATATATATATATATATATATATATATATATATATATATATATATATATATAAACTACTTTTCCTTATCGTGTTTTATTATTGATTCACTTTAAGATTTGATGAGCAGCAGAAGGAATCCATGGGTTGGGGGGGACCCATTTGCAAAAGAAAATGACAGTTTGTCAAATATTTGCAAATCAAAAAATTTTGAATATGAACGCTAAGAGAAAGCTTATAATGTCTGGTAAGTATTTGGATTGAGTTTGGGAAAGAGAAAGAGGGATGACACAAAACTGCACAGTAGACTTAACATGTTGTAGCATTGGGAGAATAAAAGCTCATACTATGGTCTGGTAAGACTTGAGTAAAACCCATCGTGAAAGTGAAGGATTAAAATAATAATAATAATAATAATAATAATAATAATAATAATAATAATAATATATAAAATGCTAAGTTCTGTCACGAAATTATTTAGGACCTACTGGGGCTAGAACTTTGATCTTGGTCTTATTCAAACTTTTATGATCTGACATGTCCTGCAAATTAAAACAAATGGAGGTAGTGGCAATCTCGATAAAGTGACTTGTCCTCATGTGTTTAATACAGCAAAGTGATCGCAAGAACAAGTGACATAGCAGAAAGAAAACAAAGAGCAATGAAATCTGTGGAGTGTCAAGCAAATCACAGAGGCTGATTATGTGACAAAGAGCACCAGAAGAGGAAAAAGAAGAATAAGAGTATCCCCATCTGCTGAGGGTCATGTGCAATGAGGGTCAGAATGCAAGGACGCCAAAGATGGAGAAATGTATGCTGACAATTAAGAAGATTGTCAACAATGTTTTTAGAATTCATAATCAAGTGTGAGTTCTTATGTGTGTAAAAAAGTGGTGGAGAAATTAATGTTCTTTAAATTTAGCCTTTGTTGGGTCACACAACTCCCTCTGTAACTCAAAAGGCTCATTAGTTTACTGAAAACCTGTGCTTAGAAAAACATCATCCTATTTGTGAATTTATTGTATTGACTGACCATCAAACATTGAGCTTTATTAAATGTGCATAAATGACAGCAAAGTGACATGTGGTCATGTGTTTATGGCAAAATGATCAGAAACCAAAGTGCTAACCACCATAATGGCTAGAAGAAGAAGAACAGCAGCAACATCAAGCAAATCATGGAAGGTGCTTGTGTGATAAAGAATGAGATTAGTAAAAAAAAAACAATAAGAAGACAAGACATTGAATCACATAGCCACACAAAAAGTCATCCTGAATATAGCAGGCACACATAATGTCTCATAGGAATAAAAAACAAAGTCCAGGATAGAGAATGCAAAACTGAGAACTAGACAGAAACTCAAGTCGACAAACGAGAAGACTGGCAAATAGGTGAAACTGCCAGCCTTATGCAAGCATTGCTTTTACATCCTTAGATCAATGTTTGTTTGAGGAGCACTACTTAGAAGAGGCAGATAAGCAATGTGATGACTGTGAACTTCTATTTTTACTTTCTTGTATAGGGAAAGTATTGTAATTGTCCAAAAATTCAACCTTGAGGTTTTGACGAATCTCAACATTTTAGACTTCCCACAGTCCGATTTACTTTCTCGTAGGGAAAGTATTGTAATCGTCCAAAAATTAGATTTCAAGATTTTGATGAAATCTCAATGTTTTAGACTTCCCCAAGTCCGAAAATACCATTTTTGGATTTATATCTATGTGTGCGTGTGTATGTAAATACGATAACCTGAGTACGCTTTCACTTAGGTCAATGTTTGCATACAAGTATTAGGTGCAAAACATAGATTTCTATCAACTGTTGAGCTATTTCTGCCAACCAGAAGTGGTACTTTTTTATTCATGCAGCTGCAGAGTCTGATTTATTCAAATTTACTTTTATAATAATTGTTCAATATCTTATTAATTTGATTTGATTTGTTGTTGATGGATCTTTAATGTACATAATATAAAAATATAATCATTGTTTTGTGGTTCACTCTTAAATATCCATCCCCATATCTGAGTATACGAGAAAGTCTAGAGAGGACCACTCCCGGTTATTTTTTAATGGTAACAACAAAAGAGTGTGATGCCAAAACAGAAATTTTCTCTAGATGAGCCATCAGAAGTAACAAAATACATCATGACTTCTAGAGGAACTGAAACAAGTAACTGTTTAGAAAACATAACAAGCATCAATGGCTCCTTATCTTTACTTGGATTTTATTTGCATTGCATTTTAAGATGTGGATGCACATGTTTCACTATTAATAATGATACACTGTTAATAATGATGCAATTTTAGCATTTATTATGAAAATAGGAATGTCTTTAGACTTTCTTTAAAGTCCCTGAGCTTTATTGACAGATCACTTCTAAAGTGAAGATCTGCTCTTGTCAGCATGAGGTTTTGGCTTTGACTTTATGCCACAGTCCAAAGAAATCCTGTCACATTAAATATTATGCTGTATCCATCAATCCATTAATTACTTTTGTATAAAACCTTTCACAGAAGCACTGTGAGAAGATTCATTTTAATACCAGCACTTGTCATCTGCAGAAATTTTCAGATGACTCATCCATCATAGGCTACATTAATAATGGAGATGAGTCGGAGTGTAAGAAAGCTGTGGAGGACTTTGCCTTGTGGTGCAGGGGCAACAATCTGCAACTCAACATCAGCAAGACAAAAGAGCTGGTGATGGACTTCCGATATGCCAAGGAGTCTCTGAGACCAGTTGGGGGAGAACTTGGAAGTGGTGCAGAGCTACAACTACCTGGTGCTGCACATAAACAACAAACTGGACTGGTCTGACAACACAGTGGACTGTACTTGCTAAGGAGACTTAGGAGGTCTTTTGATGTTTGCGACAAGTTGCAGGAAATGATCTTTCAGTCCACAGTAACTATTGTGGTGTTCTACGCTGCAGTCTCCTGAAGAAGCAACCTGAACTCATAAAAAGCACAAAATACAAACAAACTTATCTGGAAAGCCAGCTTTATCACAGGGTGAAACCTGGGCACACTGGAAGCTGTTGTGAAAAGAGGATGGTGGCAAAGTTGGATGCCATCATAGAAAATCCCTTCCATCCCCTCCAGGAGGCACTCTCTCAGAGCACTTTTAGCCTCTGTCTTATTCTGCCATGGTGTGCTGAGAAGCACCTCAATGGGTCTTTTCTGCCCACTGCTATCAATTCTTCCACCCAATTCTCCCACTTTAATTCAATTCTTCCCCCAATTTACTTGTTAATTTTATTTTTATATATTGAATGATTGGTTGTATTATCTGTCCTGTGAGTCTGTATCCTTGTTTTTATTTCCCCCCAATATATTAATAATGTTTATGTAATCTAATCTAATCTAATCTAATCTAATCTAATCTAATCTAATCTAATCTAATCTAATCTAAAAGCCCCAGAAATAAAAAATAAATAGTACACTAGCGTAACACTTTCGTTACAACCCTTGGCTTGGATGGGATGCTAGATCATGGTAGGTCACATCCACTCACTCACTAGTCATTAATAACTCTTAACACTCACATATGCGTAATGTAGGCAGAAAACTAGATGGCCATTGAAAATATAAACTTTGCCTAAACACTCAGCGGGCCTTAACTGAAACACATCACCCTGAAGCTGTGAGGTGGCCACACTAACCATCAAGCCTCTCCTCAAGATGGACAATGATTAAGAAGTTACAGGTCCAAATCCCAAATCATTCCTTCAGCAGTTCCTTGATAGATGAGGTGTAAATGTCTCTTTAAAGACCACTAATGTTAACAGCTTTGGGGCATTGTATATTATACAATATCTATTGATCATCTCCTCCTTGCCGGTCTCTCCATATGGATTTATATTGACTCTTTGCAATCTGCATTGATTTTCTGAGTCAATCACCAGAAACAATTGTTGTTGGCACGGGCACTGCTGGCCAGGATCTACTGATGCAATGCAAAGCTCTGACTCATTCACTGCAGATTATTTGGCCAGAGTTTATTAGTCAGAATGCATGTCATGATAACTGCTCATGTGGAGCACAGTCCTCACCCTTCATCGGTCTTGTATTCGGGCACACAATTAGTTAAAGGAAAGGCTTCAGTGGTTGTCCTTTCCAGTGGGTATATTATAAGAATTTAAGGTAACATACAAGAGTCAAATCAAATTTTAACGAGATATTAACCTTGACACCTTCATAGAATGAAAGAATCAGCCTGTGGAGTGTTGAATAAATGTAATTGGATTTACTGGACTGAAAGTTCGCTTTAACTCTTGAGATCTCACAGCTTTGATTGGCTGAAATCTTTCTACAACCTTAGAACCCAAGGAATTTAAATACTTACAGTTTAATGAGTACATATGACATTTAATGAAAGCAGGAAAAACTCATTTTCTAAGGTCACGGTTTATATATTTATTTATTACTGACAATCTCTTTAGGGATGGCCATCAGACCATATTACATACATTGATGAACTGACATGCAGCCTGACTTTTTGAGACACTCATATACTTAGCCATATCCATTTTTATATTTGCATACTCCTGGGATGAAATAAAATTAGAAAACTGCAAAAAAAATAATAATCAAAAATAAAATGTTTTTCACATTTAATCTGAAAATGTGTAAATGTAAAAGTGGAGACAGGCAAAAGGAAAGAATTATGCAGCTAGTCTCCTGGTGGTTTACTCATTTCAATGCTCCTGATTTCTTCAGGGACAGCCTGCAAGTTCTGTAAGAGTCTTCAGGTCAAAGGGTCTGTGCTCTTACTTGCGGTAGCTCATTGATTTGTCATTTTTCAGTAATAAATGTTTATTCAACAAACTGATACATTTGTCTTATTCAAACAAGTAAAAGAGAAGTAACACTGTGTTTAATCCATCTGGAACTAAAAAGGGGTAAGCAAGAACTGTTAGCAACCAATCATAAAATGATAAAGAACCACAGATTTAATAATTGCGCAGTCAAATGTGATGGTGCTGACTACACCAGTTATACATTTTATTGAGTTATCCACCCATCCATACATTCATTGTCCAAACACGTTTATCCTGAGCAGGGTTGTGGGGAAGTCTATCCCAGCAAGCATTGGGCTCAAGGCAGAAAATCCCTGAACAGGGTGCCAGTCCATACAGTGAATTCAGAAAGTATTCAGACCCCTTCACTTTCTGCACTCTTTATCGTGTTTACAGTAGATTTAATTTTAAATGAATGCATTCACAATTTTGCCCATCAATCTACACTCAATAACCCAGGAAAGTGAATGGGGTCTGAATACTTTCTGAATGATTTATTAACTATTATTAATTTCAGGAATATGTTCTTAATCTAGTTAGTCATGTCATACAATATATTTATCCATCTATCCATCCATCCATCCATCAGCTTGTTTAACTCTTTGAGGGATGAATACTTTTTACAAACAACTCAGTTTTCTGAAAAGCACACAAAGCAATGGTTTCACACATAAATCAATATAAAATGTCTGTTGCTATGTGCAGTGACTGCGTGGGGGCACCTTGATGGTCAGCAGGAATGCATGGCTGTCTTCGCAGAGCAGGTGGGTGGCAGTGGGGGTTGCAGTGTGACACAATATAGTTTATACCTCTTGTCATCGTAATAAATGGTCCTCCCTAGGCAAACACTGCTGTAGGCGCATCAGCTACACGAAAGTGTTCAGCACCACGTTCAGCTGGGGACCGATCAGATGATGCTGGTACCTCACTTTCATTTTTGATACCCATCTCCAGATCACTTGCTTCAAACTCGGAGTCTGACGAGTCAGAGTCCTATTCAACGAAATTACGTAAAACGTCCATGGAGTACTTTGCTTTGCACATTCACTTTAGTCTCCCACCAGATGTCGGTGCCATTTTAAAGGTTGTTTGCTCTTCACTAATTACGCACACGTAGGGAATCGAGGTTAAATCAACAAAGCCATGTAACTTTCCTTCTAGCAAAGAGAGTCGAACTAAAACATAAGGGTAAGTTTTGTTGCAGTTTATAGCCATACTCTACTGCTGAATAGTCAACATCAGCCCTGAAAGAGTCTGTTTTCTCGATTGCAGAATATCCTGGACAGGAGCTGGGCATGGCAGCAGTAGCCGCAAGACAGGAACCAACATTGGGTAGTTCGTTGGGGGGCACATTTACACAATTTCCCACTTATTGGCTCAGTCCAGATTCATCCATAAACCGACATGGGGCATTGGAGGTACATGCAAACTCCACATAGATGGTATCCAGGGCAGTCCCTGGAGCTGAATGGCAGCAGTGGTTATGACAATCTGTCTGTGCAGGCCACAATTCGTAAGGTTGTCTTTGTATTTAAAAGTCATCAGTTGTGTCTGTTATCTGGTCATGCTCTGTGTGGAGATTACACCTTCTCCTTGTGCCTAAGTAGATTTTTTTCCCCTACATCCCCAAGGTTGTGTGTGCTGGGCAGTTCTAAAATAGCCCAGTGTGGGTGCTGATGTCTGCATGACCATGCTCCACAGTACTCAGATGTTCTTTTCATGACTAGTTCCCTCTTTACACCCGATGTTGCAGTTAGAGTAGGCTACTGCCTCAAAAATGGAATTAAGAGAGTTTAGGAAAGCTTTGCCATGTCAGAAGGCATTGTCTGTGTGTAGCTTATATGATTGCTCCACACCTTGTGTTGGATTTCCAGTTTCCTCCTGTGATGGAGAGCCGGCGGTTCAGTCCGGCCGGAAGGTCACTGAAAGAAAAGAATGGATGAAGGCAGCCTTTTCAGGGCACTGCATCCCCCGGGATGCTAGGTGGCAGCTCCCCTGGACGGCAACAGTTCCCCGGATTCCTTCAAATTTCCTTGGACGTGGAGTCCGTTTCCTCAGCCCTGTTGAGTGCCGTGGATGCCGCCAGGGGGAGCTCACAAAGAGCCTGGGGACTACTATTGTTAAGACAACCCGGAAGTACTTCGGAGTCACGAGGATGGAAGCCTGCAGTACTTCTGGGCTACTTGAGAACTAATGATGTGTTGTTTGACCCGTAAGAAGAGGAGGAACACTTCCGGGTCGAGGACTATTTAAAGGACTGGTCAAGACCCAGCAAAGAGAGCCAGAGTAGGGTGGTAGAGTGACGGAGCTGCTGGGAGAAGTGGAGGATTGTGATTATTGATTATTGTTTATTATAATTGTAATTGGAGAATTGTGGCGAGTGTGCTGTTTTGTGCACTGTAATTGAAGAAAATATTAAAGAATCCTTCTTGGTGCTTTTACAAGTGTGTCTTGGACGTCTGCCTGGTGGGTTTCACAGGGCGACAGCGACCCCTAGACTCCCCACTCCCACAATCCAAAGTTGTAGATGTTCAGTTAACTGACATTTCTGCATTGGCCCAGAGTCAATGAATGAAGGCGTATGTGTAAATGTGTCCTGTAATGAACTGGCATCTTGCCCTTGGTTGGTTCCTGTCCTGTATCCAAAAGCTGCTGGAAGAGTCACAATATAAAAACGGATTTGGATGAATAGTCTGGAGAAATTAATAAATGACTGACAATTACGAGTAGGCCAATTATGGACATAACGCTCCATTAACTGGCAGTGCAGTGCCCTTCAATCTGATTGAAGGCATCGCTTTTTTGTCTGTTTTGCAGCCTTTCAACTGAAATCATGTTCCCAGTAGTGTCCCTTAGCCATTTTCTGTGATTTAGGCAGGGTTGCCATATGTCCAGGGGATGGGAAGCTTCCAACCCATATGCTCAATGTTTAAAATATACAGTAATCAGCACTGCCGTTAAATTGTAAAAAAAAAAAAAAAATACATAAATTCCGAAAAAGGAAACACATGGTGATATTGCTGCAAGCGCTGTGGATCTTCACCCTTTGTGGTGTATCTGTTGATAACTCTGCTTCAAGAGGGGAAACTTTTGTAAAAAGATCTTGCAAAGAGTGGGAAGACAAATATTCTTGGCATCGCTATTAAAAGACGGGCTTGATGATGTGAGATTGGTGAGGCTAATGCTACATTCTGATTAAACAAAACAATGAAAGGATAGGAAGGCAAAGATGTGCACCAAAGCAGATACTGGGAGGAGATTGCTGGAGAAAGAGCACCACCATGGTGACATAGGGCTGGATTAGGTCCTATAGAAAGTCTCTAGGACAGAGAGGCAGACAGACATGGGTAGAGTGTAAAGGTTAGCCTGGGGGTCTGGCCATCCCAAAAAATGTTTCTCGTCAGATTTTTTAAGACCAGAACTAATGAAAATATGTTAATAATCAACAAAAAGTTTCAGTGCCCCTCACTTGAAGTCTGTGGTTCTCATCCTGCATGGATATTGCACATGGGTCTGCGTGGGTTTCCTTTGGGTGCTCCAGTTTCCTCCCACAGTCCAAAGATGTTCAAGTAGGTGGACTGGCGATGCTTCATTGGCCCATGTGTGCCCAGTCTATGATGGGCAGGTGTCCAGTCCAGTTGTCACAATTTGAAATGGTTGTGGGTCCTCAAAGTCCACTGGTGTTTATTTCCATCATTAAGTCTACTTCCAGCGTTGATAGGGGCGTGGTCTATGAGGTTAGGATCCATAAGTAATCAATGCAATGGGATAAAAGGATGGCTATGACTGCAAATTCTTATCCAATCTGCAAACACCAGATCTCTGAAGTACTCAAGTTTACCTTTGTGCTCTTTTCTTGTATATACCTTTGGTTTTGGCTGTCTTGTTCTCTCAATCATATCTCGTTTCATTTCGTTTGATATCTTATTTTGTTTCATTTTGTTTCTTATGCTCATCTCCCAGTTTTTACTCAAAAATGTAACTGCCAGTTTGCAGACAGAACACCAGTAGTTGTATCTGTCTGAACTCATTGCTTTCTGGGATTGGCTCCTGCTGCTCCCTGAGCTGGTAAGCAGGCTTAGAAAATGGATCAATTAATGAATATTATAATCTGTGCCATCATAAGCAACTCTCTCTTGCGTATCGATTATTCTGAACACAGACAGAGTAACATTCCCTAGAATTTCATTTACAGATTAGTTTACTGTTTCAGATTCAGTTTGGGAGATCTCACTTCAGCTTGTATGTTTTGTACTCAGCATTTTCCTCTTTATCACATCCAGTAACTGCTTCTGTCAGCAAAACAGATCTTCAGTAATCAGAATTTTAATGGCTGACCCAAACTAACAAAATGAAGAGAGGTTTGAAACCAGGAAATAAAAACAGGTTGAAGACTAAAAGAAAAAGTAATTACTGGGAAGATGGAGAGATCAAAACTATCCATCCATCCATCCATTATCCAACCCATTTTATCCTAACTACAGGGTCATGGGGGTCTGCTGGAGCCAATCCCAGCCAACACAGGGCGCAAGGCAGGAAACAAACCCCGGGCAGGGCGCCAGCCCACCGCAGGGGAGATCAAAACTAACTAAGCCAAAATCATTCTGCAAACTCATAGTAGGAAAGGACACGCAAGAAAACTGAAAGCAGAAATTCACAATTAGGTAGTACAACCTGTTGCAAAAAATTCTTTTTTATCCAGACTAATGAGATATGTGCCATGCTGGTATATAACATGTCACGCTAAAGACATCATACGTCACCTTGCGCAAAAGCACAACCCTGGTAACCAAGGCTGGCAACTTAACTCTTTTAGGGCGGATGTCGACTTTTGTCGACAGGAGGGGTTGAGGGCGCATGTCGACTAAAGTCGACATCCAGGGATAGAGGGCGATAATTAGCTGTTAATGGCGGCAAATCTCACTGTCACGTCACAGGCATTCCCTCTGTGCTTGGAGGAATGCTAGACTCGTTGACTCTGCAACTAATCCTAGCGTGTGCGTGAGTTACGAAATGTAAACAATGGTAAGATGGCATCGACATGTGACAAGGGAACGAAGTGAGTGCAGAAAAGAAAACACTCGGCAGACAATGTTTTGCGCATTATCACGGAGTCGGACTCTGATTTTTCAGAATCGGATTTTATTGACAGTGATCAGGAGATCGAGCAAGAGAGTGAGAAGCCGGCATCAGCTGATCAAACACCAGCCGATGCCGTGCCAGCGGATCGGCTGCCAGTTGAGCACCTTCGTGCAGCCGATGCATCTACGGCAAGGTTCACTTGGGATAAATACACAGACATTGATCCGTTGAGATCCGATCTGGCTGCTGGACTTCACAAGATGGCATGGCTTGCTGTTGGACACGACAGATCACCAGCTGCTGTACTTCAGGCTGCTCTCTCCTGATGCTGCTTTTCAGCTACCGTCAGACGAGATAAACAGGTAGGCAGAGAATATTTTTGAATCGCGGGCTGCGTTTGCATCGCATTCTCGTTTTCCAAAGTGTAAACCCACAACAAAAGACGAGATGAAGCGTGCTGTGGTATTACAAATAGAGATGGGACAGAACTGGTGATATAACTTCAGGGAGCATTGGTCCAAATGTGCTTTGTCCCCTGGTGGCTTTGGACAGCATATGCAGAATGGTGATAGGTACGTGCTGCTGCAAAGTTTCATTCACTTCTGTAATAAACAGAAGCAAATCCCATGGGGTGAGCCAGGCTATAATGCCATGCATAAAGTTCATAAAGTTTCAGAAGATGAAAAGAGGTGAAAATACGGTTTTCATGCGGGCAGAAAACTTGGTGGTAGTGGAATGGCACAATGGCAAAAGGCTTTTTTGAATGTTGTGATATCTTTTTAAATGCTTATCTTATATCTCCTTTGATTTCCTATTCCACTGTTATCATTTACCATGGCTTTAACAAGTGCACCGCACATGCATTTTCTTGAGATGTTACTGATGAAATTTATGAACAGCAGTGATTTGTCAGAACTTTGACTAGTAGACGGAAAACAATATCTGTTTCTTTGTTTGCTAACATTAGTAGTTTTGTTTTTAGTTCGTTAGTTTGGGGATCAAGGAACTCTGGACTGAACAGAAGCTCCCAGAAAAAGTTTAGTACCTCTTATTTTCTATTTGCTTTCTTCTTCCTTGGTTAAGCACAGTTTTGCCTGTTGTGTTGCTGATCTTATAATATTGAATCTCTCAGTTTTGATCTTGGCTGCATGCTTTACTTCTCGCAAGATTATACGATTTTTTGTAATATATCTTCCTTTATCTATGATACTCAGAATTAAGTTAAAGATCCCACAGTCTTAAAGAAAAAAATATTATTTTTTTTATTGGACTGACTTGATCATGAAATAAATACTTTGTCAGTTACAACATAGTATTTTAATCACCCTATCCATGTCATTTTTTTTAAAGTAACGTTTCTAAGACCATGGTCATGAGTGAAGTATGCACGCTGGTCAGAATGCAAGAACATTACAAGTCATACTTACGTACTCTGTGATAATTCAGAATCAGCAATTAACTGGACAGTGTGCTTTAGGATGCATTATTATTGTATATTTGTGCACATTGTTACTTCATAAACATAATTTTAGATTTTGAAGGACAGAAAATTAACTTAATATCATGATAGATTTATGGATACTTCAAAATATGCAACAAGAAAGAACCTTCTTCGATATTTTGGCAAAATGGAAGTGACTTTACGTATATTTTAAAATGTTAATTTCAGTTGACTTCAGTTGGGTTGTGTGATGGAGTCACAAATATTGTGAAATGGGTGAAAGACCTCTTAAAATAACCCTGAGGAGACTCACCTTAAATCCAGCTACTCTTCATTGCTAACTGCTGGCTTCTGCCTAGCAGGCTCCAAAAAGGAGAGCTGACAAAATAACTAGAAAAGTAAAGCAAAAAGGTTCACAAGGTGGAGGGTGACCATAAAACTCTGGCTTGTGCATAAATGGGCAAACCAAGAATTTTTTTAAATTAGAGATGTATTCCCAAAAATAGAAAACAAATTACAAGGAAAGTTTCAAACGTGCAAAACTAGGCAAAGGAATTGACCAATAGACAATGCAAGTGCAAGCAAATCCAAATCGAAAATTTGTAAGTAAAATTCAACGACAGAAGAAAAACCTTAACCAAAACAGCAATACTTGCAAGAATCCTCCACAAACACAATAATTTCCAACTCTTAAATCTTCTCTGCTCTGAGTTAAATAGCAAGGCTGACATCTCATGATTGCTGACATCAGGGTGGCCCCATCCCCTGAGGCTCCACCCACAAAGCCCAAGAAATATCAACAATTTAAAGAGACAATATCTAATTACAAACGTAACTGAAATTACATAAAAATATGAAAAGCAGTTATTCAAAAATAATAATAGTACACATAAACTCCAGTTGATATATAACAATTACCTTATAGGAATATTAACTTCAGTTTGTAAAGGCAAATGCAGCAATCATTTTAATTCAAAATTTAATTAGATGTGCTGTAGTTTATGATTCACAAAATAAAGTATTTTAACCAGTGTGGGACACGTATGGTCCATGTTGTAGCCACACACCTGTCCACAATTTTCAGATACCTTTCAAATGTAAATCACAGACTATGAAGAGGAACTACAAGCTATTAAAAACTGTTGGACCCAAAGGGCCTAAATTGTCACATTTTCCTGTCTCCTTAACAAACAAGACAAGAAAAACACAGTAGGGATTTTTTTTTTTTGTTTTTTGCAATGACAGCGGTGTCAGCCATCTTCATGACACAAATCTGCTTTCCCCTCTTCTCGCCTTTTACTGAGGCATGTCAAACTCCAGTCCTTGGGGCTACAGTGCTCATTTCTTCCTCAACTCTTGCGTAGAACACTCAATTCAGCAATCTGTCCAGATGGACACATTTAATATTTTTATTTCTCTTTTCAACACCTGGCCATTGAAAGAAATAGTCTGAAATCCAGATATCCTGAGGCATGGGGCAGCATTACATCTGCCCAGTTTGTCAAATAATTGGATCTGCCGGGAGCTCATGCGGAAAATGACTGATGCTGAGTCTGTAATTATCACTCTCAAAACATTTCAAAATATATTAATTATTACTCTGAAAACATTTGGGGAATATATGGAGAAAAAAAATATAATTCAGAAATATATTTCTTCCAGTTCTTTTAATAAAAGCTTCAATGCTAATTGGGAGGGACTTTAAAATGGTTTTATATATTATGGAGATGCTGTCTGAGTCCTCAGTTATTTTTGTGAACAGCATCACACAAACCTCTATTGGGCAAATCAACATAACAGCAACTTGTGTTTACTCTGTGAAGGAATACCAAAGGTGCATGGGGAAGCCATGCAATGTCCGAACAAGTGGGAATTTAACGTGGGTTTTCTGTCTGTCATTACACAAATTTGCACAAATCAACCCTGTTTTTCAGTTATATTAATATGAAACTCTGTTGCAACATCAGTTAATCGTGCAAAGTTGAAAGGAATAGATATAACTAACAATACTATGGCAGAGGCTTTAACCCATTTAATTGTTTTTCTTTCCGTCATTTAGTAATAAAAAGCATTTCTTTGTATCCTCTTAACTTTCCCCAAAACCCTGTCTTGAATAGGTCACTGAGTGATACTCATGAATCGGTTAATTACATTTTACTAATAGGGAGAATAAGAGAGCAACTTCAGCAGAAAGTGACCTTTTCTTCAAAGTGCACCAAAGTGTCAATCAAATTCCTCAGTGGAGCTTCAGGATGAAGCAGACATTCAATTATGGAAATGAAATGTGTTGTATGGTAATGGGGGTATGTTTATTCGTGGCTGAAAATAGCGAAATTTGCTTGAAAAAAAAGTGCTTTCCTTGTTTTTGCTATAGGAAAATTTGACATCATTAGCATAATGAGTAAACATGAATATCTCCAGAGGTGACATTTTAATGAGTGAGCACCTAATGTTACAATACATGTGATGTGCCTTGCAGTGTTACTGAGTGGACTTTCTTGGTTTGATCTGTGATCAGTGTGACACTTATATTTGGTCTTGCAAAATTAAATAACCAAATGAACATGGGCCATTTTTCTCTTCCTAAATCCCTAACTATTTTTAACTTACTTATACAGTACACAATAGGATATATTCAGCTCTCATTATTTGTGCAATGCATATGAAGGAGAAGGCTGTCACGTAAAAGGCTGTGGAGTAATGTGGAAGCTTACAGCTTCCAGGCCCTTAGACATGCAGTACTTTGTAATATCTGTTGGAGTCTTCAGTCTACATAACCTGATTCAGGGCACATAGTTCATGTTATATCTACCAAGAACAGGAAATATCCAGGGAGGTAATGTCAAAAAAAAAAAAGAAAAATCCACAAAGAAGAAGACTCTTGAGATAAACCGATGGAGATCTGTCTGCATTGGACCCTAGGGGGGTAGAAATACAAGATCCTGTAATCAGAAGAGAAGAGAATTGTGTATTTAATGAGATCTGAGAGGGCCAGGCAGAAGATAGTGGCTAAATTGTATAGTATCACAGCAGATAAACATGGTAAGAAAGCATCAGGCCTAAGGGATATATTCTGTGCTTATTTGTTAGTAATTGCGATATTTAGAGCCACGGTTTAGGGCAATACGATGGCATGACTTTTAGCACAAGCATCAAAGCTCGATATGGGATTGAATCCCAACCTGGCTGCTGTCTGAGCAGAATTTTCCCATTTTCCCCTGTGTCTCTCCAAGTTTTTCATGCCTCATTTCACAAAAAAGTGCATGTTGGGAAAAAGATGCCTCTAAATTGGGTGGTATAGCGTTTGATCTCAGGATGAGGACGCTGAATGTCTGTTGCGAAGGTTTGTATGAATTTGTAAAAGTCTTCTGACTATGAGTGTCTGTTTAACTAAGACATTTGGAACATTTGTACTCAGCACATTAGCAAGGGAATGACGAGATAATCACAATTAATACCTTTTATTATTTCTCAATAATAATTTATACATAAGAAACTCCTTTTTAAATACAGTAATCCCTCCTCGATCGCGAGGGTTGCGTTCCAGAACCCCCCGCGATAGATGAAAATCCGCGAAGTAGAAACCATGTGTTTGTGTAGTTATTTTTATATATTTTAAGCCCTTATAAACTCTCCCACACTGTTAACATTATTAGAGCCCTCTAGACATGAAATAACACCCTTTAGTCAAAAGTTTAAACTGTGCTCCATGACAAGACAGAGATGACAGTTCTTTCTCACAATTAAAAGAATGCAAACATATCTTCTCTTCAGGAGCAGAGAATTTCAGAGAGAGAGAGAGCTCGCGCTCGCAAAGAAAAGCAAACAAATCAAAATCAAAAAATCAATACGTGTGCTTTTAAGTTTGCCGCGGCATTTTTTAGAGGAGCGTCAGTATCTTCTAAGCAAACAGCCTCTGTGCAAACAGCCCCTCTGCTCACATCTCCTCCGTCAGGCGCAGAGAACGTCAGAGAGAGAGAGAGAGAGCGAGATTAAAGCAAACCATCAAAAAATCAATAAGTGTGCTTTTGGAAGCACCGCGATAAAGCGGCATTTCTTAGAGGAGCGTCCGTATCGTCTAGGCAAACAGCCTCTGTGCAAACAGCACCTCTGCTCACAGCCCCTCCGTCAGGCGCAGAGAATGTCAGAGAGGGTGAGATAGAGGCAGAGACAAGCAAACAATCAAGCACCGCACAGGAAGCATATCTTATAGCATTGAGGAGTTTTAGTTAATATGTAATACATGCTCTGATTGGGTAGCTTCTAAGCCATCCGCCAATAGCGTCCCTTGTATGAAATCAAATAAATTAAAAGACCCATTGTCTGCAGAAATCCGTGAACCAGCGAAAAATCTGTGATATATATTTAGATGTGCTTACATTTAAAATACGCGATAGAGTGAAGCCGCGAAAGTCGAAGCGAGATATAGCGAGGGATTACTATATATGACCTTTAATCTGTTTTACTATTTTGAGACCTTTAGATACACAAAATACTCTGTTAAAGATTATACCATTTATCTGTATGCTGATTGGTGCAAACTAATGGACTTCTTAACTCTGTTATACAAATGAACCTAACTTACCTAGGACCATTGCTTTGTTATATTCCTTAGTCTTGTCATGGTGAACTGACCGGCAGGCTCCCGCAAGCTTCTTGTAATAAAGAATGCTCAGCAGGTGGAGCTATTTGTATCAGTGATCTCAACTTTTCTTTGAGATACTAATTTCCCTGACAGTTTGTAATAAATGTGTCGCAACTTTTAGGTTAATCATGCAAGCAAGAAATTCATTGTACTCAGTATTATGATAATTATCTAAAATACAGATTTCTCCAGCCTTAGAAAATTTTGTGTATATGAAGAATCTGGGGTGATTTTCAAGTTAATCACCTATTTACAACTTGACGCAGATCACAGAATGGTGCGGGGGGAGATGTTTGGGGTGGTCTGGATGTTAGTGACATGCATTCCCAGTTATTTCCACATTCGATGCCCCATATTTTGACGCTTTCTTCACAGCTGCCTGCCGAACTGGACAGGGCTGCAGTGAGGTAAGTCACTTTGGAAAAAAGCATTTGCTAAGGAAATTAATGTACATCTGAAAAAAAAAATGAATGAACAAACTATGTGTCCGCTATTGTCTTCAGGGCCAATGAAAATTCAATGTTATGAACTTCTTCATAAATACACTTACATTTCATTAGTGGCACATACAAAAACAAAAAGAAAGAACTAACTCCCAAAAATATTAAAAGGTTTAAATCCTACAAGCCAACAACCCATCTGTTTACCACCTCAGTTGCACCTGATTGCTCAGAAGTCATCTCAAAGCACTTTCCTTGAGATTATGTCAATTCTTCCTCTTCTCCTGCTTTCTCTCTTTCTCACTCTTCTGTAGTCCCACAGATTTGCCAGATTTAATGGCAACTGCCAGCTCCACAGTCTCTGCTCCCCCTCTCTCTGAAATGTTCAGCAGATACAATTGTGATCTGATGATGACTGGAACAACCAAAACGCATGTTTCCTTTCAGTACTCATCTCAAGTATTAAATAACACCACAGGGAAACCTCATCCAATCCCTGTTGACACTCTATTATCCTCTAACAACAGACATGCCAGAATGTCAGCGATGCAGTGTGTCTCTCACTGGTATGAAATTCCTTTAATTAAACAGAAGAACAAAAGAAATTTGACAAATAAGAGGAGACCATTCAGTCCATCAAGCTTATTTGTTTAGCTATCAGCAAAGCAGTCCCAATATCTCATCCAGATACTTTTTAAAAGTTGTTAAGGTTTCAGCTCTAATTACATGGCTGGGTAGTTTGTTCTAGATACTATACTTAACAGCACACCATCCTCTCTCTAGTATAGTTCTTAAATTATGGGCCATGACTGTTGTCTGTGATTCTCCAAGGGAGACCACCGATGACTATCCATGGCCATACTCCAAGGGGGAGATGACGGTTGACCGTGGTTCTGGGTCTTGAAGATGCAAAAAATGCAAAAATGGGTCACAAGAAAAAGAAAGTTTAAGACATGCTGCTCTAGTGGATAAGTACACTGTGACTAGGCCCCTTCCTCTGCCTTTTGCCAACAACCAACTCTGCTCCATGCAGCGGCACACCAGATCATGCTTACAACCAAATCACGTTCTTGCACCACCTTTGGAGCAACATTGTTCACCACCCCCTTCTCTAGGTAAGTGCAAATCCTGACCATCTACACATACTGTATACTATCTTTGTATAAGTAGCTAATACTTTACCAAGCTGATTTTTAACCACTTTTTGACCCAACACATCACAGTGTTTGGTATTTATATTAATATAATATTTAATAATTATCTCACATCCTGATTTAGTTCTTGCTTGCTGCCTAATGCTGTTACAGCTTTTGACAGTCCTAAATTTTGATTAAGCTTATTCAGGTAATGGACGGAGAGAATGAAAACACTTTTAACAATATCATCCATTTATAAAAGAGCATTGTATTGGCTTATCTATCTATCTATCTATCTATCTATCTATCTATCTATCTATCTATCTATCTATCTATCTATCTATCTATCTATCTATCTATCTATCTATCTATCTATCTATCTATCTATCTAGTGTAAACTCTTTTTCAATATCCTGAAAATAAAGCTTGTGTGATTGACTGATTCACTCTGGATACATCACTAAGTAGTTTTTGAAGATTAAACCTATCAGCTGAACAGCTTAAGCTTAAGACTTCACTATTTTTAAATAGTAACAATTAGACTGGAGGAGTAACAACAACAACATTTTATTCTATGATGTAGCTAAAAGTGCTTTACCAGATGAAGAAAGAATAAATATATGAAAATAAAATTAGGCAATACTAATTAACATAGAATTAAAGTAAGGTCTGATGGCCAGGGAGGACAGAAAAAACAAAACAAAACAAAAAACTCTGAAAAAAACAAAATCTGCAAGGGTTCCAAGGCCAAGAGACCGCCCAGCCCCCTCTAGGCATTCTACCTAACATACATGACCTCAATCAGTCCTCATGGTTTTTAGGGTTCACGTGGAAGAATTAGACGATGATGGTCATGCGGACCTCTGGCCTTCAATCCATCAATCTAGGGACTGCACGTGATTTGATTGGGTTGTGGTGGTGATAAAAGAACAATAGAGAAAGTAGAGATTAGTACGGATTTCAGAAAGTGTAAAAGAATTGAAAACGTTAGAAACATTGGATTGTGCTCTTGATTTGTGCCTAGCCTGGAGAAGGGCTGGGCCATTGGTGTTGTCCTCGTATAAAGTTTTCCATACAGCTTATAGTACACAATTGTCTATATGTACTGTATGTACAGGTATTTTGGTAATTCTTTATATAGATTTGTTTTTTTCCGCTCCCCAGTCTTGTAGTCAGTGCTCAACATAAATTTAATCTAAGTCAATATCTTTAATCTACACCATGCATAACCTATTCTTCCCTAGCCATGTTTGTATACAGAGTGCTGTGCAGCACAAGCTGCCTTGACAATAAGCACAGCCGTATTCCTTTTTTATTTTATCCCAGTGAATTAGATAAGAAAAGACTGCTGAACGCTCAGCAGATTTCCACTACTGTATGCATGACACGAGTCCTTATCCAAAGCATTACTGCTTTCTGAATTATACATAGTCCCCACCAGCAATCTATTAAAAAAAAAACACAAGTTTAATCATTTGGAAAATATACACGGTAATGTACAGAAGCTTTCAGTGTTTCCAGAGTGCTGTGCTGAAACGCAGCCTCCTTTGCCACTGGGAATGCTTACTGCTGGAGATATTAAAATGGATTAAACCATAAGATATTTTTTTTTTTAACAACATGTCGCTACCGGCTTTCAGTTTAATTACAGAGGATGGGATTTTAAGCATGTCTGCTCATTTTTAACCAGGTTATGAAAATGTAGTCCCTGTGGTATGGTCAACATTTTTGTATTATAATTTTATAAAACATTAATAGCACCACATTTTTCTAAATAGCAGACTTGTAAAAGTTTGCCAAATAGAAATAAAGGCTAAAGAATGTAAATGACCGTGTACTGGGTAGGCTATGGCTTATAATTTACAGGAGTACAAAATATGTGGTTTAACATCAGCAGATGTTGAGATGGATGTGTGGAGTAACAAAGCTTGATAAGATCAGGAATAAGAGAATCAGAGGTACAGTTAAATTGAAGATACAGTCAAGAAGGTTAAAGTGGTACAGGCATGTCATGAGTTAAAAGGTATACAATATGGGAAGAAGAATCATGGAAACGGAGGTGTCAGGATGAAAGTGAATGGACATTATAAAGGGGGATCTAAGGGTGAGAGGAGTATCAAGTGAGGAAATGTGCATCAGGTAAGAACTGAAGAGGCTGGTCAAATATACAGTGGTGTGAAAAACTATTTGCCCCCTTCCTGATTTCTTATTCTTTTGCATGTTTGTCACACAAAATGTTTCTGATTATCAAACACATTTAACCATTAGTCAAATATAACACAAGTAAACACAAAATGCAGTTTTTAAATGATGGTTTTATTATTTAGGAGAAAAAAATCCAAACCTACATGGCCCTGTGTGAAAAAGTAATTGCCCCTGAACCTAATAACTGGTTGGGCCACCCTTAGCAGCAATAACTGCAATCAAGTGTTTGCGATAACTTGCAATGAGTCTTTTACAGCGCTCTGGAGGAATTTTGGCCCACTCATCTTTGCAGAATTGTTGTAATTCAGCTTTATTTGAGGGTTTTCTAGCATGAACCGCCTTTTTAAGGTCATGCCATAGCATCTCAATTGGATTCAGGTCAGGACTTTGACTAGGCCACTCCAAAGTCTTCATTTTGTTTTTCTTCAGCCATTCAGAGGTGGATTTGCTGGTGTGTTTTGGGTCATTGTCCTGTTGCAGCACCCAAGATCGCTTCAGCTTGAATTGACTAACAGATGGCCGGACATTCTCCTTCAGGATTTTTGGTAGACAGTAGAATTCATGGTTCCATCTATCACAGCAAGCCTTCCAGGTCCTGAAGCAGCAAAACAACCCCAGACCATCACACTACCACCACCATATTTTACTGTTGGTATGATGTTCTTTTTCTGAAATGCTGTGTTCCTTTTACGCCAGATGTAACGGGACATTTGCCTTCCAAAAGTTCAACTTTTGTCTCATCAGTCCACAAGGTATTTTCCCAAAAGTCTTGGCAATCATTGAGATGTTTCTTAGCAAAATTGAGACGAGCCCTAATGTTCTTTTGCTTAACAGTGGTTTGCGTCTTGGAAATCTGCCATGCAGGCCGTTTTGCCCAGTCTCTTTCTTATGGTGGAGTCGTGAACACTGACCTTAATTGAGGCAAGTGAGGCCTGCAGTTGTTTAGACGTTGTCCTGGGGTCTTTTGTGACCTCTCGGATGAGTCGTCTCTGTGCTCTTGGGGTAATTTTGGTCAGCGGCCACTCCTGGGAAGGTTCACCACTGTTCCATGTTTTTGCCATTTGTGGATAATGGCTCTCACTGTGGTTCACTGGAGTCCCAAAGCTTTAGAAATGGCTTTATAACCTTTACCAGACTGATAGATCTCAATTACTTCTGTTCTCATTTGTTCCTGAATTTCTTTGGATCTTGGCATGATGTCTAGCTTTTGAGGTGCTTTTGGTCTACTTCTCTGTGTCAGGCAGCTCCTATTTAAGTGATTTCTTGATTGAAACAGGTGTGGCAGTAATCAGGCCTGGGGGTGGCTACGGAAATTGAACTCAGGTGTGATACACCACAGTTAGGTTATTTTTAACAAGGGGCAATTACTTTTTCACACAGGGCCATGTAGGTTTGGATTTTTTCTCCCTAAATAATAAAACCATCATTTAAAAACTGCATTTTGTGTTTACTTGTGTTATATTTGACTAATGGTTAAATGTGTTTGATGATCAGAAACATTTTGTGTGACAAACATGCAAAAGAATAAGAAATCAGGAAGGGGGCAAATAGTTTTTCACACCACTGTAGAGACCCACATCAAAGTAGGAAAACCTTTAGAAGAACATCAGTGGCTTACTGAAATCCTGAACTAAACTTTACTCCCTAATAAAAATAGCTTGATGTAAAATTTTACATTATTTGAACTATTAATAAAAGATTAGTCAAGAAATGACGGGCTCAACCTAAAATATAATAGAGCAACTGAATTTTAAGGGTTTCTAATTTAAATAACAAAGATCACGTGGATAGAGGCGGTTTCATGGCTTCTGCCTTTCATAGGTGCAACTTTGGACGAATGGCTAATTTGCCAAAGGCTGCAACTTCTGTGAATGTGACTGCACCATTATGATGTGTGAAGAACCCATAGTCTCTGAGTATTTTGCAAGTCTTCTGCTTTTTGGCATTGTTTCATGTGTTCAGTTTGGTAGACACATTCCTCCCATTATTTCAGCATTGTTCTTCTAAGATGATTGGCCAGGACATTCATACACTGTTTTTGATCACCCCTAATCTTCAGGTTCAATAAGGGTTTCCTTTGACGTCAGTATGTCAGCTTTGAAGCTTTAATGTTATAATCTTAATAAAATCCCTTTATTGTGTCCCTCCTGTGATACCTTCTGCCTAAAGCAAGAAAACCAGGTAAAGCACACACATAACAAAGACATAGCAAAGGAAATGATATACAGTATGTTGATTTGTAACTTGAGGTGGCACAGTAGTGCAATAGTTGGCTCTTCTGTCTTCCATCTGCACAGTATTAGACATGAATCCCATCACAGACGGTGTCTGTGTGGAGTCCGCATGTTCTTTCCATGGCTCTATGGAATTTTCTCTGTATTCTCTGATGTGTCTCCAACATCCCAAAGATTCTTGTGTGACCCCATTTCAGTGAGTGAGAAGGAGTGTGTGAGTGTTCCTGGATTGATTCTGGGCAGTGCTGCTGGGAGAAGCACTTGTTAACCACAATAAATAAGTGGATGAGTACCTTACCAAAGGGACTCTAGAAATAGGAGAGGTGCTTATCTTCACAAAACAGGAAGACTTAAGGATGTATACTGCCTGTGTGGAATGGAGAATGTGTTCTTTACTTGAAATTACAATTTGGCATCTCTTGAAACTGAACAAAACTAGAAAATGTAGCATCTGGTGTAAAGTCGAATATTGCAGAATTTTGGAATGTTTGACTTTTGGTTTAGTACAAATTCAATTTTTTATCAAGTTTGTAATCGTATTAGCACAAGTGTGTTTACTGCTGCATTTAAGATGACAGTAGGACAAGTCATAGTCATTTGGTTTTGGAGCTCTATTGGAAGGCTGGTCTTCAAGGTAATACAATTTTAGGATTAACTGAGCCAGAAATAATTTCAGATCTTTGACACTGCTTTATTTTCATTTTATGGGATGTGAACACATGTTGCGAGGAGCAGTAGGATTGATTATCACGCTATTCCACTGATGTAACATGCATTTCTTGCTTTTATATCTGCTACTTTTAATTTCTTTTACATAAAAAAATTCATCCATTCTTCATTTTATTAACGTTTATAATTCCCATTCATTGTTTTAAGAAATAATGATGGGTATGGTGGCTGAGTGCAAGCACAGTAGCCGTACTACCTCACCAATTTCAGATCTTAGCTTGCCCACAGTTGGTTTTGGAGGTTCAATTCTTTCCTCATGTCATGCATGTGCCAAGTCTAGTTCTTCTTTCATTTCCCAGAGATATTCATGTTAGTAGCTTTATTCTACTCTATTCTGCTCATTGGCCACTCTAAATTAGCAATATGGGATAATGTTTGATAAATTTCCAAAACTGGTCTGGCAGCCTTCAAGTGTTTATCAGAGTTTTGCACCTGATGCTACTTGAAAAGATTCTAGATACCTTCAACTCTAAAATTAAATTCTGTGAGCACATTAAATGGATGAATGAATTGTGGAGTGGTAGCTGAACTACTTATTGGTTTTATTTTCAGCACTGACTTGCTTTGCAGCCCTAAGCATTTAAATGGCCTATAGTGGCATTTTAGAAATGTATAAACAGTTATCCATCCATCCATCCATTATCCAACCTGCTATATCCTAACACAGGACCACAGGGATCTGCTGGAGCCAATCCCAGCCAACACAGGGCAGAAGGCAGGACAAATCCCGGGCAGGGCGCCAGCCCACCGCCGGGCACACACACACACACACACACCCACACACCAAGCACACACTAGGGACAATTTAGGATCGTTATACTATAGGTTAATAGTACAGTACAGTACATCCTGTATTCTAGAATGTATGAAAATCATCTTCAATCAGCCAAAATGGCCACACGTTACTCAACTTCTCAGGTCCCTAAAGCAGCACATCAAGTTCAAGTCATTAAGCCATTAATACTACATCTCTGTTGTTAGTCATTAGTACTAAATTATAAATAATACAAACTAAAGTAAACTGTTACTAACCCTTCCTTATTCTAGTTCTCTTCTCGGTATCCTCACTTGGTGCCACTGCTCTACTGTCACATTATTTGCCTGCCTGTTGAAAAGTCATCTCTGATAAAGGAGCACTAGAAAAATGGAGTAGAAGGGTCCTTTCATCTGATTGGCCAGCCCAGTAGTGACTCAGCTGTAGAATGGCCAGTAGTGGGGAGGCAGTTTTTAGGCTAAAGTCTCCAGGACTCTGAGGGTGTCCCGGCTTGTCTCTCTGAATCCTTTTCTACAATCTAGCAGTGGTTCTACAATTAGCTGATGGACAGATATTGTTGTTTTTCATTTATGTTATTTAGTTTCTGCTTTGTTTTTAATCTATTTTAACAAACTGTATATGTGATAAATTTGTAGATAGTGAGTGGTATAATCTATTCTTGGATTTTTGCCTTGTAGTTTGTACTATTGCATTGTATTTCCATGGCAGATTGGCCATCTAGCTCTGTGAAGAGGAATACTTGTGTTCTGTTTTGTGTGTTGTATTTATCTCATTGTTGACACCCATTGACATCCATCTATGAATTGCCTTAACTGAAGATTCCTTCCATTTTTTTCCTACAGGTTTTTTTTTTTTGTCTTGAGTTTACTTCTTTATTTATTTATTTGGAGGTGAATATCCCCTTGGGATTAATAAAGTATCTATCTATCTATCTATCTATCTATCTATCTATCTATCTATTTCTTGTGTTATTAGGGAGTGAAGGCTGAGGAGGCCTGTTAAAGCCCTTTGAGGCTTTCCTTGTGTGACTGTTGTTGGCGTTGACCACTAAGTTATTCCTTGTGTGATAAATTGCTGTTAATGTTGTTACGTGCGAGGGATGCCACCACACTGGGAGGACTGGGAGTACAAGCATGGCCAGAGCGTTACCTCCCCTGGGACGCTAGACGGCAACCCCACTAGGTTGCAGCAGTGTCTCGGATTCTCCCAGGGCTTCATGGTAGTTGGAGTTGGCTGCAGCCCTGTTGGTATCCACAGGTGCCGCCAGGGGTTGCTGCAGCAGGACCTGCTGAGGCCTTATGGGCAGTTCTTCCGCCACACCCGGAAGTGAGTCATCAAGCACCTGAAGCACATCCAGGTGCCTTATAAAAGGAGCCAAAAACCACTAATAGGGAAGCCAGAGTTCGGAGGAGGAGGACGAAGCTTAACCAGAGGTGTGGAGGAGAAAGAGGAGGAAAAGAATTGTTTTGTGTTTGTGCTTGTGCTGGACTGTGTTGAGCCTGTGGGAACAGAGAAGGCGTTGCACACAAGGTAAAAAGAGAAAATAAAAATAAGTGTGTGCCTTGAACTTCTGTCCCACGTTTGTCTGTGTCGGGTTCAGCTGGCAGTGCCAGCCTGGGTGGTCCACAATGTTATTGATGCTAGCCTATAGAGCAGTCAGTGGTTCAACACCGACTTATTTGAATGCTTCAAAAGTTCCTTTTTCACTTATCTTGATCAGTTTATGCAATCTTGTCTTGTAATGCTTTTTTCAAAGTAGACTTGATGAGCTGGTATTGATTGGATTATATTGACTTTATTTGTAAGTCTCTTTGGATTAAATTGTCTTCCTAAAGAATACATGTAAATGTAGCAAAGTAATATTGCTTTAGAAAATGAATGCTTAAAACAGAAACGTTTCATACTTCACAAATGTCCTCAGTTACACTGTATTCACCTTTTAAGTAGCTACTTTCTCAAGAATAACTCCAACTGTACATTAGTATGGCAGTTCTTTCAGTTTAAACTGAGAGATATCAACAAATACACCCAAATAAACCAAATGAAGTTCTATGGCCAGCTCATTTGTCTGTTTATACTGCAGGCACGTTAACGTTTCTCCTGACATACTTTACATAATTTTACTTAACAATCAATTACGGTTGCAGTAAGAATTACAATTAAAATAACACTTTGAAATCAAATGAATCAAATTATCCTGGAGACTATCATAGGGGGGCAGGCCAAGAGAGGAGTGGGACTGTCATTCAGAATTGGAACGACGTGATATGGACCAGCCCACCAACTGCTCCTTGGGGGGCATTATTACTAGGCTGCCATGGTAACTGCCAACAAAAGAAAAGAGACATACAACTCCTAAATAAGTTTTTCTGAATGTACTCATGTACATGTTGGTGCAAGCAACTCTCAAGCTCTCATATTTACTGAGGAGCAACAAGCTGCCATGGTCAAGAGTATTGTCTTGTAATGGCGGTTTTCCCGAAAGGGTTTAAATTAGGCCAGGAGAAGGCCTTAATCTAGAACAGCTAATCAAGGCTTTCTGAAACACATATTAATTACAAATTGCTAACACCAGGTCTATGGAGTCCTAAACTAAACAATAAAAATTTAAAACCACTTGAAAGGAGACCCATTTTCCCTTCCTGGGTCCTCCCTGCATGGAGTTTGCATGTTCTCCCCATGTCTGCATGGGTTTCCTCCGAGTGGGTTTCCTCCCACAGTCTAAAGACATGCAGGCTAGGTGCATTGGCGACCCTAAATTGTCCCTAGTGTGTGTTTGATGTGTGGGTGTGTGTGTGCCCTGCAGTTGGTTGGCGCCCTGCCCAGGATTTGTTCCTGCCTTGTACCCTTTGCTGGCTGGGATTGGCTCCAGAAGACCCCTGTTACCCTGTGTTAGGATATAACGAGATGGATAATGACTGACTGTGCTAGTCTGGATTAGCTGGACCAAAGTTGCCTATAAAACATAAAACGGATCCAGAAAAGTCTAGAATTGTATGGAACAGAAGGAGCAGATTAAAAAAAAAACAATGGCAGCAGAAAAGAGAATGCAATCAAAACAATTTTACTGAGCATGAGAAAACTTTTAAAGCAAATAGTTTTGAGTCACCCCATCAGCGAAGATAAACAGCACACATGAGCTGTGGAATCAAAGAAGAGGAATGCCTGGAAATGTATTTGTAATGAATTCAATGCAAATGAACAAGCATCTACAACAGTGGTCTCAAACTCCAGTCCTGGAGAGCCGCAGTGGCTGCAGGTTTTCATTGTAACTCTTTTCTTAATTGGTGACCAGTTTTTGCTGCTAATTAACTCCTTTAACTTTTATTTTATTTTACTTGTTTTTAGAATTTTTTGCTCTGAATTGTTTCTTTTCTTTAAATGGCACCCAAACAGAAATGAAATGTGAAGCAAGTGAGCCAATGGAAGACCAACTAAGTCAGGTCCTCAAACTCAACGAATTTAACTCCTACCAGTCACTTAATTAGGAGCCGATTCCTGTTGTTAATTAAACTCTTTAATTCTTTAATTCTGTGGCTTGTTGCTGCTCTCTTTGCGCAATAGCATACATTTCCGAAATTGTTGATAATTGTCCTTTATAACAGCTCTGGTAAAATGTTCTGGGGACCTGAGCAGATCGACATTCCTGAGATCTTCATCTTTCTTTATTTTCAGATATTGTATGATGGTCACAGTTTGCTGGTCATGTTTTGGCTCATTTTGTATCTCATTATTGTTTGGCTGCTAATTAAGGAAAAAGAAACAATTAAGGAGTCTGTCTACAAGAGCAAGTAAATTAAAATCAATTCAACAGAAGTTAGTTAGCAGCAAAAACAGGTCACTAATTATGAAAAGGGTTTGAATGACAACCTGCAGCCACCGCAGCCCTCCAGGACTGGAGTTTGAGACCACTGATCTTCAACAAACAATACAACAACTTCAGATAAGAATTGTCAGCTTTATTACCTTACTGT
Source organism: Polypterus senegalus (assembly GCF_016835505.1). Taxonomy (NCBI): domain Eukaryota; kingdom Metazoa; phylum Chordata; class Cladistia; order Polypteriformes; family Polypteridae; genus Polypterus; species Polypterus senegalus. The sequence goes on from NC_053162.1 coordinate 158,705,827, forward strand.
TTTGTGAAATCACTGGGTTGACATCACCATGCTTATTCAATCCAGGTGTTGTGGAAGAATATAAAAATAAACCTCAAAAAACCTGCTGTAGAAGCCAGAGTACAGGGTAACTTCAGCTCTGTATCCTCGATAGCAAAGGCCATGCTTTCCAATCACTTTAATCCCAACACACTCTGTCTTATGGCATTGTTGGTGGTGATAGCACAAAAACAGATCAAGATCTTTGGGCTGGGCATGTTCAGAGTAATCAAAGCTTGTAAAAGCCTTCTTCTCTACATTCATTTCATCTGCCTGAGTGTCTCATTCTTTATCCTCCTCAACTGTGGTCGTCTCTGTCCTGTACCCAGAAGTACAGCTCTCTAGTATCTGGCGTGGATCCCACAGCTAATTTCATAACTTCCTACAGGGCCAACCTCATTTTTAATAACAAAGCAATTAAATAATTAATAGGCCTACTGCTATGTAGTGTGCACTACTATGTGCATGATATCCATATAGCTTTAATATTCTTCATGCCCTGAGGTCACGGTAATATTTCATACTGGCCATATAATTTTCTGTAATATTGAAAAATACAGAGAAAGCTCCTTCCCATCAACACACTACAGCACCACGACTACCTCCTGCCACGGCCTCATCAGCACCAACTAACCAAATTAACTCCCTATGGCTGCTAAAGAACAGTTAACTGGAGCAGAACTGTGAAACATGGGCAGCGTTTTGTTCTCTGTGGGCATTCATAACAGGTAGTGTTTTGATGGCTTAATAGTTGCATTGTAAATTCACTAAACATTTTCCCTTTCTTAATAGGCTACATATATGCTAAATTGTAAAGCCTAAAGCTACCTATGAAAGCAAGGTAGTGGCAATAAGTTACAGCTACACTTGTTGGTCGCTTAGTTATTTAGTGAGCTAATGTTAACAGTGCTGTCGTGTGAAGCACCGCACTTTGATGGCAGCGGGACACAGTGCGTTACTCACGCTAGAAGCTCACTGTCTTTTAGGCAATAGGACAGACTGAAGGGCCAGTCACATTTGCTACTTTGCTGTCACTTGACAGCACGCTGTCACCTAGTGCTACTGAAGTCATGAACCAATGCAGTGATGTAAAGTTAACTGATGGCACCTTTTCTCACTTGTTCTAAACAAAGCTGATATTTTTGTACATTACACTGGTTTTCTTCTCCAGTTCAATTTTTTGTTCCACTTAATCCTTGGTGTCCATTGTAAAATGGTTAAATGCAGTTAGCAGGTTAATAAAATGAATGGACGGTTGGCAGTTTCAATTTCACACCTGTGGAGTTATACCATTTGGGGTGGGAATCCCCTGTTTTTCCCCCTAAAATGGATACCTGCATGCAAAGTGAGGTTATGGCACTTGGTAAGGGTCCATTTATTATGATTTTAATACATTTGTGTAAAATTATTTATGAAATTCTGAAAGAATCTGGATGTGCATGGCAGCTCTACAGGCACAGATATGTCTTTGGTCAACTAGTGTTCCAGATGGCCACTCCATCCTGATCACAGGGTCCAAATGCTGCCACATCCACGCTCAGACAGGGCTAATTCACAACTCCCAATTAACTTAACATGCCCAGCTTTGGAACATGACAGGGAAACTGGAATATCAACAGGGAGAATGTGGAAACATTATAAAATATAAATCAGGCATGTACCCTGGATCTGTAAGCTGGCAGCACGTTCTGCTGTGCTACCATTAGATAGCACTGAAGTTCAATCAATACTCAATACAGTATGTCATTGTAGTCTGGGTGTTTGATAAGCTTTGCACTCATAGACTGCCTTTTCTTCTCAGTTCCTGCAAATTGGCTTGTTTTTATTTCTTAAGCATTGAGATCTGTGGTAAAATGTTCCTTGGCTGTTCACCAGCAAACAATTGACTTTTATAAATGCACTTTGGCTGCAGCTCCATTCCTAGTGTTGGATTTCTATATATTTTCTGTGTCCTTCCCCTTCTTTTGTGTTTCCCGTGTTACTGACCATTTAGCCTTTAATTTGATTATGACTTTACTTAGCCTGCTGTAAACTCAAAGGTATTGAATGCTACCTTTTTATTCCTGACCAAGTCCGGGTTCTCTCCCTGATGCTTTATTGTTATTATTGTGCCAATCTAACACTACACCTCAGTTGGCTTTGTTTTCCTCACCTCAAGCTATAATAGGTACTTTGGTTACTCTTTGAGCTGAAGGCCATCTAAAACAGTCCATTACTGGTCTGACAGTATCAAACTCCTAAAAGTGCTTAGTATTTTATGTAATTACAGTATCACTCCTTCAACTCTTTTGGCTTTGGAATGAAATCCTGTTGGTGAGGATTAGTTGTTTCACACTTTCACATTGTTCATTTAAATTTAACAGAAGGATTAAATGTATCCATATACAGGTATCTATGTAGAGTTCATAGATGACACTTTAGATTTCACAAGTTTTGAAACTTGTATGTTCTCAAGCAGAATATAGCATAAAGCTACACTTGTGGAGATAAATACAGACACAAAATGCAGAAATGAATGCAGTAAATATGGCGATAGCAATAAACACATGAAAAATTCCAGTTTGGAAAACCCATGTACAGAATATACATTTTAAGGCTGATGTTGATGTGTGTTTTTATAACCATATTACTGCTTTTTTTGTACTACATTTTAGGATGCAATCAGGTATTCCATTTTCTCTGTTTGCTCAACCAACTTAACTTTAGGTATTTTTGCTATCTATTCATCATTGCCAGCATTTACACACGGCTAACAATATGTTAGTGCAGCCTTGACAGCAAAAGTTAAAGTAACAAGTTCTTGATACAGAAAAGTAAGGGAAGCCAATGTCCAAGTAAAGAAGACAGAGTCTTTACTCAAAGTATTGTGTTTAAGGACGTACTCTCTGCTTAAAAATCTTAATTCAATAAAAAAATTTAAATAAGCATACAAGAATACATACAATAAGCTGTTAAGCATACAAATTACATCTAGACATGCGAGCATAAGAAGTGTCTCACGAATAAGTCCAAGGATATACTTAATGCTACACGGAGTGTGGCGCTGCAGACACTGCTGCTATACAAGCAGTGCACTGACTACTTGCGAGAGTAAATCTGGGGGATTCCACCAGGTGGCAGTGCAAGAAATAATCACGGTGACAAAACAATGTCCAGTTTCGTTGTGTTGTGAGTTGAGGGAAGAAAGATGTTGAAGGTAAAAGTTTTTTGCATTCTGACGCTGTTGCAAAGGTGCAAAAAATAAAAAGCCACAGCAACACAGAAGATGGCATGTGAGACCTTTAAATGTTTTGCGTCATTAGGCTAGGGAGTATGCGATTCTTGAATTGCCAATGCAAGAAATAGATGAGGAAGAGCAACATGAATACTTTCACATGTCAGCATGTAAGTTTAATGATTTGAGTCACCACTTTGAACCATTCATCAAATATTGAATGCAATGCATCTTGTTGTCACACATTTAGCACATCTTGAACACACATGTAGCAGTGCTACCGTGTTAAGAACTCCATTTCCCAGCAGCCCAAGGGGGATTACCCACATAGGATGACTGGAACGGAAGTAGAGGCTGCTGGGGACGAAAAAGGCCAGCGGGAAAGTTTAAAATTTGGGCCTGATGGAACAACAGGAGTTTGATGTTTTTGTGTATCCTGTTCAACGTGTCGTCCAAAAAGTCAATTGTGCCCTGGATCGTTTCCCATTAGGATGAATGGGCTGTCTCGTACCTGCCTGTTGTGTGTATAGTGGTGGATTCATCGTCTTCTAAAGGAGCGCTCCTGGAAATCTCACCCCTTGCTGCTCTCATTTTCTATGGAAGCTGTTCTCGGGATTCTCATCTTCACACCATACCATTTCACCTACTTTGGCTGTATCGGACTGTATAAGGACGTTGTTGTGAGTGTTTATTGAGTGAGTTGACGTGAGTGTAGGGGAAAGTGGAAGTTTGCCCAATTGTTGTTGTTTTATGTTAGGTTTTCATTTAATATAGTATTTATTCATTTGTTTCTTTTGTGTCTCTGCTTGTGAGTGTGTGCAAGTTGGGCCAAGGCTGGGTATGTCCCTGGAATTTCCATAAAAAAAAATTAATTAAATCACCATCTCATTGACAGTGTGAATCTTAGTGGCATCGAACAGCTACACACATCTCCCACATTTTTGCTGGTACTGCAATTCGCTGGGAATGCATGGCAGCCATGATCAGTGTGCGTTAAGCGTTCTGAGTGTGAAATATAAACCAGCCCTACAGCTTTGAGTTATTTTATATGGAAGAAGAAGATTGATGCACCAGAACTTACACCAAGGTTGCCAGGTTCATAAAACTTTCCAGCCCAAGGACAACTCAAAAACCACATAGAGGTGCAAGAAAGTAGCCCAATACCTGACATCAACAAAGTGACACATCACTACCACCACCAATTTATTTCTTGTTTAGTTCAAAATTACATAAGGAATGACTTAATGGGCTTTAACCAGTCCTGTTTTTTGATAGACCCTCAGACTTGACTCTCTAAAAAGACAAGTAGAAACTCCCAAAAAATAAACCTTTTAAGGAAAAAAAAATGAAAGGCAATTCAGAGAGAGACCTCCTTCCAGGGAGGTTGGGCATGCAATGGATGTCAAAAAAAACCCCAACATAAATACAATGTACCAGTGGTGTGGGTAGCATCCTGGTCCTGGAGGGCCGCAGTGGCTGCAGATTTTGTTCCAACCCAGTTTCTCAATGAGAAGTCAATTATTGCTGCTGAAGCACTTATTGCTCAAGTGACATTTTGATGCCTCATTTTAGTGGTCTCGCTTGTTAAGGTTCCCCAGTCTTAATTCTTATTTGAGTCTTGATCAGCTGCATTCACTTTTTTGAATGGCTTATTAGCAATAAGATGCAAATGACAAAGGAGCCAGCAGTTTTCCATTTATCTTGTTTCCATTTACACCTGTTTGGATTCACTGTTCACTATTTGGTAAATAAAACACTTAAGGGAAAAATGTGACAGACTGAAAATGATCTGCTTTAGGCTTTCAATCATTTGGATGATATCCTTGGAAAGGAAAAAAATTACAATATAAGAACTTAACATTGCAGACTAACAAGTCATAAAAATTAAATAAGGTCTGAGATTGGTTTCTAATTAAACAATTGGGTTAGAATGAAAACCAGCAACCAGGACAAACATTGCCCACCCCTGTGATACACAAAATAGAACACAAGTAATCCACTTCACAGAGCTGGATGGCCAGTCTATCATTGGCACTTCAGAAATACAATAAAATTTAAAAGCTACTTTGTTCTTGCATGGTTCTCTTCACCAAGTGTAGGCGCAGAGCAAAATGCAAGAATAAATTATACCACTCACTAATTACAGTTACGGCACTACAGCCATGTGGCGCGATTCCCAGAGGGTGATCCGGCTCGCAGGATCCTCATTGCTGAGGATCCAAGTGGCTGGACCAGGCCAAGGAGATGCCCACGCAACACCTGGCTGCGGCAGATAGAGGGTCATTTCTAGAGAGTGGGACTGAACCGCATGTCTGCCTGGGGTGTTGCCAACCAGGATCCCGAGCTGTTTTGTCGTGTGGTGGGTTTGGCAACGCACCGTACCAGTGCATGCTCCCCAACCTGATCTGACCTGACTAATTACAGAATTATCACATATAAGGATACAGATTTGTTCAAATACATCAAAAACAAAGTAGGAACTAATTAACATAAATGAAAAACCACAATATCTGTCCATCAGTTAATTGTAGAAGCACTGGCAGATTGTAAAAAAGGAGTCAGACAAGCCAGTCACAGTCCTGGAGAAAGTGGTGGACAGGGTCTCCTTTGGAGAGTCCAGAGTGAGGGATTAGGTACATACCATCAAAGAGTGGAGGGGTGGGTCCTCCTCAGAGATGTGAGAGCGATAGAGTGATAGAACTAGTATATGCCATCAAAGAGTGCTGGGGCCTCAGACATTTGAGAGGAATAAAGTATGTATAAAGGTCTGAAGACCAAAGGAAAGGTCCATGAGGTGTAAAAAGCATTCTAATAGATCGGAGCAGGTGGTTTGAAAGAAAGCTCAAAATCCACCCTTGTTTTTAAAAGAGAAGCCCAAAAACAACATACCCTGAAAGAGCCCATTTCTTTCTGCAGATACCAATCAAAAATTGCCCAACTGGGCAGGAAAACTGTGGACTTATTAACACTGGCTTATGCAGTTTTCATTCCCTTAGGAGTGGAAGAGAAGACCCTGAAGGATATTAATGTCACTTCTGGTATAACTGCCACAAGTCCTACCATTTCTGGTCTCCATGATACTTAACCATTGTCACAGATGTACTTCAATATTCACTCACGGACTTGCTATAGTGGTGAATGGGGCACCTACATAAAGAAAAATCCATTCATCATGTTCTCAGAGCATCACCTTGTTCAGATCGCTGCAATACGCATTTTCTCTTTTTTATCTGCTCTTTAAGACAATAAACGTGGTGTCCTAACAGCAGCCCAACTCTTTTTTGTGTCTTTAGAGTATATATGGTAGAAGCATGCAAGTTACTTATCCATTTCTCATCCTTCTTTTGCGGGCACCCATCCAGTGTTATGGCCTTCTTTCTACAGATGGACAGGACATGCTGTTATGGCTACTATCTTATATTAAGCCATTAATTAGCTGCAAAAAACTGAGCTTGAGAATCTAAAACATTCTGCAAGACAATGCACAGGTTATTAATAATGTATTAATTTTTTAAAATGATAAGATGCTTATTAAATATTTAAAACACTTAATAATGCAGTCCCTAAACAGAAGTCTAACAGCTGTTAGAATTCAAAATTAAAGATTCGAGAACAGTAATCAGTAGTGTGAGGTAAAATAAATCAGGGTTTTACACTTGCCTTTACGTAAAGGTGTATCATTTTGAAATAACTCAAAAAGGCTGTATCCACTATTATAATACACAATGTAGCCATCCATGGATGCTGACTGCTAAGAATAATAAAAAAGGGGAACAAGATAATCACTGCCAACCAATCACATTCCCTGCATTAAAGAGCCCCGGTGTGTCATAAATATTTATGAGACAACTGAAGAGACAGAGGCCTATTGACACAGATAGATGACAGATATCAGACCACTTATCTCACAAGGCAAGCCCTGAAAAGTGGAAACTAAAATGGGCTCCACTGTGTCTCTAATCAACACTCATGGCCTTGACTGCTATTGTTATTAAAGATATTGTTGAACTTATTTGAAACAGATTTAGAGCGGGCCTCGTACATATTACATGACCATTAACAGGGGAAGAAAACAACTGGACAGATGGCACTTATCATGTTCATGAGTATAATGTGAATTAAAAAACAAACATATTTTTCATTAAGTACTTCATTTTTTTGTTTTGACGTGTGGCCTAATGGCTAATGCATTGGACTGTAAACCATAATGTCACCAGTTTAGCCAGCTTTCCTCTGAATGAGTGTGTCCCCGAGTAGGTCACCCACCAGTATGTTCATTATAGAAATATGGCATGGGATATTGACATGGCAAGCTCTAAGGAAAGGTGCTATATTCAAAGTTGTGTGCTTGTTTTATTAGACCTGTGTACAGTATGTATGATTTAACAAAGCGATTATTCCAATTAGAAATTAAAAATGTCAAGGATGTGTTTCGAACAAAAGGCAGTGTTTTAAACAGTCGGGCATACTGGATGGTACGCAAAGAAATTGACTTCTTGTTAGTTCTTTTGGAAAAGAAGTAAAAACATCAAGAAAAGTGCACTCTTATATTCTTTTCTTTATCGTCACTATTCTAGGTAGTCAGCAAGAAACATTGTGCATTAGTAACAAGGATGAAGTATCAAAGGAAACAAAATACAAGCACGAAAAACAGTACAGTAAAGACTGAGCCCTCCAATGCCAGGTTTTAGTGCATTCACTGAGGTGACAACCTAGTTTTTTATAATTATAGTAAGGAATGATGTACACCCAACTATGACTAATAAGGCTATAATTCTTCCAAGGGTTTCTCATAACATAAATTATAAGAATTTGTTGAGGCAATTTATCAATGTCAGTGGAAAATGTGCCATTGCAGAGGACCTTATTTGCTAGCACTTTGTTGACAGAACAAATGAAACTTTCTCTCTTCGCTTTTCCATTATGTGATGCTGTTTAGGCATCGGAGAGGTAACGTTCCACGTCCCAAGAGCCAGTTTCTGCAGCCGAGGATCAGACTGCCAAGGTTCCCGCCTTCGTCCACCACCCAACTCACACTGCACCTGACCACCTTGGCCCCTCCCATGCCAGCTAGCAGTTCAACGGAAGGATACGCTGGAAGAGGTACCAGTAATAATTTTAAGTCTTTGCTGTGAATATTGCAAGGCCACCTTCCCACCCCGAAGAATGGGATGCAGACAAACCACGGAGGGAACGCTTGATTTAGATGAAAATAATCACCTGGTTGCTGCCAAGTCTCTGTAAGATATAACCAGGGATCTCAGACTTCAGTCTTCGAGGGCCGCGGTGGTTGCAAGGTTTTCATTCTAACCCTTTTCTTAATTAGTGACCTGTTTTTGGTGCTAATTAACTTCTTTTGAATTAATTTCAATGGACCTGTTTTTCAAGATTTGTTCCCCTGAATTTCTTCATTGTTCCTCTGAATTGCTTAATTTCTTTCCTTATACGGCACCCAAACAGAAATGAAACGTGAAGTGAGTGAGCCAACAGAAGACCAACTAACTCAGCCTCAGACTCTAAGCAGTTGCTTAATTAGGCTCTGAACCCATTATTTAATTTCATGGCTGCTCTCATTGTGCATTAGCATACTTTTCTGAAATTGTTGATTTTCTCTTTTCTAAGAGCTCTTTTCAAATGTTCTGGGGACCTGAGCAGATCAACATTCCTGAGACCTTCACCTTTCTTTATTTTCAGATATTGTATGATGGACACAGTTTGCTGGTCTTGTTTTAGCTCAATTTGTATCGCACTATTGTTTGTCAGCTAATTAAGGAAAAAGAAACAATTAAGGGGTCAGAGTCTTGAAGAGCAAGTCAATTACAATTAATTCAAAAGAAGTTCATTACCAGCAAAAACAGATCACTAATTAAGAAAAGGGTTAGAATGAAAACCTGCAGCCACTACGGCCCTCCATGACTGGAATTTGGGATCCCTGACATAAACAGTCTATCTTAGTATCTATAATAAAATCGCCAATCAACAGACCTTAAACTGAGTGTTAAATAATGTAAACTTCAAAGTATCTATAAGCGCAAATTCCGGTGATTTTACCTGAGGAATCAGCATGTTATGATCAACATTTCGCTTAAAAATACGTGGACAAGAACGTCCTTCAGACCAAAGTGAAGGAATAGACCCGCTGTTACTCCTTCCTAAGACAAAAACGATGACAAGACCCCTGGTGAATGTACTTTGGACATCGGAGAATGGCAAAGTCGATACAATTCATCTGGTGAGTATTTTAGTTTTGTAGATGTGACTGCATTAGATAACAGAGTAGATATAGTAATCCATGACAACCAATTCAGGCTTATCATTGTAGATTTCCAAAAATCACCCAAGCAAATTCCAGATTGGCAACAAAGCAATGTACCTCTTGTGTACCTACTCTGCCCAATTAAAATAACACATTAGCCAGTAGACTATCACCACTGAGATTTCCACAATTATTAAACAATTGACAAGGGTCATTTTCCACCATCTATTCATCAAAGCGAGATACCTGAGTAGAGAATCAGCGAGAAACTTTCTACTTACCCATAAAGATTGCAGCCAGCAGAGAACAGTTGTACGAGGGCTCGTGTTAAGGTCGAAAGAAGCAAGGGACATGAATGTGTGATATCAGTTTTTAACCCAATGCAAAAGGCAAAAAAAACAGTAAAAGACAAATAGAAAAAAATACACAGAGTAGTGGCAGACAGAAACGCCAGCATTCACTCCCTTTCCTGGAAAGACTGTATTACTGGATACGGAGAGGCAAAGAAAGTAAGAAACAAGGAAAAGAGGATTGCAAAGTTCAAAAAAGATTTATTATAGTGAATAAAAAAGCAAGGACATTGACCGATGTAGGGACTAGAGATTCACAGACAGATAGAAAATGGTAGAACAGCAAAGGGCAGGGCAGAACTTCATAAAAAGTTACACTACACAACACATCACTCTTAATGGCTGCAGGTTGTCAAATTACAATGATTACACCAATCCCTCATGACTTTTCTACATCATTTTCACATTTTTCTGTTGATCCAGTAAAGTATTGCAGGTTTGACATTCTCCGGCAGCCAATTAAAACAGAGCATCCTTTTTCTTTCTCCATTTTATCATTGTGCAAAACACGCAAGATGTCGATTTGCCATTTGTGCTGGCTCCAAAGTTCCTTTAACAACTCTTTGCTTTGCACTGTCCAGAACATGTCTCACTGTCTCTCACATACACAAACACACACCCTCTGTATGGGTTCAAGTTATGGCTTTTTTTAGATGGTTCAGCTCCATGGCAGCATCTCTCTCTCCTTAGTCTTTGTTGCTCCAAAAACTCCACTACATATACAGTACAATGAGTGAATCTATTGGTACGTTATACTAAGCTATGTGTCTGAATAGGTTTGGTTGCATTCATATGCAGTTGTAAATATGGATAATAGACATAAATAAATGAAAGACATGTGTGTATGTGTGTGTGTGCGCACGCATGGAGTAGTCCACTCTTCTCACTAGAAGGCTCATGAATGCGCTTTTTGCAGTGCCTGCATGCACCTCAGTTCTCTGTGTGCGCGTGTGTGTGTGTGTGTATGGAGCAGTCTGCTCTGTTCATGCTTAACCACAACCACGGGAACTGGTGTGATTCTATGGAAGATGTAGAAGCTTATACAAGTGTGACTTGTACTTGGTGAGATGGCGCATACATGCAATTTTACATTTTTTTCCGCTTGCATGCGCCTCAGTTCTCACTACAAAAGACGTGTAAGTGTGTGTGTGTGTGTGTGTGTATGTGTGTATGGAGCTACCATACTTTTTGCCTGGATGGCTTCCAGTCTATTCCACTCAATTTGTGCCACAGCTGCACTCGATTACACGTCCTGTCCCGGCCCACTAAGCTGATGCCTCTGCAAGTTCACCAAGACAGTAAAACTGCTAGGGAGTCTTCAGGGTGTTTTTTGTCCCGAATGCTACATGCAGCTAGTACTACGTAAGTGTTAGTGCCTACACAATTATTATAGGGGGTGCATCTCTCTTAACATACTTGATGCTGTAGCATGTGTTGTGTTACCACATTATGTTTCTGCACCAGTGGGACTAATATCAAATATTTCTCATAATACACAAGCATTTAATGCATTAAACAAAGCCTGCAGTCAAGATAATTCTTTCGTAGGGAACCTGAAATTCTTTCGGAACATTAGTTTTATTTCTTTCAAAGAAAATTTTTTAGTAAAGAAGTAACATGGTGTCTAGTATTGTACATCACAAAAATTTTCCAAGAGCTATGACTATGGCAGCTAGCACAAAGCCTACATTGGACGATATCATCAAATGTGTGATAAAATGATCATGAAATACAAGTAAACTGCACAAAAAATAAAACCCTCCAAAAATAAAATCGCCTGGAGATCATGACACATACGAGCGTATGAGAGAAGGTTGGTAAAGGTGTCTTTGCAGCACTGTAGATTGTTAACTGTGTTTTTTGACTGTATGATTCTGTGCATTTTGCGGAGCTATACATGAGCACTTCTTTATGTTAGTGTGGCGCACTGGCTCTGTTATGCGGAGATCAGATGGACAGAAAAAGGAACGATGGCCGAGATTTCTGATCTTCTTGCTATAAAGGATCTCGCAGGTGAGAAATGAGTGCAAATGTTGAACTTTCTTCCTGTGCTTTCTCATTTCCACAGACTCCTGGGATGTCATTACAACAAGTTTAACAATTTTATGACCTCTGTGGCTCTGGAGATGCAAGGTAACGAGAGAGTTCAGTAGAGGCAAAGAATAATGGAAGTGAAGAACAGTAGGAGAGTCTCAAAGGAATTAGTTCTATTTCTGTATATTTTAGTTTGAATACTGTGTGGATTTTTTTTTTACATTGGTTCAAGTCCTTAATGTTGCCTCATTTAATTTTGCCTATTATTGTTGTTGTTCAGGTATGCTGCACATTATATGACTACCTTTTACTTTGTTTGCTGATCACATAAATTCTTTTACCAATGTCTTAAATTGCTAAAAGCCCTCTCTCTGTTATTCAATCTTAGCCAGACCCTGAAGTCACATTTAGTGCCAATGCCCTAGCAATGCTAACTTTTTCACCTGTCCATTTACAATATCACATCATGGCATAGCACTTCATAGATAATCTAAAACCCTTTCATTCTTACATTAAGAAAAAAATGTATTTTTGCTTTATATATTGTAATGGACAGCCGAGATTCTTACCCGGCTGGGATGTCACTGTAACAGAAGGATCAGGGGAAGGAGCTGGTACAAGAAAATACCCCTTGGCTTGCAGCGGGGCCATGGGTTTGGAGAATGGATGCTCAACCCCACTGGGGCCCGTGGCCACCACTAGGGGGCACCTGGATGATTGATGAGCCCTTGGTTGCAGCACTTCCGCCACACCCAGAAGTGCTGCCAGAAGTAACAACAACAACAACATTTATTTGTATAGCATGTTTTCATACAGGGTGGCACGGTGGTGCAGTGGTAGCGCTGCTGCCTCGCAGTTAGGAGACCTGGGTTTGCTTCCTGGGTCCTCCCTGCGTGGAGTTTGCATGTTCTCCCCGTGTCTGCATGGGTTTCCTCCCACAGTCCAAACACGTGCAGGTAAGGTGCATTGGCGACCCTAAATTGTTCCTAGTGTGTGCTTGGTGTGTGTGTGTGTGTGTGTGTGCATGTCCTGCAGTGGGCTGGCACCCTGCCCAGGGATTGTTTCCTGCCTTGCGCTCTGTGTTGGCTGGGATTAGCTACAGCAGACCCCCGTGACCCTGTAGTTAGGATATAGCGGGTTGGATAATGGATGGATGGACGGATGTTTTCATACAAATGATGTAGCTCAAAGAAAGAGAAAAAAAGACAAAATAAGTAAGAATTAAAATAACAGAACACTAATTAACATAGAATAAAAGTAAGGTCCGATGGCCAGGGAGGACAGAAAAAACAAAATAAACTTCAGAGTGCTGGAGAAAAAAACAAAATCTGCAGGAGTTCAGAGGCCATGAGACCACCCAGCGCCCTCTAGGCATTCTACCTAACATACATGACCTCAATCAGTCTTCATGGTTTTTTGGCTTCACGTGGAAGAATTAGACAATGATGGTCATGTGGACCTCTGGCCTTCAATCCATCAATGTAGGAACTGCATGGTGCTTTGATGGGGTGGTAGTGGCGCAGATTGCCACCACAGATAACCGGAAAAAGAACAGCAGAGAATTTTTTTTTAAATAATTTAATGGATATACAGAATATCAGGGTTACACTAGTGAAGCTATGAGAAAGTCATGTCAGAATAATGGCTTTTTAGCAGTTTTTTAAAGTGCTCCACTGTATTAGCCTGGTGAATTTCTATCACTAAGCTATTGCAAATTTTAGGTGAATAACAGCAGAAGGCCACCTCACCACTTCTTTTAAGTTTAGCTCTTGGAATTCTAAGCAGACACTCATTTGAAGATCTAAGGTTACGATCTGGAGTGTAAGGTGAAAGGCATTCTGAATTATAGGATGGAGCGAGATTATTTAAGGCTTTGTAAACCATAAGCATATTTTAAAGTCAGTTCTAAATGGCACAGGTAACCAGTGTAGTGACATTAAAACTGGAGAGATATCCATCCATCCATTATCCAACCCGCTATATCCTAACTACAGGGTCACGGGCCTCCGCCGGAGCCAATCCCAGCCAACACAGCAGGAAACAAACCCTAGGCAGGGCGCCAGCCCACCACAGACTGGAGAGATGTGTTCCGATTTTCTTTTCCTAGTTAAGATTCTGCCAGCTGCATTCTGCACTTGTTGCAATTGGTTGATGTCTTTAGTAGGTCACCAAGCACCTGGAGCTCTTCCAGGTGCCTTATAAAAGGTTTCTGCTGCCACTCCTCCATGAGCCAGAGTCGGAGGAAGTGGATAAAGCTTGCAGGAGGAGGAGTGGAGAATTGAGAGAGAGAATGAGACAAGAGAAAAGGACTGGTAGTTATACAGTATATTTGGTGCTTTGTACTGTGTGCTGTTGTGGGGAGCGAAACAAAAGTGTTTCCCATTGCTGAATAAAGGTGTGTTATGTGCGGGACTTGGGCTCTGTGTCTGTTGTGTCCAGGGTTTGGGAAGCTGTACACCCCCTGGTGGTCCACAATATGTACTTGATGCAGTTTTGTTCAAAGATTAATTTAACCTGTCCATCCATCCTAACCTGCTTATCCAGGGTAGGGTCATAGGGCAGCTGGAGGCTATCCCAGCAATCACAGGGCACAAGGCAGGAACATTTCCCAGGGTAACAGTCCATTGCAAGGTGAACACACTCACACACCACACAAAGACACACTGCTAAGGCCAATTTAGCATCACCAATCCACCTAACTGGCATATCTTTGGAAGAGACTGTAGCACCCAGAGGAAACTCACATAGACACAGAGAGAACATGCACAGTCCACACAGGGAGGATCCAAGACATGAACCCTAGTCTGCTTACTGCAAGGCAGCAGTGCTACCAATGTGCCACCCTATATTAACTAAATAATAGACTCGATTAATTTGAATCATTGTGTTTCTAACAAGTGTAATTAATTTTTATTTATTCATTTCTTTAATCATTTAATCAAAGATATTTTGCTCACATAACTCCAGCCCTAAACAGGAAAATGGATGAATGGCTTGAATTGCTTCACAAAATATAATTATAATTTTTCTTTAACGATAAATTAGGTTTTGCTTAAATGTTCTACTTGACTTTTAATTACTTTCTGTTTAATACATCAGATGAATTTCTTAATTATAATTAATGTTTGCACTTAATGGATTTTTTTTTTATTTTGCTCCTTCATTACTCACTTAATAATTGGAATCGATAATTTCATAAGAATTGCATGATCTCTCTCTGTGTTCTCTCACATTCAGAAGATGTGCCTGACTGGTTAAAGTGTCGCCCTCAATCAGTGCAGTGTGACGGACTCAGAGTTGTTCACAAGTATGGCGTGATAGTCTGGTGTCTCCCCCATACTTGTAGTTGTTTCCCATCTTATGCTTTCTGCTTCCAAAATACATTCAGCTACCCATGACAAACAATAAGTACATCCTAGAAAATTGATTTTTTTGGGGATGATTGTCAAAAAAATCAATGGGTCCTAGCTTGTTTCTTCAGATATATTTAGGTTGGATGTTCTGCCTGTACTTGCATGGGATTCCTAAATGGGAATTTGGCTGCATCCCACAAACCAATTAGCTGCCCTACAATACCATTGGCAAACTTTCTAGGGTTCTTCCTACTCCAGGGACCCTGAATTGGAATAAATGGATTAAACAGATGAACATAAAATTAATCCATTGTGAGTGTGTGTGCTTTCGTCAGTGGAGGCTCCATCCAATGCTGACTGTGACTCCTGAAATGGATACATGGGTCTGAAAACTGATTCAGTTGTCACGTTTCACAATTGTCACTTACTTTAAATAATAACACTCTTTGCTTATATGATGTTTCTGACATTTTAACTCTTTTATGGTTTCATGGCACAGTGTTAAAGTGGTTAGTGTTGCCTCCTCACACTTCCAGAATGCTGAGATCAAATTCTCACTTTCACTGTGCAACGGCTTTCTGAATGTCCATATGAATTTTCTCTTGGCAATCCAGTTTCGATACATATCCCAAACATATGTATGTTAGGCTGATTGTAGACTTGAAATGAATACAGGGAGTGAGTGGGTGGGCCTTAAAAAGGACAAGATTCCTTCTTTAGGTTGATGGACCCTACTGATATTCTTCAGGGCTGGTTCTTACTAAATGTTTGATCCTGCCTGGAAAACCTTTGACCCAACAGTGAAACTTTATTGAATAATGGAGCTATAAAAATGGATTAATTTGAGAATAATACATTATATTAATGTATTTATATATTTATAATAATTTTAAAGCATTTGTTAATCTTTTATCTAAACTACGAAAGTAAATCAAAAAGTAAAGGCAATATAAAAATTATTCAGTAACAGTAATGGATAGAAGCTGACACAATACAACACGTTTGCAATGGCTTATGGTTATTCTGAGCATACACAGCAAAGCTCTCTGCTGTTAGTCTTGTTGAAGCCAAGGTCAGATGAACATGGACACTTCACTCTGGGATTGCACCATTGTTGAACAACATCCCATAACATCCCATGTTTGGAGGTGAAAACATCATGACTCTACCAAAAGTTTATGAATAGGCAGAAAGGTTTAAAATGGTGTAACACACGTACGCATGGGAGGCAGCTAAAGGGTCTAAATGAGAGTAACTCCACACCAGACCAGGGAGACCAGGAGTGCACTGACCACTGACTGTTCATGGAAAATTCCGCCTGGCCCTGATGATGTCACTTCTGGTTCCGGCCTCGGTGACATTACTTCTGGGGTAAAGACCATGGATGAAGATACTTCCGGTTCCGGCCCTTTTGATGACGTTACGTCCAGGTCCAAGCCTATGGAAAGGACCCTTCTGCTTCCACCCTTGATGACTTCACTTCCCTTTCTGGCCTTTAAAGCTGCCATATTCAGCTAACCACATCGTTCTGTGTTGGACTCAATTTACCCTTTTGCAGCCAGGGAATATTATATGGGTGGCTCCCCGAAACCTTTTTTATGACTCTTGTGTCTGGTTTTTATGACAGTGCAAAGATCAAGTGTAACTGACGAAGCACGATATGGTCAACTATCAGCATCGCACACACAGAAGCCCACATTGATATGGAAATTGCCTTGCCTGAGAGAAGACTGATGGACTATGTTGTCCTTTGTTTTTTTATCAGCTATGAATCTGCACATGCAATAGTGAATGATGATTTGGGGTACCGCAAATTTTGCACAAAATTCGAACCCAAACAGCTTTCTGATATTTTGATTTCATTTTCTCTCTGTCTTCTGTTTCTATACTACTATGTACAGACCCTTGACAAAGTCTTCAACCCCCTGGCCAAATTTCATATATGTTGACATTTGAAGAAAAAAAGAATAAATATAATAATAAATATAACTTCAAAAGCAAACTAAAACAATTATGAAAATGTTAATGTGCAGTTACAATTTATTTGATAAACAAAAAAATGAAAAAAAAAAGAGGCATATGCAAAAGTTTGGGCACCCTTCTAAGTCAGTACTTAGGAAAAATCACAGCTTGCTGATGTTTTTTGTTGCCATCTCTGATTCTTTGAATTCTTGGTTTGGAAAATTTTCCACTTCTTCTTTTGCAGATCGTTTCTAGCTGTGAGATATTCTTGGGTTGTCACAGCACATTTAAGGTCTACCCACAGATGTTTAATGATGCTCAAGTCAGGGGACTATGAGGGCCATTCGTTGTGTTTCTTGAGGTTCCTCATAGTATATTTTTGAGGGCATTATGGATTGTGGGCTTGTTGTTGAAGTTGTCCTTTCTTCAGCCTTAGTTTCCTGACTGTCAGACATTCTCCTTGAGGATTTGTTGATATTTAGTAGAATCCGTTGTTCACTGTACCTACACAACATTTTCATGTGCCTCTAGCTGCTAGACAACCCTGAAACATAACAGATCCACCCTGTACATATCAATTGGTGAAGTATTCTTCACTTTATATGCTTCTCTTTTTTCTTTTAACAAACCTTTTGTGGTTGTGGTTAAACAGTTTGATTTTAACTTCATGTGTCCACAGCTAGCACTTGGTTCTAAAGTGCCTCTGCCTTAAGCAGATTTCCTTTTGATGGTTCTTCCAAGAAGGCCATATCTGTTTAGGTAATGCTGCTCAGTAGCTCTGTGCACATCCACTCTTTTCTCAACTAAATCATCTGCCGGTCCATGAAGTCATCTGTGGGTCCTGCTTTGACATCCTGCTGTTCTGTCTCTTTTGGTCTTCCAGATTTTGTCTTGACCTCCACGGTTCCCTTTAACTACCATTACTTGATGACATTTTGGACTGTGGAAACTACCAGCTGGAAGGGCTTTGATGTCCTTTTATAGTCTCCCCCTGCTTTGCAGGAATCCATTAATTGAATTTTGAAATCCTCAGAGCCCAAAGCTGTTGATTGTTACAGAATGTTTGAAGAATCAAAGAATTTATTAGGCTCTGAGTTGTCACCAGTTAATCAGCCAGCCATTTCTAGTGACAATTCTTGACCAGACTAATGGCCTAACTTACAACTGAAAGGCTGCCCAGGTATTTGCATTTTTTAACATTTTTTAGTTCAGAAAATAAATTGTAACTGTACTTTAATATTTTCATAAAATACTATTTCCTGATGAAGTTTGTTTATTGTTTTTTATTTCAACAAAACTCATAATTTGGCTAAAAGTGTACAGACTCTTGCAGGGAACAGTGCAGAGTCTATCAACAAGTGGCCGTTTCATATGGATTATTATACTGACATCAAATCGCAAGGCAAATACAGAGTATTCTAATTCAGACCTAATTGATGTGTTTCTAGTCACAAAAATGATTTCAATATATGGAGAACAGTAAATGAGGGCAACAGAACCAGGAAATTTACCTATAAGATAAGTATGTCATCGTTTGATGGTGAACTCTTCACATATCTCAGCTGGTGTTCTTTTCAGAATTCCTCTTCATTACAACACTGCTATAAATATTTGATTTAATGTTTAATTATTGTTTCAAATATCACTTAATGGCACTGGATGAATTATTGTTTAATTATCTTCTCTCTTCCTTCATTTCTAAAACCTTTCTGGGTCATGGAGTGCTTAATTATTGTTTTGGCTGAAAAGTTAATATTAAATTATCATCTTACTCAATTAACTAGTGCTTGATGAAATTTAATGAATTGTTACAACATTACTTTCTTCCTTAAATATCTTAGTTATTTATTTTCTGCTTTGCTTAATTAATCAAAGCTTAAAGCACACTTAATTCTCTTAGGAAATGTCATGTGAGATTCACTGTGGCATTGCTGCTTTTTGATTATGGAGTGTTTCATCGGGATAAAGTGGATACTACCTTTTTCGCACCTGTCAATGGGAATTTCTTGGTCTGTTTTCATCACCATTTCAAGATATGAAAACTGATTCTATTTGGCAGGTTTGTATGACCCTTAAAAACTATTTAAAATAGGCATAGGATAGAAAGAGACTAAAGGCACAAAACCATTAATGAAAATTAATGTATGTAACAAGTCACAAAAAAGCAGTCTGCCACATGTGGTCAGCAAACCTTTAAAACGAAGAAGAATAGGAGACTTATTTTTTGATCTTCATTTTGTGACACACGCACACACACATCCTACTTTTTTCAGGCTGATGTACCAGTGACATGCAGCTGTTGTGTCAGTACTCAAAAAGGGCATGACAGTTCCACATCAAGAATCTAATATAATACTGAGATTTGATTTTGAATTTCATAGATCTATGTAACTGTTATAAAGCACCTTATGGTTAACATTAATGTTAGATGACTTCTCCAGTGATTTTCAGTTGTAGCCTTCATCTACATAATCCTAGCAAGTCAGAGGCAATCAATGGAGTGCCCTGTGACTTCCAGCCATCTAATCTGACATATCTACGTACATTACATACATTTGCTTATTTGACTGAAGCCTTTATCCAAGGTGACTTGCAACATTTATGACACAATTGGCAACACATTCCAACTAGTCCATGACTTGCTCTGGCAAAACTAAACAGGTTTGATTTTGTCCATATTCATAGCATCGGGCTCTGTGTGTAGGAGAGCTGACAACCAATGAATGCTCATCCAGAAGTACATTTCAAATAATGTAGCAACAAGGGATAAGCTCATCTATGTGATACCTCATATTTTATGTACCACAACAGAATGGAAAAAAGGGGGTACAGATTACAGCTGAACTTGCAACACTTGTTAACTTTCAAACAGCTCCTGCTCGGTCAGACAGCAGACTATTGGCTGACAGGACAGAAGGAAATCCTCACAGTGCTGGAAAGTTAGCATACAGTCACCAAATTTTACATGTGTATCAATTTTCAGTCATGCAGTTGATATCAGGTGATAACATCAGCAAGAGAAGTCAGAAAGTCAGACATACCTTTCGCGACATTGGCTTTATCTGTCTATTGATCTGTCTGCATGCTGACAATCTGTGCAGCTGGAGTTTTGCTTTATTGCTGTTGTCACATGTGTGCACATGGGAGGCAGCTAAAGGGCTTGAGTGTTGGTGGTTCTGAGGCATGCCGGGATGTGGCAGAGTCCACTGAATCTTTTTCTCCCTTTCCTGTGGGCCATTCCCGGGAGATTCCACCTGGCTCTCTTGACATCACTTCCGGGACCAAGCCAATGGAAGTAGACCTTACCGGCTCCGGCCCCGTGATGTCACATCCGGGCTCGAACCAATGATTGGAGAACATGGGCCCGATCCTTATGACCTCACTTCCTGTCTTCCCCTTTAAAAGCCTACCCTTTTCCCCTTTTGCCTCAGTCTTGTTCTGGACTCAATTGTATGCACTTCAGTGCGGATTATTTGATAAAAATGACTTTTGCAGCCGGGATACCATATTATATGGGTGGCTGCCTCAAACTTTATCTGTTTATGTCTCGTTTTTGTGACACTGTTTTGTAGAGTTATATTTGCTCATACTTTTAATTTCTATCTATCTATCTATCTATCTATCTAACCTTTCCTATCTTTCTATCTACCTATCTGAAAACATCTAAGTTTGACTTACAATCACTTTTTCTAATAAGTGACTCACCCCAAACAAAAAGAATAATAAAAATTCTCTTTTTAGTGAGATTAAAGTCTCTCTTTGATTACCTCACATTTCTTGTTTGTATTTTTTTTTTAATATGGATGATTTCTTGTCTAAATTTCCTGATGTTTTGGAATTTTCTGCAAGTAGAGTTATCTACAGTAAATGTGTTTAAAGTGTGAGATCTCCTGCAAGCTAACAGCTTACCTATCCTTTTATGAGGTTGTTATTGGTTTTATTGCCAAATCATGATCATCAATCTTAACACTCAAGCTGTTTCCTTCTTTGCGTTGCGGGGGCTGACATTTTTCCCATTCTCCCGTCCATAAACGTCAAAGAAGAGAGAGCTGACAGTTATTTATTGTAATCCTGAGGAGTCCTTGGGGCAAGCCAAATTCCCAGCCTCCTCACCTGAGTGCTTTAAAGGCAGATCCATTATTCATAAGCACGAGAATTCTCTTCCTCGAAGCCTCTTGTCATCTTTTTTGTGCTTTATTTGTAACGAAGTAGTGTTGACAGACAAAGCGAAAGAAATCATTCTCAAAACTAACATCCCATTACCTGATCTTCTCACTAAAGATGGGGGACAAGCCCTAGAATAACAGGCAACGCATTTAAAAATTGGAATTTACAGATGTAAACTGGAATTGAAAAAGCAGTTCTTGTAATGATGACCTACAATTTGCCTGGTCGTAAAAAAGTTATTAAATAACAACAACAGTATGGCAAATGAAATATATATGCACAGAAGCCACTAAAGCAGAATTAAACCTTTAATTAGTGTGTAAACCTTGGAATTTACATTCAAATATTATCGTTCCTATTTTTCTTGTAATTTTTGGCTAATATCACCTGATGAAATGCCATGTCATGTGCATGGCAGTCAGCTTAAGGGCTTTGGTAATGATAGGTACCTGCAGGCAGGAGTTGACACTATGTTCTAATGCCCTCTCTTCTCCTCAATAAAAGATCGACAGACACTCCACTGCTGATATCACTTCCCTTGTGTGTCCACTTGAAACCTCTCCTTCCTGCCACGTGACCACATAACCCAGGAATCAGCCATCTTATTTCCAGTTCAATAACAAACTTGCTTCTTAGAAGATGTCTTGTGTGCCTTTTTTATTTTCAATTATTCAGTTATACAGTGTTACCAAGGTGGTGCCATACCTCTTTATCTTGCTCAGTCTCCTGTTTTACAAGTGTCACACAATGAAAAGGATAAAGTCAATCACCTAGCACTGAAACTGTTCAGTTGGTGGAATGTGAATCAGGTGATCATCAAAAATACGCAGACGGTGTATGTTCCTGATCGTGACAGAACTATTGACAAACGTCTTACGTGTTGCAAGGGCAGGCTGTTGTAGATATAGTACATCCAAAAGGGCATGATTCGATTTGGTATCAAGTTCTATGTGTTGTGTGAAGTAAGCTCTTGGTAATCTAGAACTCGGTACTTTACACCGGTAAAGGGAACTAATGCCATAGCAATATAATCAATGCAGCATCGCTAAATCATTTCTGCTGTCACTGATGGACAGTTTGTGCGCCGAAGTTTATAGTATAATGATGAACAGTTTTTAATCGATGTTGAGCTTTAGCCCCTTGGACATAGGAATTACGAAAATAATTAATGAAGAATCAAAGGAAACTGACGTAACTGCTTGAGATTTTATCGAGAAGAATAATTGAGGCACATTGTACTGTAAGACCAAACCACTGTAATATGCCTGGTGACTCCAGTTGCATGAACATGTCAAGCTACAGTGTGGTGCAGTAGGAAAAATGATTGTGATCAAGTAGGCAGAAAAGAAAGACTTCTGCCTCCTAAGTACTGCTTACAGTGCAACAACTGTCAATATGCTTTGTGCCATGGTAGGCTACAATAACACAACAGGTGGCATCGATCGTATAGTTCAGGCACTGCCATTCTACTCTCACAGAAGAAAATATTGCAAAAAATTTTTTCACATCAGCTTGAACAGTGCCTATGTGCGTTGGTGACTGTTTCAAAAGACATCACATGAAACACGTGTACTAACTCTGCATCAGCACAGCAGTAGCCACTAGGCATACCATTCCTACTGTGATTATGTTGATGTTTTGGTATTTTCTGTTTCACATAATAACATTTTTTGTTGTTAAAAAAAATTAAACATTTTTGGCACATTTATCCAGGGGTTAACATAATGCTAAGGAGGTTAATACCATTTTACAATATCATGAGGATGAAATTGCTCTCATAGACAGCAGTTTCCAACTCAAGTGATAGGCAGATTCATGTGCTGTTGTTAGGTGTTATATGTTAGTTTTTAGTAATAACATTTTCAAAGAAGTATCTGATTAATATTTAAAATCTGTACTGAAGTCTCATGGTAAAACTGTTGGCTGCATCCAAACACAGTAGATAGGGGATCATTGTGGCACTTTGCTGATAAATAATTGAGTTAAAAAAATATTGAATAATTATAATCATGATGTAATGCAGCTGTTTTCAGTGTAACAGAAGTACAGAGCCAACTTTCACAGATTTCTGCTTAAGTGAAGTTGCTTTTACTTTTTATTTTTACAGACATGAATATCACGTCACTTATCCACTTCAATTTTAAAGAGAGGGAGAAGTGAGCTGCTGTGATTGAGGTTCATGCAAGATGTCACACAGCCACAGATATGAGCCTGGGGTGGAGTAGAGGCAGAGATCAGACTGTTAGCATATAATGAGACCTGCCACTGCATTCTAGTATAATAAGGGACAGTGCTGAATAAATAAACAATATTATTTATACCACATTAAATAAATTGAAAAATATCATTATTAGTGAATTGAATAAATACATACACATCTTACTTTGTACCTTCTTTTTATGGTAACACTCAACCCTGCCTACATCTGACCCCGGCCCATCCCATGTCCTGCTTCAGCATGAATGATTCCAGGTGCTTAATTGTTTTGCCATCCACAATGGATGTCTAATGTGTAACATATAAAAAAATATACAAGTTGAAATAACCACTCACAACGTAATAAAACTTTCAATTAAAATCAAACTATTCTGACAGATTAAGTGTGAATCTCAACAAAATCTGGTGAATCTACTAAATACTGACTTCAAGAGGGTGATCGATTATTTTCTGTTTTATATATGTAAATAATTTAGATCATTTGTAGAGAGCAGTTTTTACTTTGACACTATAGAGTCTGTCGAGTAATGTTAAAAAAAAATTAAATCCATTGCGATTAAGTGTTGTATAATAATAAAATGTGCAATCTTTTTATATATAAACACCTATGCATGGAAGTGTGTGTGTGTCTGTCCGGCCTGGGAGTGAGAGGTGGAGTTGGGGTAAGGGCTCCACTTCTGAGGAAACAGAACACTCGATTAGCCACTAATAAGACAAGCGGGGCCAGCACGTTGGCAAAATGAAACCTGCGAAGAAAGACAAAGTTGCTTAGCCGCTAACATCGGCATCTGTTTTACTTTTCCTCCGCCGCTAACGCACAAGCGATGTGAAGACGTCAGCAAAATGAATCCTCCTAGGAGACAGATGCCCAGAATAGTTCCTCTCAATTACCTGACATCTGTACATTTCATTTTATTTTTCTGATGATTTCATTAGGTTTCTAGTAGGACCCTGTCTTTCACAGCATGGGATTACACAGTTTATATATATATATATATATATATATATATATATATATATATATATATATATATATATAGTATAATCTTTTAATCATTGTATGCAGAATTAGGGTACAAAACAAAATGTATTGCTTTACTTTGAAGCACAGTGTAGTTTATTACTTGCTGTTATTAATAGAGACCTTTACAATTATAAATTAGATTACTGGAACTGCAATTCTGTTCATTTTTTAATAATCTCATCTACAAAAAGTCAAAGGCTCTTATTTATTGACTCGAACACAGGGCCATTCACAATTAAGGTATTGCTGTCCATCCTGGGAACTAACATTGATTCTTTTATAATTGATTTTGAAATTCCTAAGTCCAAGGGGGTAAAGCTCAACATGGATTAATAACAACATGTTCTGCTAGAATTCATTTTAATTACAGGAGCTATTCATCCATTTCATCAATGCAATGCCTATTAAGTGTCAACTTAATTAAGACATTATTGTCCATGGTACAGCCAGAAATGCAAAATCTTCCATGGACCTTGGAGCCTGAGTTTGGATTAATGGGGAATCTCAAAGCATAATTGCAATGTAGGATTAGTAGAAGAACTGTAGGAAGTGCTGTCACCTGAGATCAAATTCAGTGTCTCAGGAGCTGTCAGTCATGAAATGGGGACATACGGCAAGGACAAATCTTGTCCAAAAAGTAAACCCATTAATAGGTCTTTCAAACATACTTGTTGTTGGCAGGCCATAGTTCCCTAAACCTGAGGTTAAGCTTTATGCTCACCAGTTCCCATGTTTCTCTTTCTCCATGTTAATAGAGAGATCCAGTAGTAAAAAAAGAAAATCCAGACTTATATCACTTTTGTGATCACTTCACTGAAACGTGTGTTAGTGTGTCTTTGTAAAGGGAACACTTTCAGAACGATATACAACAGCTAACTTATAGCTCATTAAATACATTTTCACAATCAAGTACAGTAAAAAATTCTGAATTAATGATGTAGTCTAAATTTTTCTTCTTTAAATAGTAAGTTGCCATGTGGGGTAATGTTACAAAATAAGCTTATAAAGGCAAGAACAAAATCTTTTAGTCTCCACTGATCTTTCAGCTGTTAACTCCCCACTGGCTCTTTTGGAATGCTACTATAAAAGCCATGAACTGCTTCAGACCATTTATATCTGTCTTATACAGCAGGACCTGTGCCCATGTTCAAGGTATTCATCTGACTTCAGTCTGACTGAGAAGGCTCTGTCACAGCATGGACTGAAGAAGTCAACTTGGAGTTGTATTCTGTTATCATAGGTTATATAAAGTTTGGACAGAATTCTGTTTTACTTCATGTTTATTGTTCTTATTGTGTACAGTACAGGAAGGCCAGAGGCAAAATGTGAAATAAAATAAGTGCCAGCCCTTTAGTTTGGTTTTTTTTTCTTCTTTTTTCAGTTTCAGTTCCTTATCTAAAACATTTGTAAAGAACTTAGCTCAGCTGCAAAAATAGACACTTTAAGAGGCACTGTAAGCACTTTCATGGAAACTTGGAAAAGATCTCACTCAGAGAAGAAATATTTCTTTTCATTTTTCAAATAAACATATGTAAGTTTTAACTAAGCAACTGGATCATCTGGGAAGTGTCATCTGGAACTGAATGAAGACTGCATGAACCAATCCCAGTTGTATAATTCTTTGTATTTCTCATCTGTACTGCTGTGGGTTTTGATGCTAATAAATATGATGTTTAAGTAAAAGCTTAAAATAAAAGTCTGTATTGCTACTAGTTATTTAAGAAGTTAAGAATGATCATTCTATTGTCTAACTGCAGTCTTTTAATGACTTAAGGCGCTGCCTTTGAGAAGTCCTCCATTGGATTGAAACTGGGTAGAAGTAAAGGAGGGTAGACAGTCAGATAGGTAAGTTAGCTAGTTTTGACATTTCTTCCAATCTCCCATTAAAAAACTAAACTAAGAAGTTATTTTTTTGCTTTAGGTGCATCTGATAACACAGTGAAACGGCCTCTCTGTGTGAAAATGTGAAATGGAGAAGATCTCAGCCCTGAGTTCATTAACACTGGTGGCAACAATTTTATTAGGATTACAGGAGTGTCCGTTTCTGTTTGTAATTTCTTTTCAGTTTTATTTCCCCCCGTCTCTTTACACTCCCTTTATTTTTTTTATTTTATGTTGTAATTTTGTTCTGTTCTTTATCAGTGATTATGTTCTGTGTCTGCATAGGCAGTCTTGTTTGAGATTAGGACTCTCAGGTGCTGCAGTCATTAGAACCACAGTTACCTGACAGGAATATTTAAGACTTCCATTTACTTCAGTAGCATTAGCTTTCTTTGTATAGCCACATTTCCGTCTCCTCTTGAACACTCTTTTATTTGCAAACATTTCAAAAGGGTATTTAGCCCCATTCTAGTCTCTTTTGAGACACTGTGTAGTAGTGCTGTTATTATTGTGACTGTGTAGAAAGAAGCAGTCATACATATTTTAGATTAAGGCTGCGAAGATAAAGTTAGAAAAGCAAGCTAAGGTCTATGCCAGTGAGGAAGAAAATTAGTATTTTCAACAGACACTAAAACATGAAGTAGAAATCAGGGTCAAAAAGGACACAGCTGGAGGGTTGGGAGCCAGGAAGTTGATGACTGTTTATAAGACAATACGAGGGACAAAAAGCAAAGTCAGGAAACCAAAATGAGGCAAAACCAAGAGTTTAAACAAATATAATAAGCCTGCATGTCAAGTGTTTAGGCATAATTTGAATACCCAGAATTGCATGATGCCAACCTTGATCCCATAATAATGATGACGTACAATCACTAACCTTAGCAACAACAGAACATCTGCACAAGAAAACTTTTGGCATTTATGCAAAAACAATATTATACTGTAAGATAAAGAATTCAAAATGAAACATTCATAAAAATGTATCAAAACAAAAAAATTAATGAAATCACTGAATTCCTTGATCTCAGAAGCCCCAAAGAACAACAGAATAATGATTTTCTGCAGCCAAGAAACAACTACAAAAAATTGATCAAGCCAGATTTTGACATTTATGTGTATTTCTTTGTAGACTTTTTTATTAAGGATGCTTGAGATTTGGTTGTCTGGGTTTCTCCGCAGGATTTTTCTTTTGATCTTGGCATTTGGCATTTGCTATCATTACTCTATCATGCCTCAAACAAATTCCTTAATTGATTCAATCATTTCTTTAGTCAGTTGTTAGTTTCTTCTAGTTTCTTATCATTTGATGAGGGTGTATTAAATAAATGACATTATTGATTACTAATTTATTTCTGAGTTGGCTTGATGTTGTAATGAATTGGATTCCTTTTTGAATTGTGTGAAAACATTTCCTGCAGTCTTCTACTGTTACTTTGGGCTTTGTTCATGTTTTTTTTTTTTTACAAATGTGTGAAAAAATCAATTAACTCTACATTCACATTACAAGACTCATTGCTCAATTCCAATTTCTTGCTCAGATCGAGTTTACCTGTCTTGAAGATTCATATTTATAAGCACAAGTAATCCTGTATCTAACCGTAATGTGAACACATCAGTCCTCAGGCATGTATGTGCACATTGATATGTTTGAGCACAAGTCATCTGTGTCACCAACAACAAAAAATCGTCACATTTGTGAGATGACTCTTAGTATTAAAACCAACAAAATTGAAGCACTAGTTGCTAGTGTATGAACGGCAAACAGTTTACCAGCTGTACATGATCGCGTTGAAAAGGCAGCTGGCTTTTGCTGTTTTCACAACTATTGCTAGCACTGTTGCACCAAGAAATGTATGCATACGAGAAAGCAGCCCACAATACTCGGGCCAGGCTTGTTGCCACAGCTGTAGTTCATCTCTGTTGCTGTATTTCTGCACTGCTGGTACTGACTAATGACAATGCGTATAGGCAAACAGTTCCGATCTAACTGTTCTCATTCATGTTGCATGGCCACAAGTCAGATATGTATCCAATCTAAGACCACAATAAGAGAGTGACTCAAATCTGATTTGAAAAGATCGGATTTCTTTGTCCACACAGCCTGGAAAACAAGAAGTTTGTATCACATTAAGGCAAAAAATCAGATTTGTGTCACTTCAGCCTGGTAAAGTGAATGTAGTCTTAGCTGTCCTATCATAACATAAAGAACCTTTGGGGTATGGTAACTTGCCTATGATTCTAGTTAGTGGAAGGACTAGATAAGAAGATAAAAGATAAGATTGCATTTTAAGGGTTGACTTTTGACTCACTGTTCTCACTCCATTTTATATTCTTGTCCTTTTCATCTTTCATTGCTTGTTCATGATTCTTGTTTTTTTTCTTATTTATTTAAATTACTTAAACTAGCCGAAGCCCGCTGTAGCATACGGCGGTGTAAGAATAGGAATGGAAAACGGTGAGAAAGGAATTCAGAAATCAAGAAGAAATAAATACTTCTTGAAAGACGCAGTTGTGAAAAGGTGTTTTGGTGGTGACAACAGATAATGAGTCGAAAGATCTAACCCTAGAAAAAGTCACTTACAGCTGACCGTGGCTGAAGACTGGTTGTTAGAATTATTGTGAAGAGTAAACAGCATGTGGGTATGAGGAAGGCTGCACTTCTGAAATTCGATTACGTAAATATAATCAATAACAACCTCAGAAAGATGTTGTTGTAGAATGTCTCTAAGTAATTCCTGCAGCTTAATCCAAAAGACTCGTACTACAATATCAGGTCTGTGCTCCGGTCTTTGGGTATCATGTGCATGTAGAAATTCCAGAAAAGCAGGATTACATGTGAAAGTGATAAATAAATGAGGCTGTCCGAATTTAAGTACTATGGCCATGGCATCCTGATAGTTTTGTTGCATGTATCTTGGACTTCCTGGAAATGTGGATGGTAATATGATCATTTTGTCTACACGTACGTTGTTATTTTCAGCGTTTGCTTGCAGTGCGTCTGACAGTCCTTTGTATTGCTAATGTTGTTGATCTAATCTGAGATAGTTGAGACGCGCGCCCTCTGTTTTAAAATATGCATCTATGACGTAATGTTGGAATAGTTCACTGCTGGAGTGAAAAATACTAAATGTATTCCTCATTGCTAATCTGTACGTGTAAAATTGGCATTGAGTAAGCCTTCTTTGCTTGGCGGTTCTTTTATCGGGAACATGTTGTATATCTTTGTGCCAGCCAATGTCTCCGTAAGGGAATAAAAGTGGGTAAACCATAGGATCGCAATTCATATTGAGTGTGGAAATCTGTTTACAGGAGTGGCCTATGGAAATAGATGCAAATGTCCCTTTCGACAGGCGGTTCGCCATCTTCTCCAATGAAAATCGCTGCAACATTGGTGTGACATGTCGGGGCATTGTATCGTCGTAAATCCTGCCTAGGGTTTTCCTCGAAAAGCATTCGTACAGATGGATTGGACTGAGTGATTTCATGCATGTGTTCTATGATTTAGCGAAGGGTTCGATGGTTCTAAGCATGTAATCTAGCTGGAGAAGTAAATTTTCTCTGCATGTAGAGTTTGCTTTTTTTGAAAGCGTACTTGAGAAGCTTGGCGAGAAATGCCGTGTCGGCTGTGTGTGGGCGGGACCGGTTTTGAGGTGGAAGCAGGACGATGGTCCTAGCTTCTTAGCTCTGATGGTATGAATCAGGGTTTTGTAGACAAAGGTTTTCCCTGTTCCTGCAGGACCATCTAAGAAGAAGCATGTTTGTCGTGGATGGGAATCGCTGTATGTGGCGTGTAAACATGTGTTTGGTGAGGTGTTGGGGGCGGGCACATGAGCAGGCAGTGCGCATGCCTCAAAAGCGAGGGTGGACATGGGAGGAGAGTTAGAGTTTGTGGGCGGGGCTCTGTCGTGCATATCCCATGGTCGGGCGACTTAGTCAATTATATATATAGATACTTAGTTAAGTTGTTCTTTGAGCTTGGAAGGGATTTTTTCTTGTTTGATCTTCCCATTAGAGGTGAGTACAATGATTTTGGAAATTCCTCCAAGTCATTGAAATTTTGGTGGCTATGATTTGGAGAACTGCAGTGGGCTGACACCCTGCCCGGGGTTTGTTTCCTGCCTTGCACCCTGTGTTGGTTGGGATTGGCTCCAGCAGACCCACGTGACCCTGTAGTTAGGATATGGCGGGTTGGATAATGGATGGATGGATGATTTGGAGAAACATGAGGATTTCTTTTTTCACTAACTGCTTAGGAATGATATAATGCTTGTTTAAGATGAGCCAGCCAAGAAAAGTATATTAACCTCCAGGTCTGCAGATTCTTTGTGCGAACATGACAAGAAGTATCATGAAAGCAAGAACACAGAAATTCAATATACTGTACTATCACACAAATTTCTGTGGAACATTACCTGAAGAACTGAGCGCACACTGAGGTGTATGAATCATTCGAGACAGATAATCTGGTAGTTTCCTGAAAAATGAATAGTAATAAATGACTCCAAATGACAGAATTTCAGAGATCATTGTCGGGTGTTAAATTGAAAAGTCCTAATGAGAACAATCATGACATGGCGCTGTGGATGGAGAGGTGTTGATGAATTTCAAGTAACCCTTCACTTGACAGTGAAATGGAGATTGGTTTATGGTAATGGAAAAATGGTAGATTAATCTCAGAGTCATTCCTCGTGTACTGAACTGGAATGACCTAATGACGAATATAATGTTTATGATGATAAGTTGAGGGCATGTAGGCATGGCTGAAACATGGGGAACACTTCATCCTTAAAGAAAAAGTATTTTAAAAATCATTAACTTTTAATAAATTTGCAAAACTTTCTGATAACATGTTTTCACTTTATCATTATGGGTTATTGAGTGTAATTTAATGGGCAAAAATGGGAAATGTATTCATTTACTGTAAAATTAAATCTACAACAGAATAAAGGGTGCAAAAAGTGAAGTGATATGATACTATTTCAATCCACTGTATATCCAGTATGTAATCCAGAAGATGTGCATGGTAGGTTCATAGAGAACTCTAAGACTACA
The DNA here is from genome assembly GCF_016835505.1 of Polypterus senegalus. Lineage (NCBI taxonomy): Eukaryota > Metazoa > Chordata > Cladistia > Polypteriformes > Polypteridae > Polypterus > Polypterus senegalus. Next base: position 158,737,355 of record NC_053162.1, read on the forward strand.
GTCACACTGCAGCTAAAAGTGACTCAGCTTTGTATTTTTATATTTTAAATTAAACTTTTCAAATCCAATATGAGTGCAAGCAGATATTCATCCTGAATATACCCCATATTTGCAAATTTAATAATATTATTTATCTAAAAGACAACCATGTATATCAATATACTTCATACGGTTTTCAATGCAGAACATCTGCAAATCTGTCAACTCATGATGGCAATGTAGAGAAACAGAAAATGAAGAATCATAGCCATTGCTTTGCTTGAAATTATAACTCCTGTATCTGTACATAGAAACCTGTGGACAGATGAGAGAAGCCAGCACTGGTGGGAGTGAAATATGAAGGGTTTGGATCAGAAACAGTGCCATGAGAATTTCAGGATTTCAAGGAGGATGTTTGATTGCCATTAACAAAATCTGTCTGCAGTGCTCTGTTGGAAAGATATGTGCTTGAGGTGCATCATTTCTTTAAGAAAATGTGTAGCAATCAGGCAATATTGGCTGGCAGCACTCACCCCTAATTCTTCGTGAGTCCATCATGTCTGTTTCTTTTCATTGGCACTCTTTAGCAGTACAGCTGTGTAAATTCAGCTTGGAGGTTTGATAAGGGTCACCTAAACAGTGAAGTAAAATAGTGTAAATCTCCAGACAATTATGATTCAGGAGTTTAAATTCAGTCGCACATGTTTAGATCCTGAAAAGTTTGGATTTCACACCGATTTTCGCTGTTCACAATTGTCAAAAAAGATCAAATTTCTGACACACATTAATGAAAAAATTGGTCTGCTGTGCGTACATAGTAGGGATTGTCCCAATCTGACCATTTATGTGCTGCCTTGTAGTCAGAGCTGCTGGGTTAGGCTTTAGCTCCTGCAAACCTGAAATTGATTATGGAGATCTGATACTGGACAGGTGGTCAGATGGCAGGGTTATCGTAGAACTGATAGTAATGTGCTTGAGTCAATGTTTAAAAAATGTTACTTTTATCAAGCATGAAATAAATAATTGTACAGGTAGAAAAAAATCAGAGGCATCCATAGGGGTGGTTCATATTTGATTTTTTTCACATTGGATGCACCCCCATAACTTAATTTTTCTGAAATATACAGTAGTTATCAGTTCTGCAGTATATTTGTGGTAATCCTTGCCTAATCTTTTGCTCACAAATCCAGAGATAAACAAATCACAACAAGCAATATCTATTTAAGGAATATTTTTACTGGCAATGAAAGTGCTCTCACAGTTTAATTTCAGTATGTCATGAATTACTGTGATGAAGGTCTCCCTTGATGCTTGTGTCTAATTGAAAAAGGTGCCCCAGCTTACGACATGGCTTGGCAGCTTATCTGTTTCTCTGGGATAGTGCAGCTTTATTCTACTGATGCTATTTACCACCTAAGGAAAATTAATTAATTTCAACCAATATCAGGCCTCATGAGGTATTAAAGAAAATGTCCAAGGAAAGTCATGTTTTCGTCAGTAAAATAAAATTATATGAAATCTGCATTAAGGATAATTCATCCACTGGTAGCACAGTTGACATTTCCAAGCTGTGCTCCAGGCTTTCAGCAATTCCAGCCTTGTCATTGTCTACTTGGAGTTTGTCTGACCTCTCTTTGCTTGTGTCATGTTTTTCTGGATACATTGCTTTTCCATTCATATGCCAAAAACATTCATGTTAAGATACCACAGGTATACACTGAAAAAATGGTGTTGATTATTTCATACTAGCAACTTGGCGTGCGCTACGCTGTGCGTTGGATGACCACAGTTGATGGACTCAATCGTAAGGACCTCTCGTGTCTCATTGGCACGCTTTTGCCTCTTTCTTTCACGATCACGGCGTAATCTGTCTTCTCTCTCTTTGTAGGGGTTAAGTTGCCTTTAGTTGTGCGGCAGAGACGCGTCGTTGAGCTAATCTGTGTGAATGCTGAGTGTCCGTTTCTTGTGAGCGACTGTCACGCCTTTGCCTCTTTGTTTCATGATCACGCTGTAATGTGTCCTCTCTCACAGCAGCAGGTTTAGTTGCGTTTCGTTTTGGCATTGTTCCGTAAGGTCTCCTCCGTACAAGTGCACATGGGTAGCTGAAGACGGAAAGGCATAGTGGGCATAGTGAAACACACGAATTGGTGACCAGGGTAACCATCCGACTCAGACGTGGGGCTCGAAATACTCAAGTGCACATGTTATTTATAATTAATTTTTTTTTTTTTGTTATGAACTTCCCCAAAAGAGTTGATCCCTGTAAATAGTTAATAGTATATGAACAATATAATCTGCTTTAGTACGGGCGTTAATTAGCGTCACACCTCATAACCTGCATACACCACGTGTTTGGCTATAACGCCAGAAGCACAGTGGACGCTGTAAGGGTAGGTTGTGGTTTCTGTTTCTTTCGGGATTTTTTTATTTCATTTTATTGATTATTTAATAGGCAGAGGGGAGAAGACGTTAATGTGACGCTCTGTCTATTTCTTTATTTTTGTTTTGAAAAGATTTTCGGGAACAGGAAAAATAAAAGCAAAGGGGAAAGAACGGAGGGGGGTAAGCAGGAATTCTGAGAGGGGACGGACTGGGGCTTTTCTACGGGGCGGCTATACAGCCAAAAAGAACGCGGACACGGACACCGTTCTGGGCTTTTATTATATAGATGATTTTACATACAGTATTTGGGGTTCTGAATTAAAAAATGAAAGCCTATTTTCTTTCTCACATAGCATTTTTTTTGCAAAATACACTTTGCAGCTGTCATTATTTTTTTTTTGTATTGTTTTCACACTATAATTAAATATCACTATTTTATTTTAATGGTAATTTGTTAAAATTTAATATGATCTATAAATAAACATAATTTTTAAAGCAAAACAGTTAAAATTTAATATGATTTATAAATAAACATAATTTTTAAAGCAAAACAGTTAATTTACTGAATGATAAGGTTTAATAGAGCTGAATAAGTCAGTAGCAGGTAGCATCATGTGAAGCCGGTAGAGAAATGGTCTTAAATAGTCCTCTCAGGTAATTGTGGTCCTGATGACAGCAGCACCTGAAAGTCCTAATCTCAGACAAGACTTCACCCACACAGAGTCAGATCACAGACCTAATAAAATGCTGCTACCACCATGACATATTCAGCCTGGTTGAGTGAAGCAGCTTGTCAAAGCCTACCAAAAGACACAGTCTGCTTTATGTACTTGTGCAAAGTTTCTGGGTTTGTCTGAGGCTAAATTGAAAGAGGGCCTGATAGTAGAAAACTGATTTCTGATGCAGACTGTGATGGTGCAATGAATGACCTGGAACAAGAGACTTGGGTATCATTCAAAAAAGAACATTTTAGGTAACAAGAATGATTCAAATTATAAAGAAACAGAAAATTGTATTAGTTAAATTTAAGGAATTGGTTTGAGACATAAGTCTCAAAGATCACTTTTTGCATCAGGAATGTTTCCCCAAAAATATTGGAGTTTGTGAAAGAATGAAGAGGAGGATGAAAGATTCCATAAGGATATATATATATATATATATATATATATATATATATATATATATATATATATATATATATATATATATATATATATATTCATGGCATTTGTAGTCTGAATCACAATCTGATTATATGGGTGATTACCTACCAGCTAACACTTGTGGTTGGTCAACAAGTTGGCTGACATCCGCCACAGTGCCCTCTTTCAGTTGCGGGAAGCAGATCATAGAATGGTTGAAAATAGTTTACTGTCAATTAATGCAAAGAGTACGTGACACGTGTTTCGCCCTAATTCTATGCTCATCAGGTGTACACACTCACTGCACCTCCTTTTGGGAATTGAACCTCGGACGTCAGCGGCGAAGCCTCTTACGTTGCTCCATGGTGTGTGGTTCGTTTATTTGACAGTATGTAGATCAGGGTAATTACATTCATGGCATTCGTAGTCTGGATCACAATCTGATTGTATGAATGGTTACCTCCCAGGTTACCTATGATCGGCTTCTCACAACTGAAAGAGGGCACCGTGGCGGATGTTAGCCGACTTGCTGACCACCACAAGCGTTACCTGGTAGGCTTCGCCTCTGATGCTGACATCTCAGGTTCTTTTCCCTAAACGGGGTGCAGTGAGTGTGTATGCCTGATGAGCCCAGAATTAGGGCGAAACACGTGTCACGCACTGTTTGCATTATTTGACAGTAAACTATTTTCAACCATATATATATATATATATATATATATATATATATATATATATATATATATATATATATATATATCAGGTATAAATTAAAGTTTTAGATCAAAAAAACTAAGGAATGATAAAAATTAGAGAAAGTATCATCTGTAAGTCAGGGAATATGGTTTTCTTTACATATATGTTTAAAAATATTATAGTAAATTGATGTTGAAAAGCGATTCTAAATTGTGTGTGTGTGTGTGTGTGTGCACGCCCTGCGGTGGGCTGGCGCCCTGCCCGGGGTTTGTTTCCTGCCTTGTGCCCTGTGTTGGCTGGGATTGGCTCCAGCAGACCCCTGTGACCCTGTAGTTAGGATATTGCGGGTTGGATAATGGATGGATGGATGATGTTGAAATTGATTTAGAACAATATGATATACATGAATACATGTTGCAATTTGTTACATTTTAATTAAGTTTCTTTTTAATGTTGTATTTGAATGTAACATGATGAAAAGATTCTAATTATATTTTTATTGTGTTAATGAATTCAAACATAAGTAGTTATTCACAATTAAATCAATTTTTATGAGTTTAATTTTGCAGACTTGTAAAATCCCATCTGATCATGTTGATTAGTTAAATGGAGTTATATGAAATCTGCATTAGAAATAACACATCCAGTAATGGCAGAGTTAGCACATTCGAATTGGGCTCCAGGAACTTAGCAATTCCAGCCATGTCAATGTCTGCATGGAGTGTGCCTGACCTCTCCTTGCTCGTGTCATTTTTTTCTGGGTACATTGCTTCCATTCATCTACCAAAAATATTTATGTTAATAAAACTGAAGAAATTAGCAACTATGAATTAATGCAGACAGTCAAGAATCCCACTCTACTTCACACATACAGATACCATGAAAGGCTCCAGCTCCTGCCAACCTCGAAATGGAAAGTGGGCTGGTAATCTACACCACAAAAGTTTAAAGCCAGTGCACAAATTCATCAGCCTTCTTGAATCTTTCTGTGAGCTGTTTGATTTAGAATGACACTTAATTTTAACGCAATGAATGTCACCTAAGGCTCTCTAAGAAGCAGGCTGGAGCACCACGGCCTTCTGGGGAAAGCAGGGATTTCATCCTCAAAAGTGCCTGCTGCTGTCTTTAAAAAAAAAAAAATTTGCTAACTCATTATCCTTTCTTCCCCGGGTTAAAAATTCTGAATGATGAAAAGATGCTTTTTTCTGTATGTTGTAAGGCATTTTAATGAGGTTTTTCACTCGCGTGTTTACTTAAAATGCAGATATCCTCCTTTCCTTGAATAGTTGCTGTTTTATATAAATCCCAAATAGGGGAATCATACCTTTCACAACTGTTGGCCAAACTGGATTGAAGGGGATGGATGCCCCTGATAGTGAAACCTCTTTCAGTTCAGTTCAGTTCAGTTTATCCTTATTTAGCAAACTTCCATTTAAGGGCCCAGTGTAAAATCCAATAATTACAAATACAGTATGAATAAGAGAATTGAAAATACAGGGTGAGTCAAAACGATGTTAACATTTGAGTGGCAGACACAATTTATTCACAAAACATACTTCATATGTGCAAGATGATGTACAGGAATGTCTCAATCCGTTCGCCATCATGTTTAACACATGTATCATATGTGGCACATTCATTATCCACAAAAATTGTAAATAAGTGTATACGTAGCAGTAGCATTAGTGTTAACATAATGTTGACTCACCCTGTAGTATTCAAAAAAATGTATACAAACAGCTTTATGTAATATATGCAGCATAAAAGGTGCTTCTACATCCATATTTCAACCAAAATCATGGTCAAAAGTTAGAAAGAAAGAGACAGAAATGACAAAGAATTGACCAACAAGAAGTATAGTCATCCAATCTTTGATAACTTAGGGTGAATCTTAAATTGTCATGTTGACGACATCTTCATAACACCGTCCCAGGGGTTTGTGGGAAACATCCCCTAGGCAACAAACAACATGAAATCCCCAAAACTGCGACACCCATTGACCAAACAAAATGGCCTCCAAAGATAATGTTAAAAATGGTGAAATTCTTTTTAAAAAGCCTTCGAGTAAAAAATAAACTGCATTCCAGATTAAGGCATGCAAATAACCACGACCACTTTAGAAAAGTGCAAAATATAAAGAAAAAGGTTCAATCATAACACTGTCGATCGTTATTATCAAAATGCTAATCAAAGATTTGCTGTAAGAAAACAAAAGCAAAGAGTCAAGAAGTGGGAATACTAAATCACTTGGAATACAGACATCTGCACAAAGTTTTTTTGTTTTTTTTGGAGATATATCCAAAAATTCAGACAATGACATTTTTAATGCACTACTTTTTATATCGTCGCATCATAATGTTAATTGCATCATTATTGGAGATGTGCTTCATAGTAACTGACACAGCATTGTAACAAGGGCAACTGAAAATGACAGTGCCCATAAAAAACAAAATGGGGATGAAAACAGCAAAATGACTTTGTTATTAATAACTGAAAATAATGATAAAAAATACATGCTAACTACAATGTGGCAAACCCAAAACAGGAACATTATGAACAAAAGGAAGCTAAAACAAGCTGAAAGAATCTGAGCACTGTGTGGCTACTTTGCATATCATTAGCTGTTTATCTCTGTTTCTGATATTGGTTGGCACAGAGCTTTAGAGGGCAGCTGGGTGGTGCAGTGGCTAGTGCTACTGCCTAGCAGACTGCTGAACTTGGACTCATACTCTGTGAAGTTTGAATGTTCTCCCTATATCTGTCTGAGTTTACTCCACTATATCCCAAATTCTTGAATTTACACTGTGGTTTTCCACTGAATATTGCACGTGAGTGGAACGCTTTCTTTTACCTGGACAGAGCTGGAAAACTTACATTCCCTTTCTTTGGCCAGTATGTTCTATAATATTTTTTTTTGTCCTCTGGATGACCATCAAGATTGATGTAGAGAACATACTAAAACTCCTAAAATCTTTTTCGACATACTTCTGCTCATATTTTATAGATCACCTTTATGCAATGAACACAAAAAATCACTTTAGGTGCTGGTTCAATAAAGAATCAACATGCCCCTACTAGAGAGTGGCAAATGCATCTGAAAGCAAATCAAGGGAATTCACTGAGCGGAACAAGAGGCAGCCCCCAGCACTGTTACACTCAAGATAGTCTTTAATTTTCGTCCATTAAAGAAAGACATGAAATGGTCATTAAAGACTCAGCACTGTACATTCAGTGGGAGTGAATGTTAATGAGGGTCTCAGCCCCTGAGTCACTAGACTGGGACGTGTACCTGGACTCACCTGCCTTCAAATGCACCGTGCTTCAATTTTGATATTTGATTTCCCTGTGTTTGAAATGCTTTTAAACATTTATTTAGAATGAAGTGTGCTACAGGACATAAAGTGTGATGGTATGAGTGGCATACAAACAGCTTCAGATATAGTATTTTGTATGCTTGGACATTGTCTTGATGCCACCAGCTTATTGCTTATTGCAGATATATCTGTCCCAAAAAATGAGGTCTAAAAATTTTTTTATGCTTTTATTATGAACATTCTGTATAGCCGTCCCTTAAACAATACATAAGGTGTTCTCTTTAAGTATAAAATATTGCGTAATACTTCTATACTTTGTGATGGGTGGCAAGATGTCAAAGTGAGTGGTATTACTGCCTGACAGCACAAGACGCCAGGTGATATCCTTGACTTAAATATGTTATGGTTTATTTCCCTGGCTTAACTTTATTTCTTGTATATTTAATATTGTGCTGTCTTGCGCATGTCACTTGTCACTTCCATGTCCATGTACAACAGGGGGGATTCTTGCATGCGGCTACTTGGATGTACCAAGAAGGTAAGCAGACCTCCTAGCAACTGAAAGAACTAAATATAAAGCTATTAGATTGCAGGATATCTGCTGAGCCAAGTCGAGGCCTGTGATTGCTACTGCTGCCCTTGCCAGATTATTGCAGATATGTGCAACAGGAAACCCCAGAGTGAATATGTAAAATGGGGAAGGAAAGGCTTGGCCTCGATCAGGTTTCATATTAGCTGCGCTTTAATGCAAACTCTAGCCTCCCAGTTGTGAGCAGGTTATTCTGATTATTTACAGGGGCTTTTCAAAGTGCTTTTTTACAGTTGTGTTTATGAGCCAGAACAAGCCTTCCTGGAAGCAGAAAGTGCGGCATGCCATATAAAAATGAAAATGAAGCAGCTCAAGCTCAGTCCCAGGGTGTTCTGCTTGGGAATGTCCAGCACATCCATGCCATACCTTAAGTTGACAGGGCAAAAGCAAATGTATTGGTCTTTTACTGTATTGTAAGAGTAATGCAAGTACTTCAAACAAGAAAGGGCAGGATGGCCAGTCAACCTCAGTGCACTTCCCTGTTTATTTGCAAAAGTTCTTGTTTCAGCAATAAGAAATGCATCAAAGTGCTTGGTACTCACAAGATGTGTCTCAAAGCACCAGAGCAGCACCAGGAGCAAAGGTGTATTTGTGGAGATTTGAATATGAAGGAGTTTCCGTTACTAGTGTCCTGCCCAGGATTGCTTGGGCATCATATTTTTGATAAGGGGCACACATATGGAAGCCGGGCCTTCAGAAAGGACAACATGGTGGCCCCCCCTCTTGGGGTTCCACCCACAGAATACAAGGAACATATTGACACTTCACTACACATACATACATACTAAATAATAAATACAAGTGTACTCTTTCCGGTGAATTCGCAAGCATATAATATTAGATTAGACACCCTTCCTTTTATCATTGCAGAACAGTTTAAATACCTCGGGGTAAACATCACAAGTAAACATAAAGTTCTATATCAACAAAATTTCGTCGTCTGCATGGAAAAAATTAAACAAGACTTGCATAGATGGTCAACCCTTCATCTCACACTAGCTGGAAGAATTAACACTGTTAAGATGAATATTCTTCCTAAGCTCCTTTTTTTATTTCAAAACATCCCAATATACATTAATAAATCATTCTTTAAGCAATTAGATTCAACAATAACCTCATTTATTTGGAATTCTAAACATCCACGCATCAAAAGAGCGACCTTACAAAGACAAAAGGCTCTACCTAACTTCCAGTTTTATTACTGGGCAGCAAATATACAGGCGATAAGAACCTGGACACAAATAGAAGAACATACACAGGCATGGACCGCAATAGAAGTAAAATCCTGCAGTACTTCTTTGTATTCCCTGCTTTGCGCTCCAATAAACACACGTTATCGGCAATACACTAATAACCCAATTGTGCTCCACTCACTTAGAATCTGGAACCAATGTAGAAAGCATTTTAAGACGGAGAAGCTTCTTTCTGTGGCACCCTGCAAAAGAACCACCTCTTTCAACCCTCACAAACATATGCAGTTTTTAATATCTGGAAAAAATTTGGAATTAACTTGCTTAGAGATCTTAATATAGACAACGTCTTTGCATCCTATGAACAATTACATTCCAAATTTAACATTCCAGCTACACATTTCTTTCACTATCTTCAAATCAGGAACTTTGTTAAACAGAACCTTCCAGATTTTCCTCATCTTGCACCCTCATCCACGCTGGAAAAATTATTGCTCAATTTCAAGGAGTTAGACTCCATCTCTACAATATATAAAATCCTTTTACAATCCCTTCCTTTCAAAGATCCAAGAGGACACTGGGAAAATGACCTCTCAATTAATATATCAGAAAAGGAGTGGAAAGTAGCAATGCAGAGAATTCACTCAAGCTCCATATGCAAAGCATACAATTATACAACTCAAAATTATATATCGAGCACATCTGTCTCGACTAAAACTCTCCAAAATGTTTCCAGGGCATGATCCAACCTGTGAACGTTGCAACCAAGCCCCAGCCTCACTAGGTCACATGTTCTGGGCCTGCACCAAATTAACATTATTCTGGACAAAAATTTTTATTACCTTCAGACAGTCTTGGACTCACAATCCCTCCTAACCCATTAACAGCTGTGTTTGGGGTTCTTCCAGAGGGTCTTAAAGTGGAGAAAGACAAACAAATTGTGATTGCATTCACTACACTGTTGGCACGCAGACTTATTCTGATAAACTGGAAGAACCCAAACTCTCCTCTTTTAAGTCAGTGAGAAACTGATGTGTTATATTATTTAAAATTGGAAAAAATCAAATACTCAGTTAGAGGATCTGTGCAGACTTTTTTCAAAACATGGCAGGATCTAATCAGTAATATTTTGAAATGAGTTTATAAAGCACAGAGAATTTATTAATTTAGGTATTTTTACAAGCCTTAAATTTTACATCGTTTGGCTTGCTCTCTCTCTCTCAGGGTGGGGATCGATCTGTTCTTAGCATAATTCTTTTTTTGTAAAACTTGATTGCTATGTATTGATTGTAATAAAATTAATAAATAAAAAAAAAAAATAAATAAATAAATAATAAATACAACAACAACATTTATTTATATAGCACATTTTCATACAAACAGTAGCTCAAAGTGCTTTACATATTAAAGAATAGAAAAATGAAAGACACAATTATAAAACAAAATAAATCAACATTAATTAACATCAAATAAGAGTAAGGTTCAATGGCCAGGGGGGACAGAAAAAAAAAAAACTCCAGACGGCTGGAGAAAAAATAAAATCTGTAGGGATTCCAGACCATGAGACCGCCCAGTCCCCTCTGGGCATTCTACCTAACATAAGTGAAACAGTCCTCTTTGGATTTAGGATTCTCATGGAAGGGCTTGATGATGATGATGGTCATGTAGACTTCTGCCTTTTAATCCGTCCATCATCCGTCAATAAATATAATATTAGCAGAAATTATATAAAGTCATAACTCATACAACAACAAACAGGAAAATAAATACACATTAGGCAGGGAACAAACCCTGGTCAGAAACAAAGTGCCAAGAAAATTTAAAAAAACTAAACTGAGGTCTGTTATGGCACAGAATATAATTTAATTTTTTTAGGCTGAAAGAAACATCCATGACAATAAATATATTGTGAAGTTGTAACGGTTGTCTAGAATATGTCTGTGTGTCACTGTGAGTTTGCACCTTTCCCTGTTCCTGAGAATGGTGGAATGGCTTAATTTGTAAGGCCGTCCAATGATACATGGGGAGGGATGCACCTTGCATGGAGGTCCCAACAGACTGTACGGGGAGGAGCCAACGATATGTAAATGGGTGGTGGGAAAAAGGTGAGGAGAGAGAAGGAGCGCAGATCCAAGAGAGAAGAAGACGCCATTAAAGGAAGTGGCAAGAGGGAAAGAGATTGACCCCACATGGAAAACGTCAGGTGAACCTGGGCTCATTTCAGGACAAATTATCTTCCCTTTCTGGTGAAGGTATTCGGGAGAGGACCTGATGGGCCAGCACAAGGGACTGTTGATCTGTACGTTTCACAGAACAGGAGGTATGGTTCAGCACATCATTCCCCACCACAGACTTCAGATGGTCATTCTTAACAGAAAATATTTAAAGGACTATGAATACATTAATTTTTCTTTTTCTCTTTCTCATATTTATGTATTAGTGACGTAAGTGTGTGGAATTTCTTTCAATAATCATTTTCTAACTTAACTCTGCATTCACTGGTGTGTTTCTGTACTTGTGGGTGGTGTAGTGGGAAATAAGTGTTAGTCGATCACACCCCAGATTATTTCATTTTTTTTTTTTTCTTTTTCTTTGCTACCGCTCTAGGATGGCAGCACATATATAATGCTGGCTCAAGGAATGGCACAAAGTTTTTTCGAAAACAGAAAATATCAACTCTTTGCTATTATGAGTACTATGGATCATGGTGTAAATGTTCCAAAAGACCATCTGCTGACATGTATTGTAACATACTCGTATCACACACAGTGACAGACTTGTCCATCATCCTAACGTGCATATTTTTCAGAGTTGGGAGTAACCATGCAAGCACAGGTAGAACATACACACTTTCCACAGGTAGTATCTGACCAGTTATGAAAGATTCTCTGTTGATGTTACTTAAAGACACTCTATTCATAAAGCAACAATATCTGGCAAACTATATGCTGGTGCTTTTCATCTCCCTACAGATCCCTGCCTTCAGCAGCAGCTCTTTGACTGTCTCTCAACACAAAAGACGATGCCCTATTGTTCATCTTCTCTGACCCCCTTTTTCTTTAACACTCTTCTCTGAAACGGAGTATGAGTAAATTGTTTATGCCTCTCAGTCTCTCTCCTAATCATACACACAGGTCACTTCACATTCAAAACACTCTAACACACTAATTAGGTAATACGAGAGAGGATGGTTTGTCACAATATGTGAGTGAGTCATCTGGAATCACACACTGCTGAATCTCTAAGCTCTGCAGATCCCTCGGCCCTTTTATGATTCCTTTCATGGTAATTAGGGTTAATTATCCTTTACACCTGGGGCACAGAGGAATGTCAAGCTTTTTAGGGAGTTTGAGAGTTCCACTCGCACCAGGTGTACCCGAAAATTGCCCAAAGCGATGCCAGGAACTCATTGTATAATCTATCTATCTATTAAGGTAAATTAAGAAGTAAAATCAATTGTCATGCTTTTTTGTACAATGAAATCCCTCCTTCCACATCATTATTTTGGATCAATCCTCTGTAACGCTTTAACTTTGGTATTGCAAAAATGTATCTACTACTCATTTACTCTTATGTAACAAGACCTTAATAAAGGCTCCTTTGGGTCAGGAGCTGCATATGAGATGAAAGTACATGTGCCAATGACTTAGATTTTGCTTGTGGAGAAGCACAATTTGTTTTGTGAGATGTTTTTTTTTGTTGCAAAGTGAGACTCTTTGTTTCCCATAAATCTTTTCACTCATCACGTATGATTGGGGGTTTGTTTTGTGGCGCTCATTGCAAAGTACATCGATGAGGGGTAAGTGAAGATGTCATCATTCCTCACACCTGTCAAGCCAGACCCAAGGTGGCAGTGTTTCTTTTCTATTTATTGCTTTGTTTTTTTATGCTCTCCCAGTGTGTTTCACTATCGAATTTTGTACAAAGAACTTGATTTTGACACATGTTTTCTTGGTTAGGGTGACACACAATTGCAATTTGTAGAATGTACTTACATAGTCTGCTTTTATGTACACTACTGGTCAAAAGTTTTAGAACATCTTGGTTTTTCCAGTTTTTCTTCAAATTTATTCAGATGAAATTCAATGAATGACCTAAAATGGTGAAAAGGTAAGCAGTAAACTGCCAGAAGTTTAAATTTAAAGTTTAGGTTAGCAAAAACTGAATAAAAGGAACTATCAGAATATTACAAATATTCTATTTTGTTTTGTACTGTACTTCCAGATGAGTATTCATTGGATAATTGATTTAAAACTAAAATAAATTATTGTTTAAAGGAGAGAGTAGTGAGCCATTGCTAGCAGTAATGCTCTAATCCCCTACCCTAAACCTAACCCTAATTTTATTAGAGACAATAACAGACTAGTTTGAGTGAATTGCTGGTCCTGTCACATTATGTGACTGACTTCATGGGAGTACACTACCAACTCCTTCCGACTAGCTACGATTATGTAAATGAAGGCTATGCCTGAAAAGTTGCTTAATGTGACTGGCCTTAAGTAATTTCTTAGCCCAACTCCCATTGTATGGTTAACTTTTAATTCTAAATCTTTGATTTAAGGGAATGGCAGCCTAGTGGATAAGTACTGGGGTTACTGTAAATCGTGCACTGAATCTTACGTATTTTCTCATGTGTTTTTCCTTTCACTACCCAAATGTGTGTGCACGTGCGTTTGGTTAAATGGCAGTTCTAAACATATCCCTTGTAGTTCTGGGTGTGTGCCCTGTGATGGACTGGCACCTTGTGTTTCCTATTTTGCACCCAGTACCCTCAGTGTAGGCACTGGTCCCCTCTAACCTTGAATTTGTTGGTCAGAGAATACAGTATATGAATGTGTGGACTACAAGTAATATTTTTGAGCAAATGGTACCAGTGCATTACTATCTTGCGATTACAGGGCCATTTGATTAGAACATCAGAAGATTAGAACAATCTAGATGAGAACAGGCCATTCAGCCCAACAAAGCTCGCCAGTCCTGTCCACTTATTTCTTCTAAAAAACATCAAGTCGAGTTTTGAAAATCTCTAAAGTCTAACTGTCTATCACACTACTTGGTCACTTATTCCAAGTGTCTATCGTTCTCTGTATAAAGATAAACTTCCTAATGTTTGTGTGAAATTTACCCTTAACAAGTTTTCAACTGTGTCCACGTTTTTCTGATGAACTCATTTTAAAATAACAGTCTCGATCCACTATATTAATTCCATTCATAATTTTAAACACTTTAATCATGTCACCTCTTAATCTTCTATTCCTTAAATGGTATAGGTTCAGTTCTTTAAATCTTTCCTCTTAACCCCTGTAGTCCTGGAATCAGCCTCGTCGCTCTTCTCTGGACCTTTTCTAGTGCTGCTATGTCCTTTTGTGTAGCCTGGAGACCAAAACTGCCCTCCAGATGAGACCTCACCAGTGTTTTTTATAAGGCTTGAGCAGAACCTCCATGGAATTGTACTCTACACATTGTGCTATACATATATAACCTAACATTATGTTATCTTCTTAATGGCTTCTGAACACTGTCTGATAGTCGATAGCTTAAAGTCCACTATGACTCCTAAATCCTACTCATAAGGTGTATTCTCGATTTTCTGACCTCCCATTGTGTATTCAGACCTAACATTTTTACTTCCTATGTGTAATACTTTACATTACTGACATTTCTGGCCCAGCTCACTTGTCTTTGTGGAGTTTGCATGTTCTTTCTGTGTGAAAATGTGTTTCTCCATTTTAATAACATATTTTGCCTCCTTGCATAACTGTTCTCTGCTTTACACAGGGATGAGCAAAACAATTTGTGTGAAATTGAATTCATAATAAAACTCAGGGGCTGGCATGATGGCACAGTGGTAGCGCCGCTGCATTGCATTAAGTAGACCAAGGTTCACATCCCAGCTAGGTCATCCCTGCATGGAGTTTTTCTGGTTTCTTCCCACAGTCCAAAGACACGCAGGTTAGGTGAACTGGCAATGTTAAATTGGCCCTAGTGTGTGTTTAGTGTGTGGGTGCATGTGTGTGTTTGTTTGCCCTGGCGTGCACCCTATGCCAGCTGGGATAGGCCCTGGCACCCCTTGAGACTCTGTCCTGGACTAAGTGGGTTAGAAAATGACTGACTGACTTGCCGACAAAACTCAGTGTTTGACCTTACAAAAAAAAATAGTGAAATAAATTGAATTTCATTGAAATATATGCCATTTACACAAGAAGAGAGGTATTTAGCTCCTGTCAAGAAGCATTTTCATCCATTAATTCTGCATTTGTTTGTCTGTAGTGTAGTTCTTAAATAGAGATTTCTAGTTAAAAAAAGAAACCACCAGAAGTGCGCCTATCCTCAGCTAGGATAAGGTTTTTGCTGGGTAATGATGTGGGGAGGCAGGGGGTTTGGCGGCGGTGACTTTCCATGTAAGTACATTTTTCTGTGGGGAAAACACAGTAATGTGCACAAATGGGTGGTGTTGATGAGTCCTTGTGTGGAAAATATGCAGCATTTCACATTTAAAAAAATGTGCTACACTCCTCCGTAGTAGTGAGAATGAGACGCATAAACAGAATTTATTTTACCCGAGTAGTAAAGATTATAGGCTCTATGGACACAAGTAAACACTGAGGTTAGAACGAGGCTTTAGGGAGCAGTACTTTTTGTTTTCCACCCAAAAAAAAAAAAAAACTCTTTCGCAAGTGAAATTGACAGCAAAATTAATTTTAACATCAGTTTTGTGAAACTGTTTGTTAATCAAAACTTGCCTTTTTTACTCAACACTATTGGTTTATTGTTATGTTACGTTAGTTGGCCTAAGTGAGTGAGCGCATGCCCTGCAATAAGACCCCCTTTAATGCCTATTGCTACTGGTATAATAACCCGCTCTGTATGACTTAAATGTGAACGAGTGGCATAAATAGGATTGATTTGACTGGTGTGGTACTGATTACATGCTTCCAGTGATTTTTTGTTGACTAGAGAAATTGTTATTATTATTATTATTATTTAGCAGGGACCTTTTTCTAAGGTGGCTTACAAAGCAAGTTAAATACATACAAGAATGAAGGTGCAAGCATCAAAATCAACAGAGAACAAGATAAAAAACAAGCAGAAGAAAAACAGAACAACTACATAATTACACCTGAAGCCAGAAAATTACACCGTTCTGTATCTTAAAGTCATTACAGCAGCAGCTACTCTGTAGGAGAGCAACTAAGCAGTTCCAAAATATTCAACAAAAAGCTGTGTCTTCAGAACACAAGGAAATTGGAGGCCATTCAAATTTATTTAAATATTGAATGAAAAGAGGACGTATGTAGAATGAATGCATGAAAACGCTTCCTGACATAAACGTAAAGCTGTCCTTTTGGTGTGAATGGCATGAATTTTGCTAGAAGTGTAGCTCAATTTATTTTGTGATCATTTCTTTGTGTAACACTGAGTTTCGCTTCAATCATTTTGCTCATCACTAGTAGTGAGATTCTACTGTTTAAGAGATGTTCTTCAAATGCCCAACACTCACTTCTGCTTTCATCCCTAACGTTGGTCATTTTTGGATTTCTGTTTTAATGAAGTGAGTAAAACAGGAAACAGATACCTTAGTTTATTACAAGAGGTGATGCCACTGATGTTAATAAATAAATATTTATTCCATCTAGAGCCACGACGTACTCACTATGAAGGGCATTTTGTATGAATAAATGATGAAGAATTGAACGACAAGTCTTTCTAATTTAAATCAAATCAGATGGGAACTCTGCTAAGTGTTCCTCAGGTGCCCGTGTCAGGGAGTAAGGAGAGAAGGTCTGGCAGGGTTGGAGATTGCAAGTCGCAGGCAATTTGCACTGACCTGTACAGCAAACTTCCTGATGGCAGGGTCACTTCCTCAGCATCTGTTCTTTCATTGCGCTTGACTGCCAGCTACAGATGGCATTTGCCAAAGATTAAAAATAATTTGCATACTTCTAAAAACAAACGTACTGGAGTTGGCGCTGCTTGCCTTGCTTTAGTGAGGAAATGACTTTCCTTCCCAAAATATATTCACTGCTCCTTAAGTGCCTCATGAGTCTAAGACGCTGTCCTGCTTAACAATCTGAGCCTGCATAAGATGCTGAAAAGGTCACTGATTTGCACAGATGTCTTTATGGTTTGTGGATAAATGGCTCCTAAATGCAGAAAGTGGATTGAACAGTCTGTGCAAGAGAGAAGGCATAGCCTGAGATATTGAATGTAACCTCATTTTAAAGCAAGACTCCATTTTAAACCATAAAAGCAAGGGCTTTGTGTTTGTAAATAACAGAGAGCAGGCAGGCAGCAATTCACTTGTAACTGGTGAACATAAGAAAATAGTCAGCGTGAAAAGAAAGCTTGTTACGCAACAGAAAATAGACATATTACATCATAGATTTAAATGGGTTTGCCATATTTTGAGTTATAGATAGTATTATTTCTGTACAGTATATAATGGCAATGTTTAATGCTACTGCCTCATAGCTTCTGTTCTGGTCATTCTCCTTGTAGACTGCACTGTCTCCCCATATTGGTTTCCTCACACATCCCAAGCACCACATGTAGCTTAGATGGACTGGCAATTAAAAGCTGGCAAAAACATGAACTGAGACTCTGTCAGGACTTGATTTTTGTTTTGCACAGCTTCAGAATGAATTGATAAAAGAAAGAACAAGCTATTCTGTTATGTTCTTTTGGAAAAAGTGGATTTGGGAAATGAATGAATGAATGAATCCACCTTAATAAAAGTGAACGTGTATCTGTGTGTCTATCCAATTGCTATGTCTCTGTCATTCCAACAGATGGTGCATCACAAACATTTGTGGTACTAAAATGTACTGACTTTGTCATTCCAACAGATGGTGCATCACAAAAATTAACATTACTTTTGCAAACTCCATAGCAAATGGCAAACAACAGAGACATATGCATTGCATTTGTCATTGTAACAGAGGCACCATCTGTTGGAATGACAAATGCAATGCAGTTTATTACTTCATAATGACAAATATAATGCACTTTATTACTTCATGATGGTATACTGCAAATGTTAATGCAAAGGTCTACGTTGTTTACTTAGATTTCAACTTGCCTTAGATGGGTAGCAAAGCTACTTCATTAATAAATTAGTTACTCCATCTTCCTGTATTGGAATAAATCGGGTTGGAACCACAGAGAATGAATAAACAGATGAATGAATGAATGAAAGATTGAATAAAAGTGCTAATTTTGTCATTGCCCCAGTTAATGGAAAATACAGAAAACATCTTTATAATTCACACAATTATTTATAAGTGGTCTTCATTATTAAATGAGTTCCTCACATCCCTAAAATGCTGTGTTTATGCTCATGCTGTGCTTTACTTACATATTCAAAATTAAGATATAACATATCTACAGTATTTGTTATATACTATATATATATATATATATATATATATATATATATATATACATCCATCCATTATCCAACCCACTATATCCTAACTACAGGGTCATGGGGGTCTGCTGGAGCCAATCCCAGCCAACACAGGGTGCAAGGCAAGCCAGCCCACTGCAGTATATATATATATATATATATATATATATATATATATATATATATATATATATATATATATATATATATATATACACAAACACACATTCACACAGAGTCAGATTTCAATGGCAATATGCAAATCTCTTTCCTTCCAAGGGTAAAGAGGTTGTGGGGACATTCTAACATCCCAGAGATTACTTTCCATTTCTTTCTCTCTTCATTTTCATATTTCACCACAACATGCCAACCTAAAAGTACCTGTAAATGCCACAACTTCTTTCAAAAAGGGACAACAGTCTCATGCTTTCTAATTCAAGTTTTGAATTCTTGTCCAACTTTGCATTGCAAAGAATTCAGAGGAATCTGTAAGATTAGAGGAGGAAACATGAGCTCAGCTTAAATGAATGCATGTCCTGGGAATACAGCTGAATTTCACGTTTGAGCCTCTGACAGATTAGAGGTTAATTGGCGAAACCGCACTTTGTGTGCACCACATTCCACTCCTGGCAGGTTAACCAGCTTATGAAAACAGGCCACTCACTGGGCTAATTGTTTAATTAACAAGTGATAACATGACAGTTATGTGTTACACAACACCAAAAACTGAAATAATAATTTGACATGAATGGGTAGCAGAAATATAAGTCTTCAGTTATTGGTGCACTTACTCAGAAAACTAAATGGAAATGGATCCAGTGTGATGGGTTCCACTAGCTGTTTATTTTTTATATTGTTCTTTTTTTCACAAAGTATCTATCTATCTATCTATCTATCTATCTATCTATCTATCTATCTATCTATCTATCTATCTATCTATCTATCTATCTATCTATCTATCTATCTATCTATCTATCTAATACTGTGGAGTACCTTTCCTTCCTATCTATCTATCTATCTATCTATCTATCTATCTATCTATCTATTCATTTTGATATCTGTTTCTTCCGCTTCATAATCATAGGGGCTTAATCACAGACACCCATACTCACTTATACTGGGACAAATGTGTTGTCATTTAATGGCTTGTTGTCACAGAGAGGACATGCACATTCCTATTTAATAGTAACTGGTCTTGGATTTCAGCCCAATCAGCTTGACCTGTCAACCACTGTTTTACCATACCTCCCAATGTAAAACCATCCATACACCATCATGCCCACTTCATCCACTTTAGGGTCATGGGATTGGGGATGGAAATAAATGTGCCTGGGACTCAAGTTCATCGAAGAGCTAAGACAAAACAATGTTTTGAAATGCAAAATGTGAATGGTTCTAGAGCAATGCGGTTTTTTGAATGATGCACATTATGCTCCCAAGGTTGCTTGCTATGCTCTCAATATCCAGTACAGAATGACTACAGTAAGCAGAAAGCCATGGTTGTAAATGTGAACTTGTCTTGATGATCAATATGCCAACAATAAATCTACTTTCTACAGGATTTTAATTTTGCAGCTAATGATCTCCAGCAGTTCATTTTATATTGATCAGATAAACATGCAAGAGTGAGTCTGTCTCACAACATCAAAGCAATATTTATTTTTGCAAGAAAGCCTAAGAGCTAGTTGAAGAAGGAAAAATAACAGGGAGACAATCACTGGTGTGAAGTGTTTGAAATGATGGAAAGACACACACTTAATACAGAATTGCAACTGACTAGCCCAAAATAGAAATTAAGGTTTGAGACATCACATTAAAAGAACAGAATGGCTGTAAAAGCTTTATGCTATTGTTTCTCAACAGTCTTGCTTGTGTACTCGGCTTCATGATGTTAGAAGACTACAGGATCTTAAAATGGAATGAAAATCACATCCGTCTGTAACTGAGGACTGAAGGCTAACACTCTTGTTGATTTTCCAGTACTCAAGTAACAGCTAAAAAAGTTCTATCTATTCTACTGTTTATAGAAACTATTTTTAATATCAATCCATTGTAAAGTTTCAAAACAAGGTCCTGCAAATTGCAAATACATCAGTTTGCAAGGCTAATGACATGAAAATGTGAAGTGATGTTCACCAGTACATTAATGACTGAACAACATTTTTCATAAATAAGCCTGTACTCACCTCTGTTCTCTTTTGCAATGCCAAAGTTTCTCCTGTTTAAAAGATAAGGTGATGCTCCTTCCTCTCCTTTTCAACAAGACGTATTGACTGCAGCTTTATATGCAGGTACTTATTAAAATAAAATACATAAAATGAAAATATCTTGGCAGAATTGGGCACAGGATAAAATGCCAGTCCATAACATATGCCACCTTAGGGGCCTAAGGGATAACCTGAATGCCTGAAGATACCTTTATATGAGAGTAAATCAAAAAGTAAAGACAATCTGAAAATAACCGCAATGGATAGAAGCTGATGCAATACAGCTTGTTTGCAATGGTGTATGAGTAGTTCAGACACACACAGTGCAATGCTCCTCCATTAGTCTAGTTGAAGCCAAGGCCAAATGAGCATGGACACTCCACTACAGAACTGCACCATTGTTGAACAACACACTGTAGTGAAAGGGAGTAAAACCTGCGGAAATTCACTGAGATTTGACTGTCATTAACTTTTTCTAACTTATTGCATTTTATGTTTGTACTTCTGTTTTTTGTTTTTTTATTCATTTTTGAAATTTTGTTTCTTCACTTGCTTCATTTCTGACTTGATATTGTGTGTTGTTGAAAATTCAAACACAGAACAACAGAGCAACTGTCAGACGTGGCACATATCATGGATTTGTATGTGTGGACTC
Organism: Polypterus senegalus; assembly: GCF_016835505.1. NCBI lineage: Eukaryota > Metazoa > Chordata > Cladistia > Polypteriformes > Polypteridae > Polypterus > Polypterus senegalus. Next base: position 158,758,915 of record NC_053162.1, read on the forward strand.
CTGACATTTCTGTTTATTATGGCACCCTTGCTATTTACAAGCAATGATAGATAGATAGATAGATAGATAGATAGATAGATAGATAGATAGATAGATAGATAGATAGATAGGAAGGAAAGGTACTCTATTAGATAGATAGATAGATAGATAGATAGATAGATAGATAGATAGATAGATAGATAGATAGATAGATAGATAGATAGATAGATATGGCATGTCTCATAGCCCCAGTAGACTTTCTACTAATCCCAGCCTAACTTCTATCCATGGAGACTTTGCATGCTTTTCCTTTGTCCTTGTCAATTTTTCCTCCTATGACTCAGAAACATACCGTTTGGATGGAGTAGTAATCAAGTTGTCCTAGTATGAGCATGTCCTGTTAGGAGACTAATGTCCCATCCAGAAGTGGCTCCTGCCCTGAATTCCTCTGCTACTTGGATAAGTTCTGTCACAGCTCTAGTGGACCGACCCGATCAATATCCATATGGAGTTTGCATGTTCTCCCTGTGTCCCTAGAGATAGGCAAAAATGGCAACTAATTTGTCTCAGCATAAGTGAGTATGGGTGTGTATTAGGGTGAAAATAATGCTTTTTGCAGTTTATTAAATAGGACTTGTAATATTTAAAGTTGAGTGGTGTGTTTCTACAGCTTAAGAAAATTGGATTATGTAGAGAAGATGCAGTTTTCAAGTACATAAAATATGTTAACAAGAATGTATAACTTATAAGGGATGGTGACTATTTTATTGTGTTTAACAGGAATTTAACTTGGTTAGGTTGGACTAGTGTTTTTAGGCAAGTATGACAACACTCATATTTCATATTCAGGGTTGGTGACAATTATGTAAATACAAAAGGAGATACTTGTTAAGTGCTATAGACTGTAAAAATGTAAATACTCCGATAAGATAACCAGTGTGTGTTTGTAAGAAGACTTAATAAATGATTGAATCATTTTTGTATAGTTTGTCACTGTATTTAGTTATGTGGTAAGTGTAGCCTCACTGACAAGTAACAAGACCATCGACAAGTTATCAGTTGTCCCATTGCTGTTTTCCAGTACTAACCTCATTGAGGCACTGTATAAAAGAGCAGGTTTACAAGCACTTTTTTGACATTGTGAACTCTGCCTCTTGCAACAGTGTCCCAACGTATCACTAGCATCTCAAATGGCTTAAGAAAAAAAAAAAGAACATGGCTTGACTACATCATCATCTCAATGGTCATAAGTATCTTTGCCAGCTTAAGAGGAAAAGACTGTAAACTCTGTAACTACTCAAGGAGAACCGCCTGAAACAAAGCTTGCCGTTTGGTCATTGATTTAAATTGTTCAAGTTTTATGTTTTCAATTATTTAATTCCAAGTGATTAATCTGTCTGGTTTCTCTGCAATTATAGGTACAAATAAAGATGAAATGAAAATATTATCACTCCAGTGAAACAACCTCGTGTTCACTGATATTAGGAATTGCCAAGGAGTTAGGGATCATTTTTCCACCTAGTTCAGGTAATGCACGGACACAGGAGGATGCTTCTTCTATGGTCTTCACTGTGGTAGAATGCTAGGAGACACCAAGAAGAAAAGTGAATGCCATAAGTAAGCCGTAGCCCCAGGAACGTGTAGCCTGTCACTGTTGAGGTTCTCATGGTCGAGTATTACAGGGTTTGCAAGATTAATAGGCTAAAGTGTTTGTTTAGGGGCATCTCTTGCTTACCAATAACAAAAGAACCTAAGAAGCTTGTATAATGCATAAATATAAGAACAGGTATTCACAATAAAACAGGATGTCTATTATGGACACCTTGAGCATGGCAAGATCCTGATTGGTGTTTGATAATGAGTTAAAGTTCCCTGAAATGCCATATTGGATTAAATTGGTTATTCCTTTGATGTATTACCTTTTAAAACTTTCTAAAGGCTTTACATTCACATTGAAAGGCCTAAACTCTAATAGTATGATAAACACAGACCTCCTGTGTTTGTTGATTTGTGTTCCTAAATGTTAGTTATGCTATATCGACAAAGCAATACGAGGCCATGCTACTTCACACTAAGCATCAATCGAGCCATATCACTTGTTTGGATAGCACTGCTAATTAATCGGTTTTCCACGTCTTGCTTTATTGACCAGTTTCTTTTTAATGCTAGCAAATCTCTCTTCTGATTACACTTTTTTCCCCATCTATTGCCAACTGCTGAGAGATCTGAGATGCTGGTAAGGACAATTTTCTGTCATTAGATAAGAGTCAGCAAGGCCCAGATAAGGGGCTTATCTTTACAGAGCTGTGCTTGCAGTGCTTGTGGGGAGCATATTGGTGTGACTTTGGTTTGAGATGTTTAGAAGGTACTCTTACAGACCTTATAGGTGGGTAAAGTGGGGGCTTGAGGTTATGCAGTAAGAATGGCTAATATTTTTTTAATAGTTTAAATGCCTTATCTGTCATGATAGTTGTTAGGTATGTTTAATTATTTTACTTCACAGTTTTTTATTGTTTAAAACACACAACACTAAATAAACACAAGTGTAGCTGCATTTACCCAAAATTCTGCAGCTTTAGTTGGCTTGGTGGGATTCTGGCAACAGCCTGAAACATTGAAGTGATTAAACAGACAAAATAGCTTTAGTAAAAATTCAAGGTAAAACAGTTCACACAAAAATAGAGAAAAAAATTGGTATTGCAAAGTAAAGTTTTAAGAAAAATTCTTTTTAAGGGTTAAATATCTTGCTTGTTTCTTTAAGTTTTCTAATATGGTTGAACAATTAATAAATGGTCAGAAAATGGTCTGCTTATCCCACTTACAAACCGCAAGTGGGTCTTTCAGTCCATGCTAGCAAAGAGACTAATTCTAAAAACGCTGACTTAATTGCAGGCATAACTAAGAAGCTTCTATCTCATGTTAACATACGGGGGTAAAATCCATCCATCCATCCATTATCCAACTCGCTATATCCTACCTACAGGGTCACCGCAGAGGGGGTACAATGCTATACCATAATCTATAGCTAAGAAAGAAAAATTGTATTCTATTCAAATTAAGCAAACACTAATATGAATTAAACTTAAAGCATAAACTTTCGAACTTTGGCTCTTACAACAAGAAGAACAAGCAGACTCTTACACCAAAGGGAACAGGCCTGATGGAATTTGAGCAAAAGGCTCTGGGGCTGTGAGGCAGCAGCTAACCACCCTGCTCCATATCTAAATCAAATGCAGCACTCAGTGGACTAACTCGTGAACTGTCAAATGGACTTTACTCCGAGGAGACGGCTTCACCTCAGGACCCAGAGTGGAGCATCTGAGTGCCATGAGGTGGCTCATTAGTGAGGCGGCACTTAAAGCATTTTGGGCCGACCTGTTCACTGTACTACCAAAAAATGATGAGATGATAACCAGATATGGAACATAGACTTCCATAAGCACCAATGTAAACTTCATTCTTTCAAAAAAATGAAATATTGAAAGCTTCAAAACTAAAGAATGTTCGCAGAAAATGGCTGGTAAAGCAGCAGAGAGAAAAGCTTGACATCAACACAAACCCACGACATACTGCAACACCAATCTTAATAATCTGCCCTAAGACAACCAATGTAGCAAAAACACACTTGGACATATTTACCAAATAGTGCAGAGTGTCAAGATGCTCATACATCTATAAGCTTGTGGGTAAATCCATCCATCCAGTATCCAACCTGCTATATCCTAACTACAGGGTCACGGGGGTCTGCTGGAGTCAATCCCAGTCAACACAGGGCACAAGGCTGGAAACAAACCCTGGGCAGGGCACCAGCCCACTGCAGGGTGCACACACACACACAAACACACACCAAGCACACACTAGGGACAATTTAGGATCGCCAATGCACCTAACCTGCATGTTTTTGGACTGTGGGAGGAAACCCACGGAGACACGGGGATAACATGCAAATGCCACGCAGGGAGGGCCCGGGAAGCAAACCCAGGTCTCCTTGTGGGTAAATCCAGTCATGAAATCTGTTCATCCTCTTCCTTAATGAACTTTGACATATTGTTCCAAAAACACAAAAGTGGAGTGTAAGGTCAGGACTCATTTGTAACGTTTATATAATGTCAAAGTCTCTGTGCTCCTTGATGTCCCATGCCATCATGTAGCGTCTAAGCATTTTTAAAGTCTGGTCTCCATGGACTATTCAGATGACAACTAAAGGTGAATAAGCTGTATGCCTTAAATGGAATTGTAAACTGATTTGCTTCCCAGTGAATTATGCAATTTACAACACCCTAGTTTAATTCTGTCAGCTAACATTTAAAGCTCACTTATCAAGCAATGACCTAATCTATGTGTGTCTAAATCCATAAAGAAAGGTGGAATAGCCATCGCTGTCACAATCACTCCTAATCTATTAATGGCCATATTTGGTGTACTACAGTAAGGCATTAATATGCAAAGTGTCACACACACACACACACACACTCTGGGGACACCTCCAATTTATGGAAAGTGCTTCCGACCCTGCCACACTGGTACATAACAGTCACCCTTTCCTTTCCCTTGATTCCTGTAACTTTGAGTTTCCATGGAGCTTCGAGTTTCATTTCTGTCTCCGTTGCATCCTTATGCCGAGATTGTTGTTATAATTGGCAAAATGGAAGTCCTTTTACCAGTACAAACACAACACACATTAGATTGCTAAAGAAATGTCTACATGTGACAAGAAATGAGTGATTTTTACACTAGAAATCTTTGTTTGAATACTAAATGACAGGCAAACACTGGTAAAATTATCATATGTTTCAACATCGGGGCGATTCTATCATTGAGGTGTTCCAAGTGTGCACGCAGGGAGACCCATAATGGCAGGAGGCCTTTTCACCAGTTCCCATTCCCCTCCCGCTAAATAAAACAATCGAGTCTTCTTATGGCGAAAGCACGAGTGACAAATTAAACAATCGGGTATCTGTGTGCTGCATTGTTAAAAGTACGATCAACTCTCTGTTAAGGACCAAAGTCACCCGGGGCCCATGGGCGTCTTAATCCAGGCTTGTTTCCAAAAGGGAAATGAACAACTTTCTTCTACATGTCAGTAGCCCAAATTTCCCTAGAAGCAAAATTCCATTTGTTTTGCAAATATAGCAGTCAACTCAATTTTTTGCATGAATTGTTGGACTCATCACTCTTCACCAATCACCAGATAATAAAACAGGCATAACTTAATGGAATGGGAGGAAAATTCACTCAAACACATGAAGAATATTCTGTACAAACACCAGTCAGGCAGTGAACAGAATGGGATCTGTACACAGGATTCTGGAGCTGTGGAACTGCACCTCTGGATATCCCTTTTAGTTTTATTTTGATTCAGTTTTTTGGGGTCTTCAGCACCAATTTTTTTTTTTTGCTTTAGCATGGAAGTACTAGTCCAAAGGCCGCCAAATAGTGTTTGTTCTTAAGGTAACAGACTTATTCCCTGTGCATGCAGCATGTCTTTACATTGTGAAGATAAAAAGATTTTAATAGGTTCGTTTCTTAAGGAGGATGATTTTTGAGTTTACCATTTTGCTCTGTGATAAATTGAATCAAAGAAACTGGGTAGGACAGACAGAAAGCAATTTTAAAAACAGTGGTCTTAGTGATACTGAAATCCTATCTGGATACCATAAATGATATTTTCTGATATATAAAATGAAAAGATGGGTTTTGTAGTGAAAGAAGCAGGAAGTTCTTCTGCACACAACAGAATTCCTGTAATATTGTAATTGCTTCCAATCATTGCAATTTATTTGGAACTAAATATTTAAAGTAGACGAAATTACACTATGGAAGTGTTGTTCATGTGAATTTCCCATTCTCCGGCTTATGGTACTTAATGTAAAGTAGATTGCAATGAGCAAGGATAATGCCCAGAAAAATATGTCTCTTCTTGTTTTTGAATAAGCTTGTGAAGATCAAGCGGAGAAACCCTTCATAAGCAACACTCTAAATTCTAATGTAACTTGTAAGGGATGCGCTAATCATTTGCATGAAAATACAAAACTATTAAGAAGCGCAATATGCTTTTTTTTCTCATTCTAATCTCTACTTGGAATCCTGCCCCAAAACAGATGGAACCGACTTGCCTTTAATTAAAAAGAGTTCTCATTACAGTTTTCCTATCATTTCTGTGAAAATGGCTCCATACTGCAAAAATACCTTGTTTTAACTGTTATGCTTATTTTCCATTAATGAATTAAAAAAAATGGCAGGTGACTTTGAAAGCTTAGTAACCAGCCATTTGTGAACAGGACTTTATTCATTATAAGACATTCTACTGTTTCAGGCCCAACTCAAAGAGATGATGGGAGATAAACTAAAGGTGAATGCAGCCAATGGCTTTAAAGCAGGTTTAGTATTGGGTAGCAATGTGTCACCTGGCAAACTCATGGCATTCTCAGAAAGTGGCAGAAGAGAGCTTTACTGGACAGAAGGACCAGAGGTGGGTGTGCATGTTCTGAAAAGGATTTCTAGAATTATTTTAAATGTAGAATTATCTTAGCTCGGGCGGCATGGTGGTGCAGTGGTGGCACTGCTGCCTCGCAGTTCGGAGAACCGGGTTCGCTTCCCGGGTCCTCCCTGCGTGGAGTTTGCATGTTCTCCCCATGTCTGCGTGGGTTTCCTCCGGGTGCTCTGGTTTCCTCCCACAGTCCAAAGACATGCAGGTTAGGTGCATTGGTGATCCTAAATTGTCCCTAGTGTGTGCTTGGTGTGTGTGTGTGCCCTGTGGTGGGCTGGCGCCCTGCCTGGGGTTTGTTTCCTGCCCTGCACCCTGTGTTGGCTGGGATTGACTCCAGCAGACCCCCATGACTCTAGTTAGGATATAGCAGGTTGGATAATGAATGGATGGATGGATGGATTATCTTAGCTCACGATGGTGCTTCGCAGCAGCACAGACCTTGCTTTGTTGTCCATGCTAACTCATTTCTCTAGATGTTACATGTTCTACTCATGTTTCTGCTAGGTGATTTTTCCTTCCACAAAGAAAAGTCATACATGGTAGGTATAGTGTCTCAGAGAAGGAATTCACCTGTATGATTGCCATTGCCAGCTGCAAAGCACTGATCTTCAGGGTATAAAGACAACCCTTTAGAGAGCAACAAGTAGACTCCCAATCTCCCAGTGGATAGACAGCTTGTAAGCTGAGAGCAGAGCAATTCTGTGTGACATCTGGCTAAATTTTCTCAAGTTCCTGGACAGTGTGGTAGATTAAGGGTTTTCTCGCACCCTTGTACCCTCAGACCACACGTCAGACACCAGGTAAAAGTCCAATTATTATTTATTATTTATAATAATGTGCACAAAGCACGCTCCTCTCCACAATTATCAAATAAACAATACTCAAATAACCAATCCTCCACTCCCAGACGCTTAGCCACCCTGCCTCCCAACTCAGCTCGCCGTCTGGGAGCTCCCACAGTCCTTTTATACTCCCTGACGTGGAGGTGTTCCTGCCCAACAGTCCACAAGTCCTTATTCCTTCCAGGTCAGGGTAAATAGTCCTTTTCTTTTCAACCCGGAAGCCCGTTGCTCTTCCTATGACGAACTTCCGGGTCATAGGGCACAAAGAACTCTTCGGTCCTCCATGCAGCTCCCTCTTGTGGCCCCCATGGCATCCAGCAGGGCGGTGCATAAAAACTCCATTGTCCATGATGCCCTGCTGGTCTTCTGGGAACCTCCATGCTGCAAGGAGGGCTCCACCTGACGGCTTGGGGGTATTGGCCGGGATAAACAGCCAGCCATCCTTCACAACAGTTACAGGTAAATTGGCAACCCTAAATATTCTCAGGGTGATTCAATATGAATTATTACAGGACTAGAATTAATTCAGGACTTGTTCTTGTCTTGCACCAGTCAACGCTGGGTTCGGCTTCAGGTCCAAGAAGATAAATGGGTAGATGTATTATTCTGACTTGATAGCATTACACTGCCTAATGCCTAACTGCAAATTATACAAGCTTCTCAATAAATTCTTTGCTCTCCATTACATGCCTCTTCTATGTCAAGTTACTTGTAGAGGCATGGATTTGTGAGGATTCATCAGAAAGTCCAATACTGTTCTATTCTTCTGGCATTATGACGTCTTTAAAGACAGATAATTTTTAGGCAGACACATAGGAACTTTCCTGAGGTTCAAGGCTGAGAATGATTTAAATGTGGCACTCAGAGAGAGCTGGGTCAAGTTATTATTATGGAGTGTGACATTTGCATTTAAGGACATAGCATTTACAAAACTTAAAGCAAAATTAGAAAGAAAATATATGTACAATGGTATAGCCATCACCTACAAATATTTAAATTGTATTTCAAACAGGATTTACTATTATTACTCTTACTTACAATTTAGCTTTGTCCAATGTGACATACAACATATGAAATATAATTGGTTACATTACTTTTTATCCACATTGTTATTGGTGATAGTCACGGCCTGCATGTTTTTACCAAATAAGCTGGTCTGGGCTTCATTTGAGTTGTGTTGTATTATGTTGCATATGCTCCCTGCCTACTCATCTCTATTGTGTGATTGGAAGAATAGATCGAAAAATGAAAGCGTGGTATTCATCTATCTTGCTAGTCCTTCACACAGTATTATTTAATAATAATATTCACACTTTCATAAGTGTAATAAATGCAAAGCAGATAAATAAAGTGTTTACTAAGGGACGTTTTAAAAATGTCAGAATACCTGATGCAGTTTCCTATGGTGTTTGTGCTAATTCTAAATTTAAAACATTACTATTATATTACTGATGCGTAGAAATTACTTGGCTGATGCTTTGAAATATATATTAATGCTATGATAGATAGATAGATAGATAGATAGATAGATAGATATGAATGGCACTATATAATACTTAGATAGATAGATATGAAAGGCACTATATAATAGATAGATAGATAGATAGATAGATAGATAGATAGATAGACAGAGTTGTGCTCATATGTTTGCATACCCTGGTAGAATTTGTGAAATATAATATATCCCAGCGTTTCTCAGCCTTTACGTATTTGCGACCCGAGTTTTCATAACAGTTTTAATCGTGCGCCCCTAACATTTTTTTGAAAGGAGCCCACTAATACCAATTTGTTCTTTTTTAATTAATGATATATCATGGATGCATATTTTATTATACCTACTTAACTTTTATCAACATTTATCTAACTCTATATTTATTTTTCTAGTATCAGAATGTAGTTTAAGTTTATTTGTTTTGGTTTCAATAGACGTATTTTTCATATTTTCGCTCCTTGTTTTCTTTTTTTCACATCTTCAGACCCCCGTTTTTGTTACTTCATGCCCCCCTAGTTTGAGAACCACTGATATATCCTAAGAATCTCTTTCCCAAGAATAAAGCTCTTGAATATTGCCAAATACTGAATGCTACTGAAAATTTAATTTAATGACTAAAAGCTGTCTGTTGTGCTGTATAGAAACATCCCTTAAAGCATGTAAAAGTAATTAAGGTTTATAGAAACCCAAATGAGTAATAAAATGATAAGAAGCCCTGGATGACACCTCCAAGCCATTATGACGACTGCATTGGAGTTCAACACCAAGATTAGATACAGTCAGGTCCAGTATTCGGACAGTGACATAATTTTCATAATTTGGGCTCTGTACACCACCACAATGGATTTGAAACAAAGCAATCAAGCATGATGCCAGGATGTGATTGAAGTGTAGACTTTCAGCTTTAATTTAAGGGGTTTACCAAAATGATCATATGAGCTGTTTAGGAATGACACTCATTTTTCTGCATATATTTCCAGCGGGTTAAAAGTAGAACGATATTTGACTGACAAACTGTTCCATTGCCATTGCCATTCCCTCATTATTTCATTAACTATTAAGCAAGTTAAAGGTCTGAAATTGATTCCAAGTGTGGAATTTGCATTTGGAAGCTGTCACTGTGAACTCTCAATCGAGGTCAAAGAGCTATCCATGTAAGTAAAAACAGGCAAAACAAACCTTTTAGGGAGACAGCAGATACACGAGGAATGGTCAAATCAACCGTTTGGTACATTTTAAAAAGACTGAACACACTGGCGAACTCAACAACTCCAGAAAGCCTCAAGGAAGACATCTGTACTGGATGATTGCTGAATTCTGTCCGTGGTGAAGAAGAACCGCTTTACAATATTTAGCCAAACCAAGAACACTCTGTGGGGGGTACAGTAGAGCTATCATTGCCAAAATCAACAATCAAGAGGAGATTTCATGAAAGTAAAGGCAGAGGGTTTACCACAAGGTGCAAATCACTGGTAAGCCTCAAGCATAGGAGGGACAGGTCAGGCTTTGCCAGAAAACATTTTAATAGCCTGTGCAATTCTGGAATAATTATCTTTGGATAAAGGAAACTAAGATCAATATATACCAGAATGTTGGAAAGAGAATTGCATGGAGAAGAGAAGAAATGGCTCATTATTCTATTAATACCACCTCATCTGTGAAACATGGTGGAGGCAGTGTCATGGCATGATCACGCATGGCTGCGAATGGAAGCCAGTCACTCGTGTTTATTGATGATGTGACTGCTGGCAGAAGCAGCAGAATGAATTCTGAAGTGTACAGGGCTATACTGTCTGCTCAGATTCAGCCAAATGCCGCAAAACTAATAGGATGATGCACAGATGTATCATAAGCCAAAGCATACTGTGACAGCAAACCAAGTGTTTTTCAAAGCAAAGTAGTAGAATATTTGGTATTTTTCTATTATCATGCTGTAAATCGGTGGTGCCGCTGCCCCAGTTACTTAATTTTTGGATTTTAAATTATTAGACTGGCCTACCCCAACCATAAATACTAACCTTAAAGTTAATAAGGGTGGAGTATATACTTACCTATAGGTCCCTAATGTTAATGTCCTCTTTGGGTGCCTAATCTTAAAAACTATGATACGATTTGCGTCATGATAATAGAAAAGTACCGAATATTCTTCAAAGGCCAAGTCAATCAACTGACCTCAACCCAATTGGACATGCATTTAACTTACTGAAGGCAAAACTGATGTCAGAAAGTCCAACACACAAGCAGTAACTGAAGCCAGCTGCAGTAAAGGCCTGGCAAAGCATCAGTAGGGTGGAAACCCAGCACTAGGAGTTGGCCATGGGCTCCAGACTTCAGGCAGTCATCGACTGTAAAGGATTTTCAACCAAGTATTTAAAATGACTGCTATTTTATTTTTTTTTATTTACCTTTATTTAACCAGGCAAAACAGATTAAGAACATGTTTTATTATTTACAACTGGGGCCTGGAAAGGGCAAAGCCTTAAGAGGGAAATGGGGGTAAGAAAAAATAAAAAATAAAACATATTAAGAAAGATACATATATACAATATAAATGAAATTACAAAAAAAAATGTCATAAAAATATTATATAAACAATAAGAACATTGAAGCAACAATGAGTAGAGCAGCAGTGAATTGGAGCAGCTAGCCTAAGTAACAGCGACACACATCTTTATAATAAGCTGAAATCCGTGATTGGAAAACTGATTTAGGAATGAAATTATTCAGTTTTAACATTTTCTGCAGGTCATTCCAGTCTCTAGCAGCAGCGTTCTGAAAAGACGCTATATTTATGATTGTTAGCTTGTCCAAATACTTTTGAGCCCCTGAAAATATGGGGGCCATGTATAAAAATGTCTGTCTTTTCTAAACGGCTTGTTCGATATTTTTGTTAAACTCCTTAAATTAAAGCTGAAAGTCTATATTTCAATCACATCCTGATTGTTTTGTTTCAAATCCATTGTGGTGGTGTACAGAGCTAAAATGATCAAAAGTGTGTCATTGTTTAAATACTTATGGACCTGACTGTATGTCCTCATCATGAACATTAGCGTTTCTAATTTCGCTAATCCGAAAGAGCAGCATTCTTAAGTAAAGCAAGCACTGAAAATCAAAATCAGGCTGTTTGTAGCTTATATGTTTCCTTTTTTTAGCCTCATTGCTCATGGTGCATCAGAGGAATTAGCCAAACATAACCAGGACCAAATGGCCTCCCTCTCACATGCTGCACTGATGGCATGATGTCTATTGTGAGTAAACAGGTTTGGAGTTGATTGTAAACACAGTTTAACAAGAAGCCAAAAAAAAACAGCAAATTCAGTGGCTCCTCAGGAGACATACAGTGAGCAGCTGAAAGATGCAGCAGACTAAGATGAATCTTAACATAAGGGAGTTTACAAAACTATTTACTCATTTATTTAAAATATTTATATGAAATCACACTGGGGACCTGTTGGCAGCTTTAGCAAGGCCACAATGAAACAAATCAACGTGATGTACATACTGTAAAACAGCTAGATAGCAGGCAAAATCTCTTCTGGTATGTCTGCATGGTGTAAGTAGCAATTCCCTTGGCTGGTGTAGACAAAATCAGATAAAGTAGATGTAGAAGAACAGAGGGCTTCTATTGCTGCTCAAAGCCAATGTATAGAGCTCAGTTCTGAAAAAAATCAGCCGGGGTGGCAAGGTTAGCACGTTATCACAAGTGAGCAAACCCACGGGTTTCAGCCAGAGTACAATGTCGTTACATATGGTGTCTCTCCGGTTCAAGAAAGGGCAGGACTACTAGAGTAAGAACAAATGAAGTTGTCTGAAAAGGATATGCTAAGGGAATTTTAATGACTACTGCCATAATCATGAACATCCCAGAGTAAACAAATAATGAAAAATATCTTCCTATGAAATGCAATACTAAAGAGCTTTAGAGGAGGACTGGGAGGAAAAAACAAATAATACCTCGTAAAGATATTTATTATGCAGTATTCATGATGTCGCTAATCCCTAATGTCGCTCTTTAAATGATATTTTTTTTTCCTATTAAATCGTAGTCTCTGTTTTTCTAAAAGAAAGAGTTTATATCAACAAATTCTATGTATTGTTTAGAGGCACTGATGCATGTGATAGAAAAGAAATAGAAACATAATTATTTACTCACGTGCAAGAGTCAGTCAACCATTAGGTTCAGTAGCTTAGTCAATGAAGAGAGAATAACCAGGTGCTTAAATAATCAGGTAATAAAGAAACAAAGAGCTCAGTCTACTCATTTTGGACATCTCTGATAAAGGGTAATGGATTCTACAGTGTCACAGTCTAAGAAGGGATGGCATGGCGGTGCAGTGGGAGCGTCACAGTCAGGAGACCGGGATTCGCATCCTGGGTCCTCCCTCTGTGGAGTTTGCATGTCTAATGAGAATACACATCTGGGGGCAACCTGTTAAAAAGTTTGTAGTGAACAGCAGTGAAATCCACAGCTGAAAAGGCTCCGCCCACAGGGCTTCTTCTTAAAACACCCGCCCCAGCTCCTCTAGTCTGTGCACTTTAAACCGGCAGGGTTTCAGGGAGAAAGCAAAAGACTTGATACTGGGAGAAAATGAAAAGCTAAGCTCAGCAGTGCAGGGTAATTGAAGCTTAGTGATTAATTTGTACATTGTGATGAGCACAGAGATAGACACAAACACAAGGAGGCCATCTTGGGTCCTCCCTGCATGGAGCTGGCATGTTCTCCTTGTATTGTTCTGGTTTCCTCCCACTGGCCAAACCATGCAAGTTAGGTGAATTGCTAAATTGATTTGAGTGTGTCTGGTATGTATGTGTTCACACTGCGATAGGCTGGCACCCTGCCCAGGATTTGCTCCTACTTTGTTCCCTATGCTGGCTGGGATCAGCTCCAACCTGTGACCCTGTTCTGGATTAAGCGTGTGGGTAAACAACATGACAATCTGAGAAGACTCCAAACGACACCAGTCTGAAGAGAATTAAAAAGCACAGCTACCCATCCTGGAATTGTTCAGTCTATGACAAGACAAAACCACATGAGTAAAAACATAATACCCTCTGTCTGTCTTTTAAATCTTTTGGTTTCATTTGATGTTATTTATCCCTTATATGTCCTCAAGGACCTCATTTCATATCATGTCTGACCATATCTTGTCTGTTTTTCACCATTGCTGCAAAAGCAGTTGAAGTGATTTTCACGAAAAACCCACATGTATAATGGATTTAGAAAGTATTCAGACCCCTTCACTTTCTACACACTTTATGTTGTAGATCTTATTTTAATTAAATACATTTGCCATTTTTGTCCATCAGTTTATAGTCAATAACCCATAATGAGAATCTGAACACATGTCTTCAGAAACGTTTTGAGTCTTCATGTCAAAGGCTACAGCCTCCATGTCTGCGCTCTTATTTATTGTGACTCATTCAGTTGTTGTTTTTCAGCAATAAATGTCAGATTTTGATTTCTAATAAATTTTCCAATCTTTCTGAGACATGTTTTCACATTGTCTTTATGGTTTATTGAGCGTACAATACAGTATACTGTATTGACTGTCAAAATGGCAAATCTGTCCGTTTCTTAATCATATTAAGAAATGTGTAACTAAACTTATGAAATTTTTACTCATGAAAATGAAACCAGTTTATTGCACTATACCCAGAAATATGTGGACATATGTTTCAATGTGTAATATTTAAATGGTTCAAACATACATTTTTAAGATTATGTCTGAAAAATATATTTCTCTTCATATATTTTAACAAACATACTTCCAGATGTGTTGTGTATAAGACATGCCGTACACTGTGCCACCAGACCCATGACAGATTAACTTTTAACCCATGAAAAGCTAAACAACATCCTCCCAATGACTCAGAGTTATCCTGAACCCCCTTAACTCACTAAAGTCATTCAAGTGGGTCGCTCTGGCAGCACACATAGACCAGTTTACAATGTATTAACTTAGTTGGGTAATAGTTGGTTTCAAATCTGTGCCATGTCCCAGTGCCATTTACATAGTTTAGAACATATCTTAATTTAAGAAACACCTACTAGATGAGATATTCAGTGGATGATATTCTCAATGCCAGGTTAGATAGATAGATAGATAGATAGACAGATAGATAGATAGATACTTTATTAATCCCAAGGGGAAATTCACATAATCCAGCAGCAGCATACTGATAAGGTTAATATATTTTTTAACTATAGCTCAGTAGACCAAAATGAAAAGTACTATGAAATATAAACTTGAAAAATAATTAACACTATATTATTCATAATATGTTAAGAAATATATTTTAAAATTTTGGAAAATATGTTGAAACAGCAGTAATGTACAGTATGTATTTTACTATACATTTCAGTATATTTATATTTGTCTTTGAAATAGTTTATAACTCATTTTAAAACATATTCAGGATGTGATATATTTTTAGATATACTTTAGATGTCTTTCATAAATCAATACATGCTTGTTTTGTACTAAAAAATAATATTAAAGCACCTAGACAGCACACGATTCTTTAAAGCGGAAGAAGCCATCCATTTATTTATTCATTCATCTAATAATCCGCGCCGACTTTCCCATTAGACGTTCACAAGGAAGCAGAGCCTATACAACAGCGTTAGACGCAAGGCTGGTAAAGTCCTCAATTACATGCCAGTCCAAAACACAGTCCATCACATATTATATTCATCACACACCCACATTTATTCATACCAGGACAATTCACTGAAAATGGGCATGCAAGTAAACTGGGATATTTGGGTAGAGTCCACGTGGGCAGAGTTAGAAAATGCAAACTGTACTAAAGACCAGGCTGACAGTTGAAATCAGGTCCATGGAGTGCAGTAAGGCAGTAGGACTTTCAACTGAGTCACAGTGGAATTAACCAGAATAAAAAAAACACTGCAAATTACAAGGAAACAGATAAATTAATATTGTCATTTTTTATAATGCTATAAAGAAGAGATGCCCCTTAGTTATGATTTACTCGGGAAAGAACATTTAATCTTAACATCCATTAAGGTCACACTATCCATCTACTGTGGTGGTGATGACTGCTTCTTAAAGTTAATAACATGATCTTCGTTAACATACTTCACATCTCAAGTAGTAAAGCAGCAATGCTAATGTCTGAAAATTTAATTTCGAAACTAAGTGGTCCACTTCATTCCTGGAGTCAGGCATTTAATTTGAGTTGGGTCCTATTACTATCTCTTAGTTATATTTCTCTTCTGGTTCATCCTGCTTCCTCTTCAAATCCACCAACACACACACACACGCAGCCCACATGGCATTTCTCGATTCCTATTGGTTCGTCCTGCTTCCTCTTTAAAACTGGTCCCCCCCACACACGGCCCACACAGCATTTCTTGATTCCTATTCCTCCTCTTCCAAACCCTTCCCCACGCTACCTGTGGTCTCCCACACACCCCCACGCCGCTTTTCTTGATTCCTATTCCTCCTTCGAACTACTGTGTTCCCCGCTTCTCTCTCATGGCTCCATTGGTTTCACATCACTGCCCTATATCTAGCCTGACCGCGTCACCTTTCACTTCGGCCATGTGTGCGCCTGGGAGTCTTTTTCGTAGCTTGCTACAGGAAGGTACTCTCTCGACCATTGCCATTGGTTTCGCTCCTTGCTATTGGTTTCGCTCCTTGCTATTTTCGTTGTACTGCGACGGTTGTTTCCTAAGCCTTTGTTATAAAATGAACGACAGTATCTTCTCTGTCAACGGGTTTTTGTACAACGTCATCTCTATTCTGGGATCCGACAACTGCCTGTTCCTATCAGTGGGTTATTTCTTGACACAAACGGTTGACGAAGGGAATGCACTCTCACTACGACATAGGGCAGTAGATTCCGTTGCATCACATTGGGACAGATTTGGAGACGTTCTTCCTGTTGTTCTTCCAACGCAAGTCGAGTTATCACAACAAGTCATGAGTACTATCAATACATGGCAACATCTGGAGTTTATGGTGGTGAAGCTGAAATTCAAGCTCTTTCCGAGATTCTCCATTCTACCATTGTCATTTACTTTAAACACGACCCCAACATCCCTCATTGCATAACGTTTGCAGAGATTTGCATTTATATACAACAACCAGTCTTCAGCCACGGTCAGTTGGACATGGCTTTTTCTAGGGTTAGATCTTTCAACTCATTATCTGTTGTCTCCAGCAAAACACCTATTCACGACTGCGTCGTTCAAGATGTATTTCTTTCTTCAGGAACAATGTTGCACAAGGTAACTGAAGCTTAATGATTAATTTGTACATTTTAATGAGAATGGAGACAGACAGATAGACAGAAAGACACACACACACGTAGACCACTGCAGTTACTCAACTCCATGCATTTAAGAAGTGCTTCTGTCTTCTCTGGTATCCTTCTGTCATTTTGACTATTTTATTACTACAATAAGGCCTAACAACAGCAAACAGAGTATAGTAAAGCATTGTTGTTTATGTATATAGTACATATTAAAACTCTGCAGCTGCATTATGGAATGGCATGTTTGCATTTCCAATCATTTCCAATTAGACAGTAATGTTAAGTTTCTTTAGTTATTTGTTTGGAGATGCAGTCAGAAGGTAGATGCTGTGCAGCCTAATCTGTGCTTTTAATGGTGTCATTAGGCAGATTTGTTGATTTGGGTGTTTTGAGTACTGAACTCTCTGCTGGCTCTTTGTTATCAACTGTCTTAACGACAGGTCTTTTTATGTCCCTTTGACGGGGTGTGACACATCATTTACATTGAATGCATACGAGGGACGTTCAAAAGGTTTCCGCACTTTTGTATTTTCATTGGAAACGATTAAGGCAGGAGGAGTAGTAATTGGGCATTAAAAAGTTGGTACAATTTTGGGAAAACTGCATCGCAAACAAAGGTTACGATGTAGAAAAGTTATGTAATTTGTTTTTGAATTTCTTAATAAAAAGAGTTAAAAAAGTGTGGAAACTTTTTGAACATTCCTTGTATTCTGCAGTTCATATTTTAACAAATATAGCTTCCAATTCTTTCAACATTACATTGACTCTGACACTATCATCATAACCGAACATCAGAGAGTACATGCAGCACCTGTGACAATGTTTCGGTCACATTTTCCACTAGTTCATTGATGTCTTCAAATGCCAATGTAAACTGCTCAAAAAAATTAAAGGAACACTTTGAAAACACATCAGATCTCAAAGGGAAAAAGAAATCCTCCTGGATATCTATACTGATATAGACTGGGTAATGTGTTAGGAACGAAAAGATGCCACATCATTTGATGGAAATGAAAATGATCAACCTACAGAGCCCTGAATTCAAAGACGCCCCAAAAATCAGAGTGAATAAATGATGTGGCAGGCTAGTCCATTTTTCCAAAATTTAATTGCAGCAACTCAAAATTGTACGCAGCACTTTGTATGGCCCCTGTGTTCTTGTATACATGCCTGACAACATCGGTGCATGCTTCTAATGAGATGACAGATGGTGTTGTGGGGAATCTCCTCCCAGATCTGGACCAGGGCATCACTGAGCTCCTGGACAGTCTGAGGTGCAACCTGGTGGCATTGGATGGACCAAAACATAATGTCCCAGAGGTGTTCTATTGGATTTAGGTCAGGAAAGTGTGGTGGCCAGTCAATGGTATCAATTCCTTCATCCTCCAGGAACTGCCTGCATACTCTCACCACATGAGGCCAGGAATTGTTGTGCACCAGGAGCCACTGTACCAGCATAGGGTCTGACAATGGGTCCAAGGATTTCATCCTGATACCTAATGGCAGCCAAGGTGCCTTTGTCAAGCCTGTAGCGGTCTGTGTGACCCTCCATGGATATGCCTCCCCAGACAATCATTAACCCACCACCAAACTGCTCATGCTGAATGATGTTACAGGCAGCATAATGTTCTCCATGGCTTCTCCAGACCCTTTCACTTCTGTCACGTGCTCAGGGTGAACCTGCTCTCCTCTGTAAGAAGCACAGGGCACCAGTGGCATCTGCCAATTCTGGTATTCTATGGCGAATGCCAATCGAGCTGCATGCTGCTGGGCAGTGAGCTCAGGGCCCATTAGAGGACATGGGGCCCTTGGGTCACCCTCATGAAGTCTTTCTGGTTGTTTGGTCAGAGACATTCACACCAGTGGCCTGCTGGAGGTCATTTTGTAGGGCTCTGGCAGTGCTCATCCTGTTCCTCCTTGCCCAAAGGAGCAGATACTGGTCCTGCTGATGGGTTATGGACCTTCTATGGCCCTCTCCAGCTCTCCTAGAGTAACTGCTTGTCTCCTAGAATCTCCTCCATGCCCTTGAGACTGTGCAGGGAGACACAGCAAACCTTCTGGCAATGACACGTATTGATGTGCCATCCTGGAGAAGTTGGACTACCTGTGCAACCTCTGTAGGGTCCAGGTATCGCCTCATGCTACCAGTAGTGACACTGACTGTAGCCAAATGCAAAACTAGTGAAAAAACAGTCAGAAAAGATGAGGAGGGAAAAATGTCAGTGGCCTCCACCTGTTAAACCATTCCTGTTTTGGGGGTCATCTCATTGTTGCCCCTCTAGTGCATCTGTTGTTAATTTCATTAACACCACAGCAGCTGAAACTGATTAACAACCCCCTCTGCTACTTAACTGACCAGATTAATATCCCATAAGTTTCATTGACTTTATGCTATACTCTGATTAAAAAGTGTTCCTTTAATTCTTTTGAGCAGTATATAATGTAATGCTACAGAAAGGATTTTCACTTGTAACAGGTAATGTTTATTTTTAACACGTGAAATAAGCTCCCTGCATAAGCAAAACACAGTTATATGTTTAAGTGGGGTCTTTTTAGGAGATTTTTTGGCTATAGACAGTTTATCGTAATTCTAAGATTGCTCTGTCGGAGCACGTTAACGATAACACCATTGCTCTTTGCAGTTCCAAATCACCACTCCTACTTTGAGCACAGCCTTCATGAGGTGCTGAATTGGTTACGAAATGTGACACTCACTGCATTTAGAGAGCCGTCTTATTGTTCCTACCCAGTTTTGTCTCTAGACATACAGTATATATTAAACATCTATCTCAAGAAGACAATCCTAATCAATGATTGTAGATAGACTCTATACCAGAGTAGATGTAGGCTGGAGTGGACATCAGAAGATTTTGTGACAATATTCAAACTCCACATTGACAGTGATACCCAGGTCATTGGAAGTGTAAAAGAGCAGCACTTATTACCGCATCACCAGCTAATTCATTAATCTACCTATCAACTGTTTGTTTGGTCTCATCTGCTTAATCCACTTCTGGACTGTGGGAGTCCAAGCCCATCACTGAAGCATAGGATGCAAGGCAGCAACCATCCATGGCTAGGGTGCTGGGCAAACTCACATATCCTCAATCACCCACTTACTCAACAAAGATGGATGGATGGATTACCCAAAAGAAATGCAAGCTAGGATGCTAACTAAACATCCATGAAAATCATCTGCTATTGTAATTAGAACATTGAAAGAGCTTCATCATGAGCAGCTCAATGAAAACTTTACAGAGCTGGATGCACTGTAGATGGAGTGAAATATGCAAACATATATTTTTCAAGGCATTACACCACCATTTTGCAGAGTATAGCAGATGAAGTGGATTTCCAAACATTGGAGAAGCATAATAGAGTGAAATAAATCAACTTTCACCATATCCATGCAAATCAAATGATGACAAAAGGCTGTGGACGCATAGGTGTGATTGTGAAGAGCTCTGGCAGTTTCATAACAGTGTCAGTATCTGAAACGCATGTCAATTGATCCCTTGTTTGTTAATCACTGCTTAATGGTTTTCATTTCAGGGGGTGGCAAGATGCCAATGTTATTGATGAACATGTATGGCAGTGAAAAAGTTAAGTGCATGATACCTAGTGAGGTAAAGAACCTGTGGTGCCCCTACTTCCCATGGTGCTCTAAAAATGGACTTATTTTACCAAATAGTTCATCCACAGCTGCAGATGCTATATAAAGATACATAAATAGGGCCTCCTCAATGACATTGTTAAAAAATATTGAATTATTTTAATTTTTATTTTCTTTGTGAAACATAAAAAGAAAAATAGGCCGGTTAAGTATTGCTCTGTCAATCTGACCCTCACATTTGACTCAAACATAACTTCACAAGTTCTTTCTTTCTTTAAAAAAACATTAACTTGCTTTAATAAAAAAGTGTCCATTTTTAAAAGGTGACTATGCTTTTCTTGCATGCCCGTCACCAAACATGGTGAAACACATGCTTGCGAGCTAACGTCTACCCCCACATTCGTGTAATTGGATAATGGCGCTTTATTGCGGACATCTAATCGACACTAATTGTCAGGTGGCCTGCAAGCCCAGCGATGGCTGTAATGTGGCGTAAATGTGATGATCAGTCTGACTCAGGGCTGCAAGGGGAGTTTTTGCAGCTTTGGAATGATGTCTGTTTTCTTTAGCAGCAATTGAGCGCTACTTTAACAGAGAAAATTGCCAGGCACCATGAATTCCCAGCCTTTCTATTTACATGTAAACAGTACATTAAATGAAATGAAGACAAGTAACCTCCACCCAATTCTTAGAAAAAAAAAAATAACAGGGCTGCTCAAAGTAATATTAAGACCTCATTATTTTATTTATTTATTTATTTATTTGTGCACTGTGATGTACCCTTAGAGCTGAATCAGACAGAGTACTCTTAGCTGAATTGCTAATAATGATGGATGCACCCAACCCCAAAGGCTTAATTGTATGTGCTGCAGGCAGCTCAGGCCATTAAATGTATGAAATGATGCACCACTACCTAGGTTTGAGGTGAAAAGTCAGCAGCTAATGATGTTTGTTAGGAAACATCATTCTATAGTTGGCCGAAGCAGTGGAAGAAAATCCTAGCGCCGTAACTGGTGAGCCACTTATTTAATTGTGCTTGACGCTCACCCTGAGCCACACCTGTCACAGAAAGTGAAGCTCAATAAAGTTTGTAATGCGACTAGATGTTTGCTGGGGCTCTGATTCTGAAAGTGATACTGAAGTGCTTGCAAAGTTGAGGGCAGCCCCCCTCAAGAAATGGAAGTAGCTGAACCACAGCTTGGCAGTCTGGATAAGTAATTCCTCAGGCAGCAATGCCACGGTGCTGACAGGGGTTGATGATTCATGCTTTGGGTGGCTCCAGATGGCATATTAATGGGATATCACTTAACAGGAGAAAGAAGGTTCTGTTTCAACAGTTAATCAGAAGTTTTATCTAAACCAGAAAACGTTTAATAGGGGAATATTGGGCAGTTTGACAGTTGCATTTCTTTTTAGCTGTAAGATGTTAAAGAATATTTAAAGATGATTGGAATGTAAGGGGGCGGCACGGTGGTGCAGTGGTAGCGCTGCTGCCTCACAGTTAGGAGACCGGGGTTCACTTCTAGGGTCCTCCCTGCGTGGAGTTTGCATGTTCTCCTCGTGTCTGCGTGGGTTTCCTCTGGGTACTCCGGTTTCCTCCCACACTTCAAAGACATGCAGGTTAGGTGTATTGGCAATCCTAAATTGTGCTTGGTGTGTGTGCCCTGCGGTGAGCTGGCGCCCTGCCCGGGGTTTGTTTCCTGCCTTGCACCCTGTGTTGGCTGGGATTGGCTCCAGCAGAGCCCCATGACCCTGTAGTTAAGGATGTTAGGAATGATGTTAAACTGCACGTTCTGTTCTTTTAGCAATTTTATTTCAATTTTTGTATGTCTGTGGCATCAGTATGCCTTGACCAAACTATATAGGAAGTGTTAGTAGAGAGAAGGCAAGCTTTTAAAGACTTTCTGCTGTTTGAGGGCTGTCTAGCAGAAGTATATTTTAAGAAAGTTCAAGTTCATTGCCATTTTCTGGACTTTCCACATACGTAAATAGCTAGACTCTCGAACCATCAAATGCCTTTAATTCGTAAGCATATACAATACAGATGTACTGTGTTAAAATGGCATTGGACAGAGAGGAGCTAGGGATTCTCACTTTGACCCTGACAAGCTTTAGAAAGTCAGCAGGTTCAAGGAGGAAGAAGAAGAAGAAGAAGCAGAAGGCAACAGGAAAAGCACAATCGCAGAGAGGTCCTTGCTTTAAGACAATGTAACCTGAAGAAACTGAAAACTGGCATGGCTTCATTAGCTGGACTATAATTTGTTTGTGTCAATGTGCCTAAATCAGCATAGTTTCTGAAGGATGCAGTGGCTGCCCATTTCACACCAGTCGCCCACAGACAATCTAAAGCCAGTGGAAATTAAGGAAATGGGTCTCTTTCCTAATTGAGCTCCTTTTCAGTATGATATGTGTTTAAATGTTTTGCTCTTCTAATAAACATTCAAAGTATTAGTTTGTTGAGATAGCTCTCGTCTTTCTAAATAGTTCTCGTGTAGCCTCAGGTTTCTGATGATAGACTTTTAATTAGATCCTGTCATTCATATCATTATTTGCTCATTAGCAAGCCAATAAGTCGTCTGTTGGAATAAATATAATCTGTACTACAAAGCACTACAAATCTTCACTGATATTCTGGAAAAAGCACAACCTGCCATGTTCTCGTAAATGAAGGGATATACTGTTTAAAATCAAATTAAACCAAAGGTTCTAGCACACTCCCAAAGTAACTACGGATTGTCCATTAGCCTCCCATGGTAACCACAGAGGCATTGTGGCCATTCGGAACTGAATCTGCTTTCCTCTGGTCCACATTGACTTTTCAGGTTATCACAGACTCAGCTCTTTATCTGAATCCTGGATTTGTCTCTGACTTTTTATTTCATTCAGAGGTTTCACTCAGTTTTCAAAGGGAGCAGATAAGACTGCAGATTAATAAAGGCTGCACTTACAGCCCCAAATAAGCCAAAGTCATCATATTAAATCGCATTAAAAAGATCTCAATGTTTAACATTTTAAGAATGTGACAGATAGGGCGCTCTACTGAGCCCCTAACTTCAAACACAAATCTACAAACACCATCAAGGGTACAAATAAAGTGTATTGTGTTTTACTAAATACCTTCCCCTGTTTCTTCTTTCAATACAGAGTCACAAGCACCTTCCAACATAATAATTCCTCCACTGTCCTCGAGGCAAGACTTGTCCTCTACCTCCCGACTCCAGCTAGGCTGGATTTTTTTGCCAGACCTAAGAGTACTTCTGGTGTCATGTGATTACACCCTGGAAGCACTTCCAGGTCAGGTGGAACCTTCTTAAAATGTGTGAGTCCTGTCCCCCCAGCTCCCTCTGGTGGCACCCATGTATAGGGCTTTCCATCAGGACTACAGTTCCCAAGGTGCCCTGTGGGTATACAAATGTAATGCATTGGGGCACTGCAAAGCACCAAGAGATAGTCCTTCCTTGCCCTTCTGTTATATGTTTATAGCCAGGAAAGGAATGAACAATTGCGCCAGCCAGGATGCTTATCTACCCATGTCCTTCTCATATGGCCTCCCGTCCAGGTAGGGAACCTTCCTGGTTGGGATGCCAGTCTGTCTACCTTGGTACCTACAGCAAATATAAACAATATCAAAAGGCTTTAGGACACAATAAATTGTGAAGAAGATGTGCCATTAGATTTTAAGCTAAACTATTCAGGACTATAGCTCCTACTGTCTAATGTTATAGTTATGAAATACTGTGTATGTAAAAGTCAAGGATATGGGAATGTGAAAGACTATTACAATTTTCTAGAAGACTTCTTTGTTTTGATATTTTCTTTGTTTCTGTACATGACTAAAGGAGGACTTTTAAATGAATTAATATTTACAAGTAGAGCCGGTCAATCCATTAGCCGACATTGGTGGCCGACTAGGGCAGCGTTATTGTCCCTCAAGGGACACAACCCTAGTTTTAGATGTCTCAATGTACATTTTTGTGCACCATGGACATTGAGGGGTACCACTTACATAATTCTAGGGGTGTATACCACAGACTTCAAGGGAATCACAAGTACACATAGAGCTTCTTCATAGGGGATTTGACCAGGACTGTCCACCATATGCTGAGTCTGGATGGAATATCAAGATATGTTTTAAAAACTTGCAACAACCAACTAGTTGATGCCTTCAGTGACATACTGTATTTAATATTTCACAAAGAGGATTTGTGGCCCCTGCCTGCATCAAAAGGACAATTATCTCTGTGCCTAAGAAAACAAAATTGAAATGTCTGAATGACTATAGATCAATGGCACTCACTCCACTTGTGATAAAATGCTTAGTCAGAATGGTGCTGGGCGTGGGCAGATCAGCTTTGTTGGTAAAATAAGTCTCCAATAAAAGAAAAAAATTGAAAGATTTTTAAGGCCACAGCCACAGTAAACATGTTAATAATCAAAGGTATAAAATTGTGTCTGAGTTGAAAAGCGGGTAAGATTGCTTTCATTGGAAATAGGAACTTTCAAGGGGAGTGAAAAAAGGAAGCAGATTAAAGTGAATGGAGTTATTATTAATTAGTATTAGTATACCATATTACGACAGTATTAGTATTAAATAATCCATCCTACCCTAAGATAATAGGTAAGACACAATAAATATGGCAATTTAATCCATCCTACCCTAGGCTAATAAATAAGATACAATAAATACGGTAATTTAATCCATCCTACCCTAGTCAACTCTCAACACAATCAAAATTGAACAAAGCAGACGTTAAACAAGACTTTGAACTCCAGTTTTGGGTATCCTGGCTGAAACAACACAGCGCATTTTGTCTCTTGTTAAAGAGGCTCACTGCCATGCTTGCTTAATCAGACGATTGAGAACAGTTCTAATTTCTCCATCCATTCTCACAAGCCTCTACAGGTGGACAATGAGGTCCATCCTTACTGGTTACCATCACATCCTGGTTTGGCTCCTGCTAGGCTCAAGATCATTAAGCACTAGAGAGTGGTGAAGGCGGCACCTAATATTACCATCACTTTCTGTTCAGGACACACATTGCCTTGGAAAGACAAACATGATAATTCAGCGTTTCTCAACCTTTAATTATTTGCGACCCGAGTTTTCATAACAGTTTTAATCGCGCCCCCCCTAACATATTTTTGAAATGTAGATGCATATTTTATTATACCTACTTAACTTTTATCGACATTTATCTAACTCTATATTTATTATTCTAGTTTTAGAATGTAGTTTAAGTTAATTTGTTTTGGTTTCAACAGATGTTTTTTTCATATTTTTGATTCTTGTTTTCTTTATTTCACATCTTCGTGCCCCCCCTTTTTGTTACTTCGCGCCCCCCTAGGGGAGCCCACCCCACAGGTTGAGAACCACTGTGATAATTAAAGACCTGATCCATCCCGCAGAGCTGTTTTTCAAACTTCTCCCTCTGGTACAGGACCATTAGTAATTGTACCATACCAGCAGATTCAGGGACAGATTCTACTCATAAGTCATAAGGTGTCTGGACGAAATAGTGTAATATAGCAAACTGTGGGTATAAATATTGGAAAGCCTTCATGAGTGAGGGAAATTTTCAAGGCTGACAGAAGGTAAGCAGTACCACCCTGAGTAGAGATGCTGCGCTGTTGTTAACTCAACCTCCCTTCTACTCCATAAGTATACACACAGTATATATGTTGCAGGCTATTTTTAATTTTTTATACTTTTTTTAAATTTCATTTATTGTTTTATTGGTATAAAATTATTTGTAACTGTTCTAAGAGGCAAGTAAGAACTTCATTGTACTACAGTATCTACACATTTCAACAAATTTGACTTGACTTGGCTTGACATGTGGAAATGTTTGATTTACTGCTGCAGCTTAGTCACAAATCTAATGGTTAATTTTATTTTTTAAGGCACTCAGGTCAATGGCTAGATATAACATCCTACATCTAGTTCACAATTCTCCATGTGCCAGTTTGCATTTTCTTGCACAAAATGATGTAGTACAGGGAACAAGAACTGGAGTCTCAGGTGATAAACAAGCAAGTTATATTGAATAGGGATGAAGAAAGACTTTAGACAGTAAAAAAAAATGTTTGCCAGCTCATGAAGAAAACAATCTGCTTCCTGGTTTGATTTCTGCTGCAGGAACAAAAATGTGCCCATTTCATTAAAAAAATAGCTATTTTTGTGGATTGCTTCCCTAGAATGATGCACTTCATTTCACAGGTGCAATTACTCATCCTTGGATGCAAGATAATAACTGTGAATTACGTTTGAGAAATAAGGACATTGAAAGTTCAGCTTCAGGATATACAGAGGATTATTAGATTTGGAAGTTATCAAGTAACTTTGTAGGGAAAAAAATCAATGTCTTTCTATCTTCTTACACTAGTCTGCATTATATGCTTAATAAAAGGAACCAATCAATTACATCCATTTAAAATAACATAAATATCATAATAGTATTCTGTCCTCCAAGGCACTAGAGGGCAATGCAGGGTCACCTTTGCATTGTTTTTGTTAAAACAGTTGTGGTGGGCACATTTAAGTTAAGAAAATTAATTAGCTCAACAACAGGGTTTGTGAGTTAACAGTAAATTTAATGGGAGCAGAAATATCCTTGAATTATGTTAATTAAGAAGACCTTGAGATTAAGAACTAGATGGTTATTTGATGTAACTAAAATATTTAACTGCACTGAGGTTTTTAGCGAATAGACTCTATAAGGTGCATGAATGTTACCTGAATGCCATGATATAAAGGCATTTTACTTTAATTTCCACTATTTTTACATTTTTAAATCTTTTCATTTCCTTTTTGTTTATTTATCTGGGCTTTGGTGTAGTAGAGAGTAAAATTGATAATGTCCGGCATATAAGGTGGTCACCATTTTTGTAAAAATGTCTTTTTTGAATAAGATTCAACCATAATTTTATTTTAAGCATAATCATTTTTAAGGAAACACGAGAGTTGCTGCCAGTTGCTGCTCAAGCATATTTATGACCCAACTAGATCAGATAAGAATTTTTCTTAAGTGCTGCTGTGGGTGTACAATTTGTGGTAGGGGTATTGAAGGCTCTGCATTGATGTGGCTGTAACTGATTACACAAGAATGCTTGGGTATAATCTGAACCCCACGCTGAGCCCGAAGATGCTGCTTTGATACTCTATCTGAGAACATCAAAAGTGGGGATTTAGTTCTACATGCAGAATGTTTTTGAAAGAGGAAATGTTTGAGAACCATGAGCACCCCTTCCTCTTCCAAGAAGACAACCTGAAGGAATACTGGTGGGCAAGATGATAGAACAGTCTGACCTGGAATGGAATGATGTCAGGTCTGCGCCTAAACAGGACTGGAATGAACCAGGGGAGTCCCTGCACTATCCAGCATCCCAGTGGTCTGTGAGCTACATCAAGGAAGAGGGACTAGCATAAATGTAGGCCTACAGAGGTCCAATGTCTTTGTTGCTCTGTACATGCAGACAGCCATTCTGTGCCTTTGTTATTCATGCAAGAGCCACGTCAGACTAGAAACCAATCAACATACTAAGACTGAGAAGCCACCTGGTAGTCTATGCATATTGATGTTTAGATGGCCAGAAAAGGAAATATAATTTACGGAGGAATGAAGTTGATGGGGGTACCAATTAAAGGAGCTTCAGTTTTGGTGCTGTTCAGTTCTTAGATGTCCAATATGAAGTGCTGATTAACCAGATTGCATTATTTTGTCACACTCATTTTACTCTGTTGATAGTTTAGGCACAATTAGAAATTTTAAGTTAATTTGTGTATGAATAAAAAAGTTCAACTTTCTTTCCTAGCTAATTGTTTGGGTTACACATGAAAGAGAAAGGAAGACATATTGAACTACAATAGCATTTAGGCCTGACAGTGTCAATACAAAAAATATAGATGGGATTTGGGGATTCTGTTTAGTCTACGTAATAAAGAGTCTAAAAAGAGAGAGCAGGGTCACCTTAGGACCCTGACACGACAGAACAATAGGACATTAATGACATTAAGCAACAGTGATGTCCTCAGGAGAGGTGTGATTGGGTGCAATTGTACTGTAACTCCATTGACTGGCACAATTCTCCAGTGAGTACTTTGGCCAGAGGCTCTCAAGAGATGCCATCTTTTGAGGGGCAGGCACTCCACAAGTACTGGAACTTACAGTAATTAAGACACTTGCTAAACTTGGCTGTATCATGATTTCAAGACTGGTGAAAGGCAACAGGAAAAAGTACAAATGCAATTTTATGTATACAAATACAATCACAGGATGATCTAAAAAACATTGAAAAAATGCTAATGTCAAGAAATTCTGAAGCAGATAAGGTCTGAAAAGGGAGACCACATAAAAGACTGGGATATAGCAGTGTGGAAAACACTCAAGATCAACTAAAAGTGTAAATTGTAAATTTAAATACTAAGCCTAATTGACAATGTGGATTTCAGTGTCTTGATCTTGCTGGCCATGGAAAACAATTGTCTAACAGCAAGAAGCAAAGAACGCAGAAGCCCAGTTAGCTCCCATGACAGTACACCTCATTAAAAGCATGACCCCTTACTACCTAAGCCATTTATTAAAGAAATGGTGATGAGAGGAACACAACACAACCAAAGCCTATAATAGGAGGCCCAACACTGTAAAGATGTTATTACTACACTGAGATTTCATAGTTTCAATATATGACAACTCATAACGGCCTAAATCAACCTCTTACACATCCCAGGGCCATGATTGTGAGGCGTTCTGACAACTCCATTCTGAAACCACTCTGCTTTAAAGGGTGAGTTTCAGTGCTGCTCTAGTAACTCGATCAGCCTCATATTGTTGGAGAATGAGGTGGCCTGATTTATGAATTTTACATTTGGAAAAATGATTATGGCATCATTTGAGTTCTGAACCTGAAGAACCTCAAATAAAAAAGATGGCACACATTTTTTTGGAAAAACATTTTGTGATTGGCAAAAAAAATCTTTTCAGTCTTGGGTAATGTCTTGATATTATGAAGAAAAAAAAGAGCTGCAGCTGCAGAATATTGATAAGAGGCGTCAATGGGTGGGGTAACAGTTCCTTTTCCAGTATTAAAGGAAACCACAGAATAAAGCCGATGGATCATTTACTAAACTATTGCATGGAATTAAACAAATTACCAAGATGTTTCTGTCACAAAGTCAATAGAGCACCCTGGTGTTTTAAGGCAGCACAAAGTTGCCCTGTCAGATTGAATTCCATTCTGTTTCACTCAGTCATGATGAAGGGCTGCTGATCATGCACAAGTTCTTCTGCCGCGGACTGATGATTAGATGCTGTGTGAGTGTTAGCTTTTACGATTAATTGAAAAAGAAAGTGCAGGCCTCATTTCAAAGGCGGGTTTATTAACAAGACGCATGCAACCGGGGAGAAAAAAAAGGAAAGTTGCAAGGAAAGGTGATTTAACACAAAGATCACAAACATTACTAAAGCCAATACCACATTACACAACTGCTGCTCTTTTGGTATGTCAGACTTGCTGACTGCGGCTGCTGACATCGTCGCTCGACCATGTCAACTTACATGGCTGAAAAAGGCTGAGCCTGTCACATTTAGTGACTGCGTGTAGACTTTCAAGTAGAGTCGCGCTCACCCATTTTTATGATTGCCAACCAATAGTGTGCTGCCCGTAGAAAGGGTTAACAACTATGGAGAGTTCAGTTTCCATTTCGTCGTGATACATCAAACAGATTAGCTTCTGTTGTGTCTGTGATGCCCAGACCACCTATGTTCTGTATTCCTCACTGCTGCATTATAGAAATGGTATATCCAGATGAGCATTCTTTGGTTTTCAGCTCTCATGCACATGACCCACATGACTGGAGACAAAACAAAACCTGGGCCAAGTCATTGGCTAGTTGGATTGAGTCACTAAGCATGCCACATTACACCACGCGGTGAGTCATGGGAAAATGCAGCCGGCTGCCTCCGACTTGCTAAGATTATGTAAATGAAGGCTACGACTGAGAACCACTGGAAAAGTCACACAATGTCACATGACCTTAACAAGGGTTAAAATAAGTTAAAGTGAAGATATCAGCTACAAGCTAAAAGAACTAAAAGGTTGTATAAAATACAAAATGTAAACAACATCCATGACTAAGCAAAGGTGAGTGGAAACTCTCAGCTTACATATTGAGTCTAATTAGCGATGGATATTCAATGCCTTAATGAGGCACGTGTCTGTCTGTCAGACGTCTAGGAAAGAGTGAAGACTAAATCAAAAGCTCCAAAAACATGGGATTCCTGACTTCATGGAGAAGGGCTATAGTGTATGACTACAAGTAAAAGGAGCTGCATGGATATTTTGTCCTTCCACACACTGTAAGGTATGCGTTCATTATTTAATTTTATAACAGTGTACACAACAGTGTCAGATATAGTCCAAACAATTTAATCAAGCTATATATATATATATGAAATGCTAATGGTTGTCTGTTTGTCACACAAAAACTCACAAAATACTAAACCTTGAATCATGATTTTTGTGTTAAATGAGAGCTTATGCCATGCCATGTGTAACTTGACCCATAAACTGGATGTGCGATGTACCTCTCAACCATTAAATGGGGCTTTGGTTTCTTCTCTATGCCATCAACAATGGATGGGAGGAAAGGATCAGTGGTGCAGGCACGTGTCATTGCTGATAGGAAAAGAACTTTGGTGACATCTGCTGACAGAAGCCAATTACGTGATATTAAAGAAGAAGAATGACAGCCTCGCCTTCTGCTGCGTTCAACCTGCAAGTACTTGGGAACTACTGGAGCTGAGCATAAGAAAAATTGAAGTAACCAATTAAGTGATAGGTAGAAGAAGAAGAATGACAGCTCCGGTCTCCATAAAGTTATTGGGGTTCACATCTTTCTTACGGTAAAATTCATAAGCAAAATGTTTGAGGATGTGGCATGCCTGATAATGTGAAGCAAATTGCAGAGGATGATTACATGATAGGAAGAAGAAGAAGAAGAATGACGGTGCTATTATCCACTGACCATCAAGTGTGTGGCAACCTGCTGAGTGTTTTAGAACTTAAGTGTGATGAGATGTTAGCAGAGTTGTGGTGATTTAGAGTCTCAAACATAGAGAAAAGTATGTGTGAGGCCTCCCAAAGACCCTAAAGCAGGCCAAAACCTATGATGACCAGCCCAGAAAAGGCTCACTCCAACTGTTATGTACAGGCTTTGGCCTAAGAAGACCTCAAATGGAGAAACTGGCTTTTAATGTTCAAAATGCTTTTAATGTCTCAAAATATCCTATGATGCCTCTCAAGGAAGACAAACTGTGTAAAACTCAGACTTGAACAGGCCAGGCTGAAACAAAGAATATTCATAAATAAGATTTTTTTATTCAAAAAGTGGAAAAATATAACAGAAAGGCTCAAAGGTGCAGCAAGGAGTTGCTTGAAAGGCAATCCAAAGTAGCCAAGTCTTAATACACAATCTGAAATCAAAAATGCAAAAATTGAGCAGAAAATGTTTAGAGAAACTAATAAATTCACACAAAAATGAATATGGACAACTGACTCCTTCACACTTCAGTGTACCACTCCTGAGATCTTCTTCTCTGGCTCCATAAATATCCAGAGGAAAGACTCAGCAGTGGTGATATAAGGATGGTCTGGCTGTTGGGTTACCACTCACAGTACACAAGGAATGGATGCACATTTAATTCAATTCAATTCAATTCTTTATTTTCATGTGTACATGTACAAGTACCATGTACAATGAAATGCTTGCTTGCAAGTGTCCCCGCAGAAAGTGAACATAGACAAAAGAAAAACACACACAATAAATAAATGAATATGAATAAGTAAATAAATAAAACCAGAATCCTAGGAATAAATAGAGACAGTGGCAGAAGTATATGTGCAGGTAGCAGTGGAGGTGACACAAGGTTACTGATTGTTCATGAGTTTGATTGCAGTTGGGTAGAAACTGTTCCTGAACCTGGAGGTCGTTTCCCAGATGGGAGGAGGGTGAAAAGTGACAGTGCAGGGTGGCTGGGGTCCCGCCTGATACGGTTCACTTTCCTGAGACAGTGTGTAGTGTGGATGTCATGGATCGCAGGGAGCTGTGTGCCCGTGATCTACTGTGCTGTATTCACCACACGCTGCAGAGCTCTGCAGTCCTGAACTAAGCAGTTGCTGTACCAAGATGGATTCCACAGTACACCAGTAGAATCTGTACAGGGTTGTGAGGGACATCCGGCCTTTACTCAGTCTCCTATGGAATTAGAGGCATTGTTGAGCTTTCTTGACTACTGCTGCAGTGTGACTTGACTATTTAAGGTCATCAGTGAGGGTGACTCTAAAGAACCTAAAGCTGCTGACCTGCTCTACAGCCTCACCTCCGATGTAGATGGGGCTGTGCTCTGTTGCCTGTTTTGCGGAAATCCACAATCATCTCCTTAGTTTTGCTAACGTTGAGGGTGAGGTTGTTGTCCTGAGACCATTCTGCCAGAAGTCTGACCTCCTCCCTGTTGGCCGTCTCATCATCCTCGCTGATCATTTAAAGGGAATCAGAGAACAAATAAGAAATACTAAACAAATCTAGAAAAATAAGAAATTACAACTACAATTAAAACTACAAATAAGAAAAAAAAACAAATTTAGAAAAGGCAAGAACAACAACACAACACAAAAATACATAAAGCAGAGACTCAAATGTGGTCTTAATATAAACCATTGTTAGTGCGGCTATATCTGAAATTCGCAGCATTTCTCAACCTTTACTGATTTACGACCCGAGTTTTATTAACAGTTTTAATCGCACCCCCCTAATGTTTTTTTTGAAAGGAGCTCACTAATACCAATTTGTTCTTTTTTAATTAATGATATATCATAGATGCATATTTTATTATACCTACTTAACTTTTATCAACATTTATCTATCTCTATATTTATTTTTCTAGTATCAGAATGTAGTTTAAGTTAATTTGTTTTCATCCATCCATCCATTGTCTAACCCGCTGAATCCGAATAGGGTCACAGGGGTCTGCTGGAGCCAATCCCAGCCAACACAGGGCACAAGGCAGGAACCAATCCTGGGCAGGGTGCCAACCCACCACAGGTTAATTTGTTTTGGTTCAAATAAATGAATTTTTCATATTTTCGATTCTTGTTTTCTTTTTTTCACATCTTCGCGTCCCCCTTTTTGTTACTTCGCGCTCCCCTAGGGGGGACTGACTTTGTGGAGTTTCTTCTTCTTCTTCCTCTTCCTCTTCTTTTTTCCACATTCCAAAGATGTGGGTTAGTCCCACTGTGAACCAGGGTGTGTGTGTGTGTGTGTGTGTGTGTGTGCTCTGTGAAGGACTGATGCCCTGTTCAGCATTTAATTTTGGGCTGGGATAAGCGAGTAAGGAAAAAATTATAGGCTTTTTGTTTATTTCTCAAAGCTGGTATCTAAGCAAAATGCAAATCATGACCTTTGCTAAAAACCAGACACCCCCTAAGATATTACAATGTCAATTTAGTTCTTTTGCAATTACGAGGAGGTTTAACCCCCTGCTTGCTTCGCTCGCCAACCACCTGGCCTGTGCTACACGCCAGCCACTTCGAGTCTCTGTGGCTCGCGTATGTGAATTTCACTTTCACCAAACAACAAATCTTTTAATTCTCGCGGATATGCCACTTCATTGAGAAGAAACGCTACTTTTCCCTGATGGCAACACAAATTAGACGATCTTCAAGTCTCCAACTTAAACTTTAAACCCAAACAATATCTGCATACTTCTGTCATATCAACTATGTCCATATATTCTATTTGTGCTAATGCAATCTTTACTATCAGTTTTTTAAGACCTTTGAATTTTAGTACTTTCATAATCTCTAACCTGCTCTGCATGTGTATCACGCCAACATTTTTGAACTTCTTTACGATGTTCTACTTTGTCTTTTCCTCTTTATCTTTTATTTCCGACCCCACTTGTAGCTGAGAGTGCAGGAACTGTGTCTGACAGTAGCATTCAAACGAATGAGAAGTGATTGGACCATGGGCGTGGTTGTAAATGTCTGAGAGGAGGGCGGGACTTGTCAAAATCTCTTGTCACAAAGTCTCATCTCGCGGGACCTGAAATGAGCTCTCACGGGAGTTGAAATTATCTCCAAGAAAGTTTTGTACCAGGATTTCCTTTTATAATAGAGAGAAAAGAATGTTAGAGGCTTCAGTGCTGAAATTGTATATATTTATAAATACATGTTTTCAACACATTACTATGTTTTCATTTAAAAACCACAGACATTAGCCTCCATTTTCACTTTTTGTCCACAATATCTCGACGTTTTAAATCCCAGAAAACGGAGACTTCTGAAAATGGTCTCTAGAGCCGTATACAGTACTTCTGAAAACGCAGCTTCAGCATTGTGGTGTGGACTTGTGGAATGTGGACTCTGATTTGTTTGCCCCTGCCTGACTGGATTCTGCTCCTTACAATATCTCATTCCCTGATTGGTCACCCTTCTTGGAAGGAAAGACTTATTTCAACATAGCTAATGTAGCCTTAAGAGTCATGCTATGCAGTAGCAGGAGAGTGCTGATGCGTTAAATGAATAGCACATGCAAGTAAGAATTTCATCCTACTCTGTACATGTGACAACAATGACCCTATAAAGCTATTGAAGAATAACCATTCAATCATTTATATCAAACAGTGAATCAATTAATTGGTGCAGGAATTCAATCAGTCATTATTTTTAATGTTATTTTAATATAGAACAACATTGCAACACAAGCTAAACAAGTCAATTTACTGAACAAAAAGCAGTCATCCATTTGCTGTAATTTTGAATCTCCTTTTCCATTTCAGGACTGTGGGCAGCTGAAGCAAATTACATGCAAGGTGCGGTTTAATGCAGAATAGACTCACTCTCTCAAAGAGGTATACGTTAAGGGTGAGGGAGGGAAAACTGGAGGACCAGGAGAAGAGACGACATCTGTGCTAGGATTGTGAGTCGTGAGACAGCAGTAGTAATACCCATTGGGCCAGTTAAGATACATAATGCTTGAATTATTAAACAAGCTTTGGCACTTCTTATTACATGGAAATTGGTACTTGGAGGCAGCAAGCACAGTACAGTATATCTTTCAAAAATGGCAATCTCTTCAACTATTTTACGAGAAGCCTACCTAAAGTGGTCTTTGGTACTCTATGCTTCATGCTGCTCTGTGTGAGCTCTAATATTAGTCAATAACACCTGCTCTCTGGCATAACTTTTTTTTAATTAAGTTTGCTTACACCTGATTAAGGGCACAATACATGAATGAAAGAATGAATGAATTAACTTTTATCTTGGGCTGTATTTTCAATACAAGAATTGTTATTATGTGTTTTATAATATATTTCTTGTCAATGTCAATGATACTTTTAAAAGTATGATCAGCAGATGGATTGCAGCCTATTAGAACTGGGAAGCAACATTACAAGGCCGACATAAAACACACACACCCTCCCCACCCAAGTCTGTCTCCCAGTGGGCCCTGCCATATCTCCAATCTATCACTCTGTTGGCAACAATGCCTTCTTCTCCTGGAGAGAAAAAAATGATGAGAAAAAGATTTCCCAGTGCAGCAATAAATAAGCCCATGAGGAGAATTTGAATATTCACTGAACAGGGCTTATCATCCCATCAGCAACTAACAACAGGAGCGAGCGTCTTGTGTTTTATTTTGCGTTGACTCATCCCAGT
This sequence comes from Polypterus senegalus, assembly GCF_016835505.1. Classification (NCBI taxonomy): domain Eukaryota; kingdom Metazoa; phylum Chordata; class Cladistia; order Polypteriformes; family Polypteridae; genus Polypterus; species Polypterus senegalus. The sequence goes on from NC_053162.1 coordinate 158,795,325, forward strand.
AGCCAACTGCAAATAAATGCATGCTGACAATCTGTGCAGCTGGAGTTTTGTTTTATTGCCGCGTTGTTACAGCTCATCTGTTTTTGGCGTGGGGTGCTCAGCCAGATTTCTTAACAAGGCATAGAGTTGTGTTTGTTGATGTATTTTATTTCTATTTTCTTTTGCACTAGCTTTCTATCTATATGTGCATCTATATCTAGGAAAAATAAAAAAGAATGCTTAATTGGCAGTGTGTTTGTTGGGTCAAGCTAAGATGGCTTTTTTAAAAGCAAGGAGAAATATGGATAGAAATGGATTGATGTTTTGCTCATGTTTTAAGGTGCTCATTCATAGCTGATTGAAAGCTGGATTTGCATGATTTTAAAATGATCAAATACAAATATACAGGGAAATATGGGGTAAAAATGATGCTTTAATGTCATACCAAAAATGAATCTGTTTTATGTGTGATAGACTGGTGTTTATTAAACTGAAAAAAACTGTAAGTAAAGGTCTGTTTAAAAGCTAATCCATCTATATATAGTGCCTTTCAGATTTATTTGTTTCATAACACATCTATCTATCTATCTATCTATCTATCTATCTATCTATCTATCTATCTATCTATCTATCTATCTATCTATCTATCATATAGTGCCTTTCTATCTATCTATCTATCTATCTATCTATCTATCTATCTATCTATCTATCTATCTATCTATCTATCTATCTATCTCATGTAGTTCATTTTCGGCCTGTTCTTCACTTTCACCTAATTTGAACCCAGTCCAGCAATGTCACTTTTTTTTTCCTGGCATAATGCCAGCATTACTGTAAAAACACTTCTTCTCACTCTTATGATTTCATATATCTTTAAATTTGTGTTCTTATCTTTTTTCATGGCAAATTTAGAATTATTATTTTTAAGCTTCTGCATATACACGTTCCACATCAAATGGAAAATAATCCTTTTTCTTTGCATAATTTTATTGGGCTTATCAGCAAAGAAAAGGACTAAAAGAAAAATCAAAACAAAAATAATTCTTATTGATAGTTGGAACTGTTTATGTTCTCCATAAGAACAAAAAAATCACTTATTTTTATACTATATTATAGCTGAGATGGAAATTCACTGCTTCCTACAGGTTATTACTGCTAACCTCCTCAATCATGGGGTGTACTGCCTTTTTCAAAAAGGTCTTCTAAACGCTGCCTTGTTTTTTCATTAACAAGTATTGCAAAATAAATTCTATTACATGTCATTTAGATTCATCTAATTTTAGAACTTGGACTTTGTCCTGATATTTGAAATTATAGGAATGAAAGAGGGTGTACTTTCTTTTTATCCCAGTGTACTTTTTTTGTAACTGTTGCCTACTCTCTTGAAGGGGATTATCAAGCAATAAATTATTTTATGTTTTATTTTTGTAATTAATTAATGTAGACCACTTTGCAGAGATTTGTTTTCACTTTTAACATTAAAGTGATATATATATATATATATATATATATATATATATATATATATATATATATATATATATATATATATATATATACTGTATGCCCTAGATGTAACATACTGTCAAATATTAGCTTTTGAACTAAATGGGAAATGATGCTTTTTTTGTTGGGTTGGTGACTAAATGAGTCAGTCAACAATGCATTTTATATAAAGATATATAAAGCGTTTAAGAGGGCAACCATGAGTGAGCACCCAAACCCAAACGAACTCACTGACAACAGGAAAAGTCCAAAACAGGATTTATTACAGTTGGTCAGAGTAAACTGAAAAAGCTTAAGCAGAATAAAAGAAACTCCCTGGGACTTCATCAAGCCTCACCCTGCTCCTTCATGATCACACATAACCTCTTGATTCCTTCATATTGCTGGACCACATCTGCATCTACACCAGATGAGCTCTTGGTGCTGCCCATCCTCTCTCAACTCTAAGCTAATGTGGCTGTGGGACCAGAGGCCAACCAACTGATGTATGATTCTGGCTCATCCCTGACCCTTTGGGTATTACGCAGTTGAATTTGTAAAGATTCCAAGTAGGCATACTTGTGGCCACAGCATAGTTACAGTCTCTGAATGATCATGAGTGGCCAAAGGACTAACTGCTGGTCTTCTGACTTACTATGGCAGTCTCTGGGACCACCAGGAGTGTGGCTTCCCAGAGAGCAATGTGGCATCCGGTCTAGGCAGTGGTCCAGACCACCTCATGAAAGGAAGAAAAACCCTGCAGTTCATCCTTATAGCTTGATTCCCTTGACAAAATGTATATATATATACATATATATATGTATATATATATATTGTCAGGGATGCCAGGGGCAACGACCCAGCCGGGACGCTGTGAGGGACTGGAAGAGGGTCAGAGCCCACCCTGGATCACGTGGGGGCCGCCTTCCTGGTTGCTCTGGGGGCCACGGGTACAGGGCATGGAAGCTCCACCCTGTAGGGGCCCGTGGTCACCGCCAGGAGGTGCCCCAATGCCTTGGGGACCTGTTACCTGTTTTGTTTTCTCATGGTCTCTGTATGGGTTTTCCACTAGATGTAATTATCCCATATTACAAGCAGGCCTTCTTAGAACTTATGACTTCATTTTAACCCTGAGTGTGTTTGCAATGGCATGTGTGCCCATGAGTGTGGGCTGTCGTGCACCCCAGTCTGGTCCTGTGCTTGTGATGCTGAGGAGTGGCTTTACACTGTGCAAAAAATGAAAGAATGGATGGACTAGTTATAAAGAATTTCTGTAAGATGTGTCGTCTTCACAATGTTCTGTATGAATACATTAGAGGGTCAGCTCAAGTTGGACGGTTGGGAGACAAAGTCAGAGAGGCGAGATTGCATTGGTTTGGACATGTGCAGAGGAGAGATGCTGGGTATATTGGGAGAAGGATGCTAAGGATAAAAGCTGCCAGGGAAGAGGAAAAGAGGAAGGCCTAAGCGAAGGTTTATGGATGCGGTGAGAGGGGATATGCAGGTGATGCATATAACAGAACAAGATGCAGAGGACAGGAAGATATGGAAAAAATGATCCATTGTGGCAATCCTTAACAGGAGTAGCTGAGAGAAGAATAATATAAGATAATATAAAATCCATCCAACACAGGGTGCAAGGCAGGAAGCAAACCCCAGGTAGGGCGCCAGCCCATCGCAGGGTGCACACACACACACACACCAAGCACAATTTAGAATTGCCAATGCACCTAACCTGCATGTCTTTGGACTGGAAACCCACGCAGACACGGGAAGAACATGCAAACTCCACGCAGGGAGGACCCGGGAAGCAAACCCGGATCTCCTAACTGCGAGGCAGCAGTGCTACCCACTGCGCCACCGTGCCATCCTCTGTATAAATATGACTTTTATATTGTCGCTTGTCTAAGATGAATTTGTGAAATGTTGTTTCTAAATGATCAGTTGAATTAATAAAACCTGGCCATAAATATAGAAAGATGCATCTTACCAGGTTTCCAGTTGTTAATGTGTGGGACATTTCTGTTTAAAACTGATTTTCTTTCATAATTAGCAGTGAATTTAAGATTTGCAGGTTTCTATACAAAGTTTAGATATTCTTAAGGAGCGTGCAGTGCAAAGTACAATAAATATGAACGAATGCCTTTTGTCCTCAGAGACTGCATTTACTACTTAATCTGTTTTTATTTTTAGATTTTTATAAAGGCCCTTTCAAATGCATTCAGTTTATAACAGGAGAAATACTTGTGAATGCTCAAGGCCGAGCTTCTATCAGAACAGAAAACTTGCTCATTTCAATGATTAGACTTGTATGTAATTAAGCAACACTCTAAAGTACCATTTACACACCATAAAAGAAGTCATAAGTAAATCAAAGAAGGAAAATACAAAAAAATACAAAATCGCCTGAAGTTCATTTTAAAGAGATTAGAACCTCATGGACTTTGGTATGAGATTCATTGGACTTGAACCCTGATAATCTGGATGAATGAGTCTAATGTCAGCTATCCGGGGTGTCTGTGACGCTGAAGAGAGGAATGTGGCTTTGTGTCCCCGGAAATCACAACATGCCCTTTGTTTAATTAATTCTTTTTCATTTCACAAACACAACAAGTTAACATGCAATTTTAGTCAAAACTGCAGATAGATTGCATTATTCTCCACATTTCATGGCCACGATCTACAAGCAAACAATTTCGAGAGACATGCGACAGCCGCCATGTGTCAGCGGTTATGACATTTTAGCGAGGTAAAGAGCAATTTTCTTCTTGATCTGCTGTCGTAGCATCTTCTAGATGATAATTAGGAGATAATAGGACAGTTTGCTTTAAAATCAAGCAGCACAACGCTGCTCAAGCAGAGCCGCAATGAGTTTTAAGCAAATTATCAGTGATAAAGATAGCTTTGGCTTTCTTTTAGGCCAATGAGACTGATATTATTTAAAAAATCTTTGAAATTTTGATTGAACCAGCCAACCATAAATTGATGTAACTTCCATACAACTACAGACAAGTTAGTGTTAAGGGTTGGGCAGAGTCGATCCTGTGAACATTGGCTATGGGGGTACCAGAACAACATAAAGCTTTGCACTTATTTATTTGTTTTAAACATAAGGATGCCAATCATAAACCCAAAAAAACAGATTACATATACTGTATACAAATACATGTATTTTAGCTGAACTTCAAAACAGAAATAGCTAATTTAGTTAATTTTCAAATAAATAATAAAGCTATGTTTGTTAGATTTGTCTGTATTTTATATTTATGATTTTTGACTGAAATATCAATACATACTGCGGTGGGTTGGCACCCTGCCCAGGATTGGTTCCTGCCTTGTGCCTGTGTTGGCTGGGATTGGCTCCAGCAGACCCCCGTGACCCTGTATTCGGATTCAGCGGGTTAGACAATGGATGGATGGATGGATATCAATACATATCTTTATTTCGTAACATATGGCAAATCAAAAATGTCACTTTTCAAATAGTTGTTAATTAGCTGGACATTTGATTACCAGTTAGTCCTGACTCCAATTAGTGTGGATAATCAGCACTGCACTGTAAATAAGAACGCAAGGCAGGAGCCAAAGGCCAGCTAAGAGATACAAAATATGATTTTACTAAGATGCTCTCTGTCATCACTTTATTCATCTTTAGAAGTCCAGACATAATAATCCCTGTTTTATCTGTAAGGAACCTAGTAATGCTTTAGAAAATGTATGAATAAGGTACGCGAGTCTATGACTATCTTCATATTGTCAGGAGAAGGATGAAAGGTATGTACGAGAAGAATAAATACATGTATAAACCCCAGGGCTACCAACACTCTTAGTGGCAGTAACAACAGCAAAGTTAATACATACATTAAATCTAATATACTGTGTGTATAAAAAGTATTCACCCCTTTGAAAGTTTTTATATTTTATTTTTATACAAAATTGAATCAGAGCGGATTTATTTTGGCTTATTCAACAATGATCAACAGAAAATGACTCTTTAAAATAAAAACAGATCTCTGCAAAGTGGTCTCTATGAACTGCAAATATATAACACAAAATAACAGATCAAGTGCATATTCACCCCCTTTGATATGAAACACTTAATAAAACTGTATAATGGAAGGGTGTCTCCCATAGCCAAGTGCTCCCCAAAAATGGTGCACCCATAGGGCTGCATGGGAATTGTAGTTTCAACGGACGCCCCTGCTGGATTTCTCTTATTGTAGACTGTTCTTCTTGATATAATGATATGAAAACATACTGTAGCGACCCACCCTATAACAGGTCAGCAAGGAAGACACCGTAGGACAAAGAAGTGATTGCAAAAATTGTTTACTCTTAACAGTGTAAAAAATACACAAATGTAAAACAACAAAGACAGAAGTTGAATAGAAATTATTTACAGTTACCTATAAACCTCTCATTGTTGTGTCCATGCAAGATGCCCTAAATATTCTGGTTCCCTACACTGAATCATCTCTTTTTTTTCACGTTGATACCTCACCTTTATATACCACACCTTCTACACTTTCTTGTCATCCTCTGAACTGTCCAGAAACGCCTTTCGAAATCCTCCATTTAAGGTACCACCCCTTGTCTTTCTTCTAATGTCAATAATTTTCCTGTCCTCTGTGCCACTCTTCACCCTCCCTCTAAATTCAACAGTCCCTCAGCTGCCAGAATACACCTTAGTCAGGATGTTATATTAAATATACTGTATATATATATATATATATATATATATATATATATATATATATATATATATATATATATATATATATATATGCATGCGTGTCGGAGAGGACCTCCTCAAAGGCTCACTCGAGGTATGTAATAACCCACCAAAACAAGAGGAGGTGCTGCCACTAATGAGGCCTTCTCCTTCTTTCACCACAGTGCAGAAAAGCCACCCACAGAAGGCACTTAACCCTGCTCCTTTTGGTCCAGCCACCATAACCCTGGGCATCCTGGAAGGAGGCATCATTACTGACCACAGAAACCAGCCAGATGAAGCTCTTCTAGAAGCGACAACCCTTTGTCCACTTTTCTTCATGATTCCCTGATGGGACAAACACTTATGATTGTCTCTTTTCTTTTTCCTTTGTTTCAACTGTTGTCTCTGGACAATAAATCAGAGAACTTGGTTGGCAGGCCAAACTTTGTTTGCTGTTCCTGAAGCCAATACTACCACACCTGGCCACTAAATGTATGCATATACTATATCATAAAACTCTATTCTCTGATTCTGTTTGTGTGTGTGAGTGTGTGTGTGCCCAGACCCTGAAAGAAATCTGATTGGTCAGTTTGACTTTGATCTGATTGGTCATGATTGATAGAGGTTGAGACACAAAAGTAGGACACGTAGGAAGCACGCTGAGGGTTGCCTTCAAAGAAGTGAAGAACTCACAGTAATGTGGATGATGTTTTTACAGCAGGTAATGGGGGCCTGTCTACCCCTGGTTATATAAATTGATTCATTGGACATTGCAGGGTGATAACACAGATTTCCACATGCACACACATCTTTGGAGTGTGGGTGGAAACTGGAACACCAGGAGGAGGCCCACATGGATATGGGGAGAACATGGAAACTCATACAGGGAACACCCCATAGTCTAAACCCTGGCATCCTTACAGTGAGGCAGCAGCGCCACCGCTGCATATATACAATGTATATATACTGTATACTATTATATTGTTTTACAGTTTACTAGATACACTTTACAGACACCTGTAAAATAAACCATCAGTGATTTGAAATGTGAGCGGAAATCAAAGTACCCAAAGAAAACCAGCAAAGTCATAGGAAGAAATCAGAGACTCCACAAAGACAACACCAGGGTTCAAACCCAGGGCTCTGGATCTGTTTGAAGGAAGCAATAACCTCTGCACCATTGTGCCTGCTATGTGTTTTAATGACACATAACCTTTTTACCCCTTAATACAATTCAGGGTGGCAGGGAGCTGGGACAAATCTCAGCAGCATTTTGTGCAAGGAAAGACCCAGTCCTGGACAAAGTGTTAGTCCATTGTGTGGCCCTCTCAAGCCCAGACCTCACTAACATACAGTACTAAAATAAATTAAACAATTCTTGACATCTTTATGAATGTGGGAGGAAAATCTTGCAAATGTGGGGATAAGTGCAGGCCGCATAGACAACAAAAAAAGAAACCTGATTCATACCACGGACACTGGATCCCTGAGGCAGTAGTGGTAACCACAGTACCACCCTGTTTAAATATACATACTGTATGGTGAAACTCATTACACAGTGAATGAGTTGTGTGTTAAATCCATAATTTGAAGGTGCAGGCACATAGATGATAAATAACAGCAGACTCGCTGTAATGACAGTTATGGATGTGAAGATTTAGTTGTATTAATGTCCATAAAACTGAAATCAGGAATGAAAAAATGCATTCATTCGACTTTGAAAGATTACGGAGCAAAAAACACCTTTATCAACACTGTAAACTGGTAGCTAACATGTTACATTAGGTTTTTAAAAATTTTAATAACTAGTGAGCAGACTCTGAATTCTGCATTTTTAAAAAAAGAGGCCACTAATAAAAACAAACCACAAGGAACGGTTTGATACCTTAATTTAACACTCCTTCACAGAGGTTTGTTACATAGATTTATGTCAGAAGGTTTTCATCCATCCATCATCCAACCCGCTATATCATAACTAAAGGATCACGGGGGTCTGCTGGAGCCAATCCCAGCCAACACAGGGTGCAAGGCAGGAAACAAACCCCAGGCAGTGTGCCAGCCTACCGCCGTTATAAGTTATTTTAACTTTAAAATAGATTCTTTAATGTAACATATGACCAAATATAATATTATGGGTGAAGGAACTGTAGCAATTAAAATTAAAAATTAAAGATGAAAGAACTATTTTATAGCAATTAAAATTAAGAATTAAAGAAGAAAGAACTATTTAGTGAGTGGTACAGGGGCATAGTGATCATTGATGCTATCTCATGAATCCAATGCTGTGTGCTGGAATTCTGCGCCCTGTCACTCCTAGTGTGGCATCTGAATGTTCTTACCGTGTCTGTGTGGGTTTCCTCCATGTGCTAAAGACATGTATGTTACACAGAAGGGAAACTTTAACTTGGCCACATGTGAGCGACTGTATCCTAAGTAAACTGGAGTTGGGTCCATGTCTTCTTCCTGCTTTGCTCTCAGTGCTGACTCGATTGGCACTACCATCCCAGTGACCCAAATTTGAGCATTTGACATAAACTCTTTAGAGAAATGTGATTGGTTTATTGTTTTGTTATCAATTTTAGGGTTACTTTAATCTTAATTGCATTTCTTTACTTAGTTTTCTATAAAAAATGGATCAATAATCCACAATTCATCAAACAGTGCTCTTTTTTAATCGCCTGTGCTCTTGAAGTGATCTGTTTGTATTTAGATTGAAAAAGAATCCTTTAATTGTAATGAACCTAAAATCTGCAGCTAGAACACTAGAGTATCTTCTTGAAGCTTTCAATAATTGCTTAGTAGACATCTTCAGGGCTCCAAAATTAGAACAATTGTAACGAGAACAGATCATTTAGCTGAACAAGCTCATCCATCTATTTACCTTGATTGTCCAAAATAGCATCAAGTGAAGATCGGAAGTCCTGCTCTCAGCCACACCACCATGTGTCTATGGTTCTCTGCTTAAAAAAATAAAAACTTCTAACATCTGTGTGAAATTTCCCCCAACAAGTTTCCAACCATGTCCCTGTGTTCTTGTTGCAGAATGTATTTAAAAGTAACAGCTAGTATCCACTGGACTAATTCCTTTCATAATTCTAAACACTATGATCACATTACCTCTAAATTTCTTTACTTTCTTAAACTGAAAAGATTCAACTACTTCAGTCTCTACCCATAGCTTCTACCCCTTTGATCTGGAAACAGCCTAGCTGCTCTCCTCTGGACTTTCTCTAGTACTGCTATGTCTTTTTCTGTAACGTGGAGACTCAACAGTACACAGTACTCCAGACGAGGCCTCGCTAGTGCATTATAAAGCATAGTCTCCCTTGTCTTGTACTTCGCACATCGTGCTATATAACCTTACACTTTGTTAGGCTTCTTGATCACTTCTGAACACTGTTTTTGATGTGGATAGTGATTTAGGTCCACAATAACTCTAAGATTCATCTCACAAAAGGTACATTCAAGTTTAAGATCTCCCATTGTGTATTCAAATCTCACATTTCGACTTCCTACGTGTAACGCTTTACATTTACTTACATTAACTTTAATCGGCCGCATTTCTGCCTAAGCCTGCATCGTGTTCAAGTCACCTTGTAATGATTCAGCTGATTCTACATCATCTGCACTTTCACCTTAGTTTGGTACGTCTTCAAACTTTACCAGTTTGTTGCTTCTATTCTTATCAAGATTATTTATGTGTATTAAAAATGCAGCGGCCACAGTACTGATCCACTTTTAACATCACCAAATTCTGAAAAAGTCTGAGAAATCCAAGGTCATTTGTCAGAGGTTGGACTGAATGGACACTAAATGAGAGTTCAGTTGCTACTTTCAAACCTGGCCATCTTATTCTAAAACTGGATTCAGCAGCTGTGGTGGACTGGCACCCACCCATTGTGCCCAAACATGCTCGGATTGGCACTGACTGCCTGCAACCCTCAACTTGAAGATATGTGTTAGAAAATGATGGGTGGATTGATAGATAGAATCTTAGTACACAGATAGATTTATTATGCTGCATATGCTATCACTTTATATATTCTTAAAATGCATGGCTCCGTCACAGAATTACTTGGAAGTTTCTAGTTACTAGTGTTAATATCCTCATAATACAGTATATTCACAGTTTTCTGTGCCCCCTTCCTGAGGCACAATACTGTCAGTTTGAATAATGCAATATATTAAATCAGTGTTGCTGTTTTTTATATACATGTAAAATGTTTGTTATCTTAGGGTAATATCATTATTATTTCCAACAACAAATACTCCATTTGTGAGGATGAGTAATCTTTTCATGCAAACTGGCGGATTTCAAAAGAAGCCTAATTGTACCTGCTGAATTCAAAGACTGTGCAGAGGGCAGTACGGGTAAAGCCATTTCTTGCACAGCATACAGTTTCTTTGGTCGCCACAGTTTCCCCCTGAATAAACCCTCGTGCTACATTCTCAGGGATATCACGACTTCCCGAAGCTGCCATCTTTTCTATTTCTGCCTCCATGGGAACGAGGTGACAAATGATGGTTGCTATGGAGATGTTTTGGGGTGATCCCTGTTGGAAGTACGCAAGAGTCTGGCCACTCCATACAGAAGGCCTTGTTCAGGTTTTTGTGAAAAGCTGGGTTTCGAGTGAGTTCATTCCTCTGGAGTTTCAGAACTTCTTTCATTTGCCTTTTCTATTTTAACCCTACCAGGGCAGGCAGTCCCTGTGCTTACTCTGTCTAGCAGACTGAGAGGAAAATGTGGGATGGCAAAGCCGTTTTTGCATCCTGTCGGTTAAATGTTTCCTTATTGTGTTTCTGGCCAATGGGGTTGCACCTCAAGAGATCTCAAAAAATGTCACCGTCTGTCTAAGCTCATTATGTAAGCAATTAGTCCAAGTCTGGGATTTAAATTAAAGATCGTCCTTCCAGATGGCCGCTCACTGCTCAGACCTCTTAAAGGCGCTAACCTCCTAAAAGCTCTCACCGGGTAGCTAACATGAGGTTATAGACTTACTGCATGGGAGAAGCGCCAGTATAAGCTGAAATGTTTAAACTACACCGTAAAAATCAATGCAACATTTTATTTCTTTAAAGAAGTAATATTCTTTATGATCCTGTCTCCCTTGAATCAATCACAGGAGCTTTAGTTGAAATACAATATCAGTATTTTAGATATTTTCCCTTACCAAACTGATATCATGCAAAGTCAGAACTGATCCTTACAAAAGATGCGCCTTACACTTACAGTACATTTTGTTGCTGCCGTATTCTCTTCAATGTTTTTAAACTGTTCTCGCCTTAATTACACGTCGCGTATGGTGTTGTGGCTAGCACTGATGCTTCACACCTCCAGAACACTTGGTTTGAATCAAAGGATAGCTACAATCTGTACACAATCTGCATGTCCCCATTGTTTCTAGATGATTTTTTTTTTGTCAGCATCTTTGGTATTCCTCACACATCCTAGGGAAGAGTTAGTTAGTTACTTGAGAACTTTAAATTGCTCCCACATGAGTGAGTCTGGGAGTGGGACTGAACGTGCCCAGCTATGGAGTAGCTTCATAGATACTCCGACGCTTCTCCCACATCTCAAGCATGTGCAGTGCAGGTTAAGTGGTGACTTTAACTTCGATTTAGTAAGTGAAGGTGTGTGCACGAGTGAACCCACTGAGTGTTAACTTCTGTCTGCTACCCAGTGCTGATAGATAGATAGATAGATAGATAGATAGATAGATACTTTATTAATCCCAAGGGAAAATTTACATACTCCAGCAGCAGCATACTGATAAAGAACAATATTAAATTAAAGAGTGATAACAATGAAAGTATAACAGACAGACTTGTCTAATTTTGTATGATGTTAACGTTTACCCCCCGGGTGGAACTGAAGAGTCGCATAGTGTGGTGGAGGAAAGATCTCCTCAGTCTGTCAGTGGAGCAGGACGGTGACAGCAGTCTGTCGCTGAAGCTGCTCCTCTGTCTGGAGTTGATCCTGATGCATTAAACTGTAGCACTCAGTGACCCTGAACACCAATAAAAGGTTTTAAAAATTAAAGGATGGATGAAAAGAAACATTTACACATTGGGCTGATGCCTTTATCCAAAGCAATTTACAACATTTGAGATACAATTGGTTACATTTCTTTTGTTTTCTTCCAATTGGAGAACAGGCAGGTCAAGTGACTTGCTCACCGTCACACAGTGTTAGTAGTGAGATCTGAACCCCCAACCTTAGGGCTTGAGGTTCAAAGCCTTAACTACTACAACACACTGCCTGCAAAAGTTGAAGCTCATTAGGTGGTATAAAAGAATAAATTCTACATTTTTTTATTTATAGTAAATTTCTTAATATAAATTTTACAAACTGCTTAATCCGATTCTCAGATGCAGGAAAATGATATCTCTCCTGGCAGCAATGGGCACAAGGAAATAAGCAGCCTTAGACAGGGAGATGATCTATCACAATGTCTACTTGTGCATGCAAACAGGGCAATTTGAGAATCATCACATAACCAGTCATGCTGTAGGTTAACTGGACACAAATCCATGGAAACATAAGTAGAATGCCTAGACCTCAATGGGCTACTAATACTTGGGGGTCCACAGCCATGACCGGCTGGACTTGTCTAGTAGTGCAGAGGAGCTATATAACAGAAAGCAGAGAAGACTCTTTTTTTTAAGGAGACTGCTTTCCTTTAACTCTTTGAGGGCTGAATATTTTTTCAGTGGATGGCAGAAATACACAGCAGAATAGCAGCTGGCTGGCAGAGCTGAAGGCGGATCTGGCGAGAGAGCGAAGCGAATGTGTAAAGCATAAAACTCCATAGGCAACGTTTTGTGTGTTATTGCTGAATCAGAATTGGAATAATCACACTACGATCTTAATGCAAATGATATGGAGATTGAAAACGGAAGCGAAGTACCAGCATCAGCTGATCATAGCGCTGAATGTGTTTGTGTAGCAGCCAGCAGCTGCATAGTACTATATGTCATTATAAGTCGACACCCGCCTCAAAAGAGTTAATGTGGGAAGTGACATCCATTACATGTTCTATAACACCGAGGCCAGTACGGTTTTCTGCACGTCAGTGTACTAAGCTGGTAACATCACTTCAAGAGAGGACCACCGAATTAACAAGTTAATTAAAAGGGTAGGCTCAGTTATAGAACACACTCTCGACCTGCTGAGGAAGTGGAAAGTGGAAAAGCGACTGCCATTGAACAATACTACGCATCTTCTCTCTGACACACTAACATAAAGTACTTTTAGCTAATAAATTATTCAGCAAGAAGTGTGTCAAGAAATGCTACTGGGGCTCCTTCATACCTACGGCAGTATGTCTTCATGATGCCTAACTGTGGTTATGTCCATACTACTATGTTTTCATTTAAAAAATACACACACTAGTTTCTGTTTTTGCTTTTTGTTCACACTACCCTGGAGACTTCTGAAAATGCTAAGTCACATATGAGCGTCTGATGATCACCTTCCAGGCTCAACTAAGATTTGTCATAACACTCCGGGACGAGAGGGGGCGTTGTTACTCACTGTATCATCTCTTCCTTCTGCAGCTCTGAGAAGTTGACCAACAAGTGTAACTGAGCCCACCCATGGCACCTTGAGAAGGCACAACCTTTCTGATTGGAGACCTATTGTCGGAAGGAGGCATCTCATTTGGAACCGAATCTAGCAGAGGAAAGATCTCCCAACCAGACCCCCTATCAGAGGTGATTAATTCAAAAGCCAAAGCTAAGTTATTACGGCCATAGAGTGCCTGTTTTTCTGTTGTGCAATCGAGTACTTTTTTATTTTTCATTCTTTTTCTGCTTAGCATTAAACATGGTGGCCCAGTTGGCACCCCAACTATTCTTTTAGGACTCCTCAACTCACTCAGCATTCACAACTATCCAGAGCTGTAAACTTCTGAAAACATTAAGGTGATTTAATGAGAAAAGGCAAAATCATCAACTTTTAAAATGCAAACTTTGATTTGTTTCCTGATTATTACATGGCCCTTCCCTGTATGGATCCTGCTCATTACAATGCCTCATTCACTGACTGGTCATTCTGAAAACCAGTCTTTCAATGGCACCTGTTGTGTTGCTTACCTGTAGGGATCTAAATTGTGCTTTGTACAGTTTGAATGCTGCATGCATGTGCAAAAGACAAATAATTTACTGGTCTCTGCAGTTTTGTAATAAACCCTGTGGCTGACAGTGTTAGCATCTCTTTAAGAATTGCTGGTTTTGTGCATATGCCCAGTTTATGTGGATGACTATGTCATACGTGGTTTTGATCATTTTAGTGTGAACAGAGACACTTTCATAAATGATGTGAACATGTTAGTGTGGAAGGACACTGAATATATTTTGAAAATGCTATTTTTAAATGAAAATGTAGGAGTGTGGACATAGCCTTAAAGGTCATGCTAGTAGCAGCGAGGGAGTGCTGACGTGTTGAATGTTGATTAGCACATGTAAATAAGAAATTCACTGTGCTCTGTGCATGTGACAAGACGACCCTATCTATCTATCTATCTATCTATCTATCTATCTATCTATCTATCTATCTATCTATCTATCTATCTATCTATCTATCTATCTATCTATCTATCTATCATATGGTGCCTTTTCTGTCCATTCATAGTGTCTATTATATAATTCATTTTCTACTTTCTATGTACCTATTTGTGACCATTCTATCTATCTATGTATGGCTTCTATTACAGAAATAATATGCCGTCTTGCAAGTAAAACTTGGGTCTTCATTCCTACATTTTTAGACTATATTTATATAATTCTTCATTGAAATGTTTTGTAATTATCTATCTATCTATCTATCTATCTATCTATCTATCTATCTATCTATCATATAGTGCCTTTTCTGTCCATTCATAGTGTCTATTATATAATTCGTTTTCTACTTTCTATGTACCTATTTGTGACCATTCTATCTATCTATCTATCTATCTATCTATCTATCTATCTATCTATCTATCTTATATAGTGCCTTTTATATCTCTCTATCTCTGAGTAAAGAGTGAGTGTGGGATTGGAACCCAGGATACTAAGCTCATAGCACCCACCACTAAAATTAAACAAAGTTATATACATCTGTTGCCTTACTACAGCAGTTTAATTTTTTTTAACTAGCCCTTATTGTAGACCAATTTATATTTTTACTTTTCAATAAAGTGCTCACACAGTCATTTAAATATTTTATAATCTTCCACCGTTAATTTTGATACAATGCCCAGTACAGAAGAAACTACACTATATACAAAGGTGCAAACAATCACAACTGTTTATTCTTGTCTCATTCAGGCTCACTCACTTTATGTCAGCGATGAGGACTGAACGTGCGGCCGTCTACTTCATAGCCCACAAAGACCTTGCATTTGTCTTGTACTGCCAAACGTTCAGTGTAATTGTTTCAGTGCCTGAAAGTGTGCCGCTTCAGCTTTCCATCTGCCTTTCGCGTTCGGAGTATGAGACTTCACTGGCTGTATGTACCATCCCAAATATTGCAAAGTACTTTATTTATTATATTTTTATTTTTTGCATAGTGCTCAACACTGAGTGGTAGTGCATTGTAACAAATTCTCTAGTAAAATCTTAATAATAATAATAATTATAAGTACACCTGAAGAAACATATTTGCTTAAGCAGACTGGAAAACAAAGTAGTTTGAAACTGATTAATATAAATGGAGCCCAGCAATTAATTCATTGTTGTGCTATGGCCACTTGACAAAGGAGGAAAGGAAAATCAAAACTCCAGTAAGTAACATCCTTGCAGAAAATAAACCATTGGGGTTTTATGGTCAGTTATAGCAGACAGGCTTTGACACAGCCACAGTCTAAGAGACCTCAGCCAACTGGCAGCCCACCCCGGCTGGTCATTCTGCTCTACAGTCCAATGACAGAATCCTTACATCCATTCATTCTAAGGGTCTCAGTATCTCAGATATATTTTTTAATTTCAGCCTTCCATGTATCTCTATTAAGTGCATTTCTAACTATGAGCCCAGGATACTATAAAATAATTGCAAATACAGTATTTTTACTGAGGCAAGTGGAAAATTCTTACCCGCTAGTCTACAGTTCAGTGAAAAAGTAAATTATATGAGTGCTATAAATCAAAATAAGTAATAACTTCTTTAATTTAGGAACCAAACAACAGAAATCTAACTACAGTCAATTCTCATTATCTGCAGGGGTTGTGTTCCTGAAGAACCCCACAGATGCAGAAATTGCAGAAACTGAATCATCGATAATACGGGAAAAATGGAAGTAGGTTCTGGCAGGATGCCACCTCAAAGGGAGAACTGGTGGGGGAAAACAGGGTTGTGCAGACATGGCAGCCCTCTACTCTTGCCCTTCGAGTCTCAGTAATGACCCTCTCATGGGTTTATCTATGGAAATCTTTTTATGACATTTCCTTCCTTTATAGTCAAGTTTGATCGTCTACTACCACTCTGCCAGGAGTCACGTATGAGAGAGCCAATCTAGGCACCTTACTAAACCATACAATGAACAGTAGCATCGGGTAGTGTGTACAAAGACAATGGACTTTATAAATGTTTATAAATCACACTGGGAATTCCTTGTTAGTGGGGAACAACTGAAAGCCCTGGTCCCCTTCATGAACCGCTTACCCACACTTCTCTCTGCTGTGTAGACACACGTTCATACTATCAGTACTCCATCTCGCATGTCACTGCTTCATTATTGGTCTCTTCAATTTTTTTTTTCTGCTATGCATCACTGCTATTAGACCGTGGATGTTGCAAAATGGGTTATACTTTTATAATAGAAGATAAGTGAATCCACAGATAGCAAGGATTTACTGTAACTCAGGTGTTTAAACACCCTAGTAGTAAAAGATAACAAACTCTATATCTACAAAGAAAGCATTTTTGTGCCATTTTTTAAAACCACAGACCGACCTTTGATACAAATGTCAGTTTGTCAGTTTTGAATCTCACTGCTAAGCCAAAGTTTCCACTCATAATAAAAAACACTAATGTTCACAGTTCTGAAAGTTTTCACTTGAAGTTTTCCAGTAAAATTTAGAGTGTAATCCTGACGTAAATCTGATCTTGTGAGAGACATTTTCTTCTGCTCTAGCACAGACTTCATCAATATGGCCTGCCCATCTGTTTTCTTCCTACTCACTTATTCTTGCTTTTGTAAAAGATTTTAGTGACAAAACAATTTACATCAATAAGCAAATAACCACAACAAATGTATCCCCTTCCAAAGTAGCCAATCAATATAATTCACCCAGCCCCTTTGTATCCAGAAAGCTGATGACTTGCCGAGATGAAACTGAGTCCCTACGAACACAAGATGGAAGTTAATTAAGGGTACAAAGTGAAGAGATGATCCATCCATTTCCTAAGCAGGATGCCTTTCATTGCATGATTGTGCTTTGGCTTAGCTTATATCTTTGCAGCATTGTGCTCAAGGTAGGTACCAAACCTTGAAAAGCAGAGCACTGGAGATTTTGTTGCTGTTGTTCTTCTTCTGTCTTCCTGGCCATCCAATTTTGCCTTTTTCTTTGTTACATACTCTATAATATTATTACCTAATCTTGTTGTTTATGTTTTATATTAACTTCTTTTTTATTCCATCTTGTAAAGCACTTTGAACTACATTGTATGAAAAAGTACTACATAAATAAATGTTGTTGTTGGCACATTTCTTTCTTTACAATTTATCACGCATGCGCAGCAGAAGGTTTCCTCAGGGGCAAGACTGAGGTATGTGATAACCCACCGGGGAGAGAGAGGGCGCTGTTGCTAGCATCCTGCTCAGTGAGGGCACTTAGCTCCTCCCCTTCCAGTTCATTCACGATCAGAAGTTCGGCTTGCCCAGAAGGGGGTCCTTTATGTTAAAGCAACCTGTCGAATGGCACTCCAGTGCAATGACTCTTATTTGTACAGGTAAAGGCTGAATACCTTTTTTATATATTTCACCTAAGAGCTGGCTGTATAAGACATTTCTTTTGTTGAATTTTTGTTCAAATCGATGGGACAACTCAGATGGTGTCCTAACTTTTATTCTTCCATGACCTGTCATTCCTGTACCCAGCCACAGCTCACATTTCATACTCTTTTTCTTTCTTTAATTTTGTGTGAAATATTCCTCCATAAAAAACATAAAAATTAAGATTACAGGCTTGTCCTCCAATGTGATGCCATACCTTCCTGTCAATTTGCTGTTCAATCAGTTCTGCAAATGTGCAGTTAGATAGATAGATAGATAGATAGATAGATAGATAGATAGATAGATAGATAGATAGATAGATAGATAGATAGATAGATACTTTGTGAATTTCCCCTTGGGATTAATATATTCCAGCAGCAGCATACTGATTAAAAACAATATTAAATTAAAGAGTGATAAAAATGCAGGTAAAACAGACAATAACTTTGCATAATGTTAACGTTTACCACCCCAGGTGGAACGGAAGAGTCGAATAGTGCTGAGGAGGTCTCCTCAGTCTGTCAGTGGAGCAGGGCAGTGACAGCAGTCTGTCGCTGAAGCTGCTCCTCTGTCTGGAGATGATCCTGTTCAGTGGATGCAGTGGATTCTCCAGGATTGACAGGAGTCTGCTCAGCACCCGTCGCTCTGCCACGGATGTCAAACTGTCAAGCTCTGTGCCTACAATAGAGCCGGCCTTCCTCACCAGTTTATCCATGCGTGAGGCATCCCTCTTCTTTATGCTGCCTCCCCAGCACACCACCGCGTACAAGAGGGCACTCGTCACAACCGTCAGATAGAACATCTGCAGCATCTTATTGCAGATGTTGAAGGACGCCAGCCTTCTAAGGAAGTATAGTCGGCCCTGTCCTCTCTTCCATAGAGCATCAGTATTGGCAGTCCAGTCCAATTTATCATCCTGAGGTCTGCCCCCTCTGCACACAGTCACCTCTGATGATCACGGGGTCCATGAGGGGCCTGTGCCTCCTAAAATCCACCATTAACAGTTAAAATAGGCAGTGTGACAGTCAAACATGGGTGAGTATCCTTGAAGCCAAAATGATTGCATATTTTTACATTGGGTGTAAACCACCTGGAGCATTATTTTGGGCATTGCCTGCAACATCACCTGAACACAGATTCTGCCCAGTAACAGTACATTTTTTATATTAAAGCTAACACTGTGGCCTGGAAAGGCTGCCTGTATACCTTAGTGATGCCTTTCTATGAGCTTGACTTCTGCAGTAATGTTAGCAGCACGGAATGACACTTGCATACCAGACTCCATTCTGCCTACACTCACAGTTTCAATGAACCTCTTATTTTATAATCATCTGGCAAGGGCAGCCATAATGGTTTGCTAACTAAGCGGAAAACTTTGGGCAAAGGTTGAGCATCTTTATCACCTTCTTTTTGTTTGATTTTCAACCTCGTTTCTTAAAAGCCAATCATGGCTGACAACAGAACTTGTTATTTAATTCTATGGCTTTCGCTCTACCACACCAGGCTATTTTTAGACTGTGCATTTTTCCCTTCCAAGGACATGATCCAAGTGACATTGATGTAAGACACATTAGTAAATCTCAGACATTCACTTTTTCTCTTCCCTGTTTCTCTTCTGTTTTATTCAATCAGTGGAACACACACAGGCATAACTGAGACCCCGTTAGATGGTGAGCTGCTCACTTCTTTGTCACTTTTCTCTCATTGTTAGTTACCAGGAAGAAAGAAGCTGAAAGCAGATGTTTAAGAATGAAGACAAATATTAAGGAAATCCTTAAAGACCATTTGACTAAAGCACAAAAATGGTGCTTGAGCAGTGATATTTCCCTCTGGGAACAAATAAAGTTCTATCTATCTATTTATCTATAATTGGTTTCTAGCTAATCAGTTTAGAAGGAATGAAAACCTGCAGCCACTGTCTTCCCCCAGGACTGAGCATTAAGATGTTTGATGGCCATCCCTGAAATGTGTGAGTAAAAAGAAATGAAGAGGAAAAGCAAATGCCACTCAGAAACTGAACTAGGATTCTTGGTGTTTTGTGGTGGAGAGCTAATCATTGCACTACTACATTGTATATGGTTACAAACAAGTAACTTTAATAAATGCACTTTATTACATTTGCAGTGCAATGTAATTGATATAGGCTTGATGTAAGGAGAATATAATGAATGACACCGTAGAGATACCGTATATTCATCCAGCCATCCACTGTGAAAGTTGTGAGTGGGAAACAGCAGCCTATCAAACACAAACAAATGTGTATGTGTATGTTTATTGTATTTTAACACATATTAACATAAAATAACATTTTTGCCTATTACAATTTATGGTCATAGTGTGGCAGAACATATCCTGGCAGCATCAGGTTCAAGATCCTAAACCAAACCATATAGTGCCACTCATGCCCATACTCACCCTGAGACTCACACAGGGCAAACCGACAGTCTTATACTGTGTATCTTTACAAGCAAGTGGGCAATGGAGGGTGTAGATACATGCAGGACATGGGCATGAAACCTGGGTTTAACACAATTTCTGTTTGCCGTAGAAGTGAGGAGAACTCACCAGAAGACTACTGACGTTCCTTCCTATCTCGACCCGTCAGCTCAATTTCTTCCACTTCCTCCACTTT
Organism: Polypterus senegalus; assembly: GCF_016835505.1. Lineage (NCBI taxonomy): Eukaryota > Metazoa > Chordata > Cladistia > Polypteriformes > Polypteridae > Polypterus > Polypterus senegalus. The sequence continues at coordinate 158,816,110 of NC_053162.1, forward strand.
CATCACCATAAGGAAATACACCATCATTATGGACCAGACTACTGACCAGAAAGGTTCTCTCACTGGAAAGAAGTTGTAAGAACAAGCTACAAGAAGTCTGTATGTATGTATCTAGAGATTGGTTCACTGATTTCAGCACGGGGGTAACTCTTTACCTGTTCTGTTCTCTTTATTTTGAGAATCTTTAGGAATGTTTAAAGGGAAACTTAGTTACCCAAAGAAACTTCACACAGATATGGGGAGATGTGCCATGCAGACTTTGTCTAGGCACTGCTTTTAAATCCTGGGTGCTAGATTGGTTATACAGAAGATCCAAAAACTGCACCGCTGTGTCCCCTACTATATTGTATAGTATGTTATTATTTTTATTATAATATAATTATTATTATTATGTTATCCTTCCACTTTTTAGTCTGCTTAGTACAAGTCAGTCTTCTGGAGGTCACAAGGCAGAGGGGGCACTAATCTCTCACAGTACACTCTTATGCACCTGCCGAAACTGGGACAATTTAAAGTTGACATTGAGCTAAACCGTTACATTTTGGGATGTAGAAGGAAAACTGAAGACCCCAAAGAAAAAGCCAAATTTGATATGAGAAGAATGTGCAAATTCTGCACAAGCATTTTGTGAGTCAAGATTCATACCTAGGCCTCTGGTGCTATACGACCACCGTGCTACATATGTTTACGTACGATATATGGCATTTAGATCAGTGTTCAAATGGGTTTATTAAAACTGTGGTTTGCATTACAGTAACATTATAGTTGCAGTAAAATTAGAAACAGTTTCACATGAAACAATATATACAGTATATTTTATTTTATTAAACTATATCTGTTGCACGGTAGAGGAAACCTGCCAATCCCAAGATAGCTGAGCCATATCCCGGGTAGATTTTACGCGCTCGGTTATTTTAGAATGGATCTTTGACTTCTCCTTAGGCTGTCTTTGCCCTTATAACAACTACAATTATACACTACCTACAGTAACTTGTATTTTCTACATTTACTTTGCTTTAAAGAGAGACATTCTATAAAGTCAGGTTTAATTCCTTGTAAATAGTGCAATGTCTTTGATTCTTTGCTTAAGCCCTTTGTGGCCATGTTTATTATATATGAACAGACTCATTAATGTTATGTGTACAGAAAAGACACTATATAATATACAGTACAGAGACAGACACATATGCAGTAGTAAGGAGTGAATAGTTGAGCAGTTTCCACATCGTGGCTGCAGAAGGTGAAAAGAAAATTATAGAGGGCCAGGCTGTATATTATGGCCCAATAAAAATGTTGTTGGCACAAGAAAGTGGCTCCAGTTATGGCTGTTGTACAGTGCTTGCCACACTAAGCAGGATAGTCCTAATGTAACGAATGCATAATGTAGCAGATTCTTAACCTGGTTTGGCATTATGAACAAAATGATGTGGTAATATTTTATACTTACTGTAATAGTTTAACTGAAGAAAGTAATATAAAGGAAATGGTTCAGGAAAATGAACAGCAAAACAGCCCATCAATGCTTTCAATTTTCTAAAAACTGCATTCGCTTCTTTTAAAACAGAACATTTTACTTATTTAGCAGCTTTGCCATGCTCAGAACACTAAAATTATATGACTTAAATTCATATTGTGCAGAGTACCATTTTGCAGAATTTGCTTGTTCTCCCTGTGTTTGTGTAACTTTACACTGAAGACTCAGGTTTCCTCTTGCAATCCAAAGAGAGCTGAACCATACTGTACTACTCGGAAAAATGTCTTTTAAATAATTCCTCTCATGGCAATATTTTAATCGAGAATATTCTTAAATTGAGATGGGACAGTAGTTACGTGGATAACGCTGCTATGTCCCAGCCTGAATCCTGCACAAAGTCATCATCTGTGAGGAGTTTAAATATTCTCCCTGTGTCCCCATTGGTTTTTCTCTGAGTACTTTTCACCCCTCCATTCTAAACTGGTCTGTGTGAGCAGGCCCTGCCCTGGATGGGCACCTTGTCTATGGCAGGCTTCTGTCTTGTGCTCAGTACTCTGGGGAGAAACTCTCGACCCCGCAAGTCTGAGCATAGTCAGGTTTGAGGATGTTCGGTAATGTTATTGTTAAATTGCATTTAACATAATATAGGCGCCCTGCCCGGGTTTTGTTTCTGCCTTGCGCCCTGTGTTGGCTGGGATTGGCTCCAGCAGACCCCCGTGACCCTGTGTTAGGATAAACCGGGTTGTATAATGGAAGGATGGATAATATGACACAGAGTGGCTTGCAGCCTTCTAATTTTAATTAATGAAATTATTTTTTCTCTTCCTGTTATGAATAAAGCTATCCATACTTCAAATAGCTGGAGTACCTTATAGGCCTAATATACTGCAGCATAAACCTTCATGCAGGAATCTTTCACTTGAGTTAAAAAACACTTTTACAGCTCATCCTAGGAAAGGAAAGAAAAATAGCCTTGGCTTACCTCAACAATCTCCGTGTGTGATTTATGATAACTGCACTAACTGGTTAAGTGTGAAAGACCAGAGCCTCACAGGTGACTAAAGCACTTTGAGCTACTGTTTGTATGAAAATGTGCTATATAAATAAATGTTGTTGTTGTGACTAGTGATGTTTAAGGTTTAAAATATCTTCCCAGTTTAGGTGTATTGATACTTGAATGGTACTCTGCTTGTGCTGCATCAAAACAGCGCACTTCAGAGCATCTTAAAAATGACACTGACTGCACATCATTCTGACTTTCAGGAGGAGAAGTGTGCAGCTACAGGTAGTCTGTCTTTCAACTGCCAAGATTGTTTCCCTGAAGATAAAGTTAGCTCATCTCATTCTCAGAAACAGCTATTCCTAATGAGAGTCACAGTTATACTATCCAGCCATCCATCCATTTTATTGACATGTTTTATTTTAAGCAGGATTGCAGGGGACCTGGAGCCAGCAAGAATTGGGCATAAGGCAGGGACAATCCCTGAAAAGGGTGCACGTCTATCGCAGGGTGAAAACACAGAAACACATCAGGGCCAAATGCAACATTACTAATCTACCTAACCTGTATGTCTTTGGACTGTGGCAGGAAAATGGAGCACATGGAGGAAACCCACCTGGATATGGAGAGCACATGCAAACTCTATGCAAGGAGGACCAGGGATTTTATATTATATTATATTATATTATATTATATTATATTATATTATATTATATTATATTATATTATATTATAAACATTCTCAACCTAGCTTAACAAAGTGCCAGGCTATCACAGTGCCCACTTATATACACAATATCACGCACATGCATTATGGGAGTTTCGGGGAGGCTCTGCTTTTGCTGTAAACTGGGACACAGCTTTGGATGAGGCACAATTACTAACTTCTCTTACTCTTCCAGCCCTAGAATGGAGTAGGAGCCCTCCAAAGAGCAGTGACGTCACTGCCAATCCGCCCCAGGTGCCCTGCTTCTGTCCACCACATGATATAAGAAATGTCATGACCAGAAGTGGGTGTTCATTCATTAGACTGCATCTTCTGGAGCAAGACTTCCCACAGAAACATTTCAACCCAGATCACTGAAACAATCACAGAATGGTTTCATTTGTATTTTTTTTTTTCTTTTCAATTTTGTCTTTGAGTACACAGCATTGTTGGTATTTAACAGGGATCTCTGTGGAATCTCAAGACTTCTTTTTGCACTGTTTTGTTCTTTTTCATAACACTTACTCTCACTTAGGGCCAAACCAAGTTTTAAATGTTAGTCTAATATGCACATTTTTAGGGATGTGTGAAAAAAAACTGCAGAGTTAAATTCTGTGGATTAAGAATGCTAGCCAGGAAATCTTTTATTGTCTGAGCGTCCTATAGCAGCTGGCATTCAAGGTGGATTTAATCAGTGATCCCTGGTAAACCCATCATGTGAAGAGAGGAGATTTAAAAGAACAAATACACGGAAGATGCATACCATTGCTCAGGCATTATTTTATAAACTCTATACTGCCTTTACAGTGCTTACTCAATATCTAACTTAGCTCTGTAGACATTAAGTGCATTGTGTTTTTTTTCTCTACTGTAAATATCATTTTGCTTTTAATTTTCTTTAACAGTACTTTGGGAAAGTACACATGCAAGATGCCAGTCTTGCTGTATTTTCACTGCATTTCCAATCTCATGTACAGATATTTAATGTATTTATACATCTGCTATTGCTTTTGAAGTTTATTTAATGTTATTGACAGCTATTTCTTATGAAAAGTACTTTAGCTATAGAAAGGCATACGGCAAACTGTACATTAGAATTGCTAAGATGCTATAAAAGGTGACAATAATTGAGCTATTTTAAACTTAAAAGAGAATGAATGAATATGGAGGTGTGATGTATGTATGTATATATATATATATATATATATATATACATATATTCATAGCATTCGTAGTCTGAGTCTTGATCTGATTGTATGGTTGGTTACCTACCAGGTAACGCATGTGGTTGGTCTGCCAGTCGGGAAACATCCGCCACGCCCTCTCAGTTACAAGAAGCAGATCATAGAATGTTACATAGTTTACTGTCAAATAATACAAAGAGTATGCGACACGTGTTTCGTAATTACTCCGATCTCCAGGCTGTCAAATAAATGAACCGCACTCCGTGGCGCAGCCTAAAGGGGCTTCACCGCTGACGTCCGAGGTTCGATCCCCACGAGGGATACAGTGGAGTGTGTATGCCTGACGAGCCGAAATAAGGGCGAAACACGTGTCGCGTACTCTTTGTCATTATTTGACAGTAAACTATGCAACATATATATATATATATATATATATATATATATATATATATATATATATATATATATATATATATATATATATATATATATATTTAATGAGAGAGAGAGAATCATCGATTTAGGGAACACACCATTTGCAGATAAGACTGGTGAGGCACAAACTGGGTCACCCCTTTAGATCTTTTGCCAAGTCCAAACAACTGAAGAAGGCACCCACTGGTGCATAGAATAATAATTAAAAAAAAAGACTTTGTAGGGCAGTCAGTACTCAGGTGGGAGCCCTGTTCTTTGGTCTGCTCTCTACAGAATGAGATGACCTATGCCAGTAGCACATTAGCTTTGGTGGTGTTTACCAGAAGAGCCAGATTCAGTTGCCCTCAGTGGGTGGTTATCAAATCAAAAAAGATGATACCATCGGCAAAAGCACCCCCTCTTGCCCTGGAGTGGTGGTGTTTACCAGATGGTAAATCACAGGCGCACATGTGTGATATCCATCCATCCATCCATTATCCAACCCGCTATATCCTAACTACAGGGTCACAGGGTCTGCCAGAGCCAATCCCAGCCAACACAGGGCACAAGGCAGGAAAAAAAACCCTGGGCAGGGCGCTAGCCCACTGCAGGGCGCGCGCAAACACACACACACACCAAGCACTCAGTAGGGACAATTTAGAATTGCCAATGCACCTAACCTGGATGTCTTTGGATTGTGGGAGGAAACCCACGCAGACATGGGGAGAACATGCAAACTCCATGCAGGGAGGACCCGGTAAGCGAACCCAGCTCTCCTAACTACGAGGTAGCAGCGCTACCCACTGCACCACCGTGCCACCCCAGGTGTAACTTATTATGATAAATTATTATATGTTACCATTATAATATAGAATAGTGATGCATAAATATTTTCAGTCAATACAAGATGTCAACTGATGAGAGGGAAACAAAATTGTAGTCTACACAGATACCATGAAAAAAAAAAACCTCTCAAGTCTTGGTGGAAGAAGGTAAATTTAACAGTGCTGCTTTGCAGGATGGAGTCCTTGATTTACATCTAGTAAGATAAAGATCTAAGGCTTGCTGAAAGTTGTCCCAACATCACATTCAGACATGTTTTCAAAGTCATAAGCACATTTACTTTATAACTACAACAACATTATGTCTCCCATTGATCTATCTATCTATCTATCTATCTATCTATCTATCTATCTATCTATCTATCTATCTATCTATCTATCTATCTATCTATCTATCTATCTATCTATCTATCTATCTATCATATAGTGCCTTTTCTGTTCATTCATAGTGTCTATTATATCATTCTTTTTCTTCTTTCTATGTACCTAGTTGTGACCATTCTATCTATGTATGGCATCTATTTCAGAAATAATATGCTGTCTTGCAAGTAAAACTTGGGTCTTCATTCCAACATTTCTAGACTATATTTATATAATTCTTCATTGAAATGTTAAGCCATGGAAATGAAACAGGTGTGAATGGTCCACTATGCAAAATGCATCCGACTCAGTAGTTTGTACACAATTATGTTGACTTTATATGGGACAAAAAGCCTCCTGGCTTCTGTTTTGAATGTGCCTGCCCTTAATTTCTTGTAGGTTTAATTGTTTAAAAAATAAAACAGCATTCTCAAGCCCACTTAATCCAGTTAGTGGTCATGGGAATCTTGAGCCTATTTCAGGAGCCCTGGGTGCAAGACACGGACCAAACCTGGATGGGCCTAATTCATGTAAACACCCACACTCACAGGGGGAAATTTTATTATTGCCAGCTAACCTCACCAGCATTTGTTTGGAGAACTAGGAGGAAAACACATGTAGTCATTTTAGAGAATGTAATAACTTAATGTGGACATCGTGTGGTTCACTATATGAAGGAAACATTTCAACTTCATTGCTGAGAATTTCATAGGCCTGAATTAGATTTCTTTTCCTATTCAAGACTTTACACTTAATTATATTTAGTGATGCTTTTAGCTGCTATTTTGTGCACCTGCTCAATTGACACTATGTCTGTTTTACAGCATGGTGACCAGAATTCCACAAAGTACTCAACATGAAGCTCCATCTGCACCATTATAAGGTTTCAACCAAACATTGTTGCAACATTGAGGCTGCTGAGCTCTGATTCATCTGAAAATCTATAAATGTCTCCAATAGAAATGACCCTTGACTTCAAGTTGAACTCATCAGTAACAGCCATACCACCTGAAGGTCAGAACAGGTAATCCACCTGAAGCTAAGCATATCTGGGTCAGTGCAGTACTTGGATGGGCTGCCAACCAGGAAATGCTTGGATTGCTGCTGGAAGAGGTGTTGGTTAGGCCAGCAAGGGGTGCTTACCCTGTGGTCGGTATCCCAGTGCAGTGATAGGGACACCATGTTGAAAAACGGTGCCATCCTCCTGATGAGATGTAAATCTGAGGTCCTGACTCTCTGTGGTCATAAAAGATCCCTGGGCGTCTTTTGAAAAGGTAGGGTGTCCCCCGATACCCTGGCTAAAGTGCTCATCACAGCCTCATCCATTCTGGCCCACTAATAATCCCCTGTCCTTAACTGGCTATATATCTCCCCGACTTTACCACCTAAGAGCTAACGTGTGGTGAGTGTACTGGCACAAAATGGCTGCCTGCCGTTGCATCCTTCAGGTGAATGCTGCCCATTGGTGGTGGGTGAAGTGACTCCCCATTGTCTGTGTAGTTAAAAACATGCTATATAAATGTAATATTTTTATTATTATCACTTTAGTTACCTTCTATGTAATTAGGGTTAAAAACACATACTTTTGTACACATGTGTGAAAACTGTTTTAGATTCACAAAATTTCAAAGAGACAAGCTGGAATTGTGGTCTTAAGGCCAAGTATGGTAGACACAAAGGAGGCTACAAGGTTTCAAAAAGCATCTAAAAGCAATTCTAAAAGGATCAAGTGAGGAAAGAAAGAAAGCAGCTTCGAGCCAACAGCTTAATCTCTTTTATGTCTGGTATAGCATTGGCTTACTTATTATATAACTGAGGGCCGAACTATTCACCATTTTCTATGATACAGTGTAACATTACATTAGCTTGTTTTAACAGTTTCACCATAATATCTTGAGATTTCTGCCTTTGAACCTTTAAACCCCTGAACCACAAGTGGTGTAGGAAATGTTATGCGATTTGATTGCGGATTCAGATACAGTACTGGAGCAACTGTGCGGCCTGTACCCATAAAACCAGAGGCTGCTGCTCATTGCTGTGGCTTTGCTGAGTGCTGCTTGGGTGTTCTGATTTTCCAGGAGAATACTTGGAGCTATGAGGCAAAGTGAGGGCATATCTAATGGGGGCCACACTGGATAAACCACAGCCCCAGCAATGGAGGCTACGGAAATTAAAAAAACAGACCTGTCAACGTTATTTCTCCTGCCCTGTTTCTGCGGGGTATAAAAAATTGGAAATAAAATCAGTATAATAAGATTATGCAAAGCAGCTACGAAAGATTTTTATTTGCAAGAAAGGAGGTTCACGCAAATTTAAAACATTTTAATGGGTTTTGCCAGCAGTTACAGCTGAACAGGTTCTACTGGTTTAGCATTCATGCCTAATACTGTTTTGGATGGGAGTCGGGAGACATTAACTATCTAATCTGGGGTTACTTTTCATTCCCATTCTACAATTTGGATAGTTACTGCTTTGTGCGGCAACCAAATGTCAAGAGAATCAAAGTGCAAAGAAGATTCAGACTTATCTCTAATATTCAGCATGTTTCAGCAGTGTGAATGATTAGCGCACCTTCCAAAAACATCTTGCTGCGGCATCTTTGTTACATCTGACAAATTTCTCTGATGCCCGGCATTCAGTAAAAAAAAAAACATCGGAAAAAAAGGATAACTCTGTGATCCCTGTTGACCTACCGGACGAGGTAACACACCAGTGATTGAATGAGCAGGATATGACAAAACTATCACTGGAAAACCTCTGCAAAGGACTGCTCTGACCCTATTCCTCTTCACAATTATACACAGCAGACATTAGATAGATAGATAGATAGATAGATAGATAGATAGATAGATAGATAGATAGATAGATAGATAGATAGATAGATAGATAGATAGATAGATAGATCTTTCATTAAATATAAGTTGGACATTTTCCACATTCAGAAGTACTCTGATGATACAGCAGTTATGGCGTGGGTAAGGAATGGCCAGGGAAGGGGAATACAGGGATCTGACTGGTGCAATAAAAACTGCACAGTTCTGAACACAATAGAGACCAACGAGATGATTCTGGATTTCTGCAGGTCTAAGCTCGCCATTCAGCCTGTAAACATCCAGGTGAAAGACACAGAGGTGGTGCAGACTTATAGATATCTGGGTGTCCACCCTAATGACTGGACTGGTCTGTGAAGAGCATTTACAGATGTCCTCTACAGGAAGGGGCAGAGCAGGCTCTCTTTCTTCAGATGACTTACATCGTTTAATATATGTAGTGAAATGCTTTCTATCCGACAGTTGTTGCCAGTGTCCTCTTTTTTTGCTGCTGTTTGTTGGGGAGGCAGTATGATTGATAAGAACACTAAGAGACTGGACAACCTGGTGAAGAAGGCTGGATCAGTGCTGGGGAAGACAGTGGACTCATTGGGAATTGTGGTGGAAAGTTGTATGGGGAAGATGGTACCAGTCATTCTTGATAACAGTAGTCACCCTCTCCATAACATTTTGCTGGGTCAGAGAAGTAAACCTAGTCATTGTCTTCCCTCATTGCGCTGCAGAACAGAACACTTTAGAAGATCATTTGTCCCTACTGCCGTGAGTTTTTATAATGCTGTTGTCAATACAAGTGATTCATGAGCTGTTCACTATTCTACCTTCCAATACTGTAACAATTGACCATTCTTTTTACTATTTTTATTTTACTAATTATGTACATTTTTTCTTATCTCCCTATTATATTAAAACGTTTTCTGTCATTTCCACGTTACTCAGCCTTGACCACTCCCCTCCACACTACTCACCCTATCATTACTCTCTCCATACCACCATTTGACACTCTCCGTGCTGCTAACTTGTCCTTCAATGGTAGTTAGTTATATTGGCAAGGCAAAAAAGCAAATTATCTATTCAAGAATGTTGAGTTTTAGGTTGCAATAGAAAAAGATTGGCAAGAGCAGATAAAGAATGTTGAAAAAAAGAAGAACAAAAAAGAACTGCAGATAATAAAAATAAAGAACAAACAGAATCATCCAATAAATGGAAAACAGAAAAATATCCCAAACAATATCCATCCATTAATTATATAACCTGCTATATCCTAACTACAGGGTCATGGAGGTCCGCTGGAGCCAATCCCAGCCCACAAGGCAGGAAACAAACCCTGGGCAAGGCGCACACACACTAGAGACAACTTAGAATCGCCAATGCACCTAACCTGCATGTCTTTGGACTTTGGGAGGAAACCCACGTAGACATGGAGAGAACATGCAAACTCCACGCAGGGAGGACCCGGGAAGCGAACCCAGGTCTCCTAACTGCAAGGCAGCAGCGCTACCCACTGCACCACCATGCCACCCTCCCAAACAATATGTCAAACAGAAATTTGAAAAAACATCGTTTATAGAATGTAAGTTAAAGGATAAAGTAATGCATAATATTGTAACAGTCTGGAAAAGAAATTACCACGGAGGCAGTGTGTCCTAAAAAGCCATGCAAATTGGGTTGTTCAGAGTGCTGTGGAGAGGGGCAGGCAGAGGAGCCACATCTGCCACTTTTAAATAAAGCAGCCCCTGGGATGCTGGTGGTGGGAAATTGTAAAGTTCTGTTTTTTTTTTATTTTTAAATGGTGGGGTGTAAAAAACGAGTTGCAGAGATGGTTGACACGTGATTGTTCTTCATCTGTTTTTTTTTTGGCATCGTATTTTTTCTGTGTTTGCATTGTCCAGTTAAGGTGGCAGAGCAATAAAACATTTGTTTTGAACTGCTACAACCACTTGGCTGTGTGGAAAGGAACGTTACAATATTGTTTTTTTTTCCGAGGCATTAATGTAAGTTATTTTTTATTTACTTATTATTACGTTTTACTTTTTAATTTCTACTTTTACTTTTTACTATGATTTATTATTCTCTGGTATTTAAAATAGACAGTTGTAGTGAAATAATGAAATAACTTTTCTCTCTATAATAACTAAGGACCAAACCGTCTTCGTTCCGCATACGCTTTCTCTTCTATATACCATCTCTTTAAAAGGGTAGGCCAAAATAAGTACCACACTTCTCAAGTTCATTCTGAGAGGTAGATGCAGCCGAGTGGGTTGGTCTGGGGGTCCTATAATAGGCGATCCCTTATAGTTTTCAGTCAGCAACATGCCATGGTTCTGCGCGCACCGTGCTGTCACTGTTGAAGCGTTCTTCAAGAACAACGAATCCACAATCACTACACAAACGCACTTCAGCATTCCTCCTAACGGTGATATCCCAAATCGGAATGCAGCGACGAGGCACATTTCCATTTGAATGGTTGCATAAATATGCGAAACTTCCGCTATTGAGCTGAAATCGACACTCGTCGGTTGTGAGCGTGTTACAGTTTGGTGCACCTTTGCAGAATTTGGCACTGAGGAAGAGGGAGCAACGGTCACCGCCACTTCAGAATGTTACATTGAAATGCCAGAGAAGTTTTTGTGGCTATCTCGAGTCGAAGGTGTACACATACCGACCTCAAAACCTTGAAGCCCTCATGAATGCTATTCGCCACGAAATCGCTGCTATTCCCATTGAAAATGGCCAAACGAGTCACGCGAGAGTTCAAAAATCGTCTCGAAGATTGTATTGCTAATGATGGGCACCACCTTGAAGACATCATTTTTAAAACACAGTGAAAAAAATCTGTTTTGTATGCCCTTTCTTGTGTTGTGATGAAATGTATTTTATCATGTAGAATTTTTGTAGAATAAACGTTTGAAATGTGGTACTTCTTTTTGGCTCATCCTGTACAATCGCTTTCTCAAATGGAGGAGCACCCCACTGCCCTTCCAGCGGCTCGCTGGGTGCCCACCCCCGGGGAATGGAGAGCGTAGCGAACAGGGGGTGGAGCCTTCTAGTTAAATTTCCCTGAGGGTTTGAATATCTATCTATCTATCTATCTATCTATCTATCTATCTATCTATCTATCTATCTATCTATCTATCTATCTATCTATCTATCTATCTACAGGTGAAATTCTGCATACTGTACATACACCCAATGAGGAAGTATTAAGAGCACCGGGACTCCTGCTTATTCTTGGAAATAGCTAATCAGCCAATCAAGTGGCGGCAACAAAATGCATAAACTCCTGCAGATACAAATCAGGAATTTGAGTGAATGTTCACATTGTACGTCAAAATGGGGAAAAAATGTGTGATTCACCATGTCAAATTGGTTTTGTGAACATGACAATGACTTCTGTGTTCTTCAGTGCTCTTCTGAGTGACCAAATCTGAATCCAGGTGAAAACACTGCATGAATGTGCAGCTGACAAATGTGCAGAAACTGCATGATATAATCATATCAACTTGAACAAGAATCTCTGGATTGTTTCCAACATCTTGTAAAACCCATGCCATGAAGAACTGAGGCTGCTTTGAGAGCAAATGGACACCCTGCCCTGTATTAGTCCAGTAGAATTTGCCATGTGAGTATGAAGCTCATACATTGTGAGGTATGAATGTTTATATGAAGAGTGGCTAATGTAACACTGGATACGTTACTGGCAAACAGTAAAGCAACACCTGAACTCTGTATATACAGTAAGAAATGCATACTTCATCATAAGTTGAGGTGAAAATAGGATTTTGCAACTGAATGCAAAACCAATTGACCTCAAGGAACTCTACTGCATCACTGGGTCCATGGAAAAGCTACTACACTACTTAACAAGACTATACACAGGACTGTGCCTATAAAAAGTATTCACCTCTTGGATGTTTTCACGTTTTATTGTTATGCAATTCATTGTTATAAAAAATGAATTGAATGTGTCTTTTTTTGACATTGATTAACAGTTAAAGACGCTTTAATGTCAAAGTCAAAATTAAGCCTTTCAAGCCAGTATTTAGTAGATGGCAGCCATTGCAGTCTACAGTCTGCGCCCAGGTTTCTCTCCATCAGCTTTGCTCATCTCCACTCTGCCATTTCCCCTCAATTCTCTTTTGTAAAACTACTGAAGCTCTGTCAGGTTGAATGTAAGTGAAAGGCTTTTGTCAAGTGCAGCCACAAATTCTAAATTAGCTTGAGATCTGGACTCTGACTCGGACACTCCAGGACATTAACATTGTTGATTTTAAGTCATTCCTGTCTAGCTTTAGCTTTATTCATGGGATTGTTGTGCTTCTCACATGGTTTTTGATTGACTGCATCAGGTTTTCTTTCAGGATTTCTATGCATTTTGCTGCGCTCATTTTATCCTCATAACACTTCCAGGGCCTGCTCACTAGATCTCCACCGTTGAGATGGTGTGTTTTTAACAATGTGCAAAGTTCACTCATGGAGTTTAGTCTGGTGGCGAAAAAGCTTCATTTTTACTTCATTCGACCACAGAACCTTTTTCCAGCCTTCTGGTAAACTCTAGTCAAGATGTCGTGTCCGTTTTTTTACATTTACTTTCTCATTGCAGTCTCTCATAAAACTGCAACTGTGAAGCATCCAGACAGCAGATATTGTCTGTACAGTTTCTCCAATCTGAGCCGCTGCAGGTTGTCACTCCTTCAGAGTTCTCAGAGGTTTCTTGGTGGCCTAGTAAGTAAGCAGATTCACAGCTGTGCCAAACTCTTTTAATTTCAGCATGACCGATTTAACTGGACTCAAAAAGATGTTCAGTCACTTGGATATTTTCTTGGCTCCATCCCCCTGACTTGTGCTTTTCAATCACCTTTTCACGGAGATGCAGGAGTGATTTCAAAAACCAACTGGTTATCTCAGTGATGGTGTCACATTAAATGAAGTAAAAACTTAATGTGATCAATTCTTTTTGTTTTTATATTTGAAAAAACAATTAGGTCACTTTTCAGAGATCTGTTTTCCCTTGGACATTAAAGAGTCTTTTGCTGCCGGTTAGTATCAAAAAAGGCAAATTAAATCCACTGTAATTTAGTGTTGTGTAACAATAAAATGTGAAAACTTAAAAGAGGGTGAACTCTTTTTATAGACCCTGTAGATCTTGAGGTTCTTCAATAACAGGTAGAGCCATCCATCCTCTGGCCCACTTGAAGACTTTCCAACACAGCCATTCGGCATCTTAATGAAATGCTCCATACTCCAGTATCACCTTAAAGTCCTCACAGGTAATGCTCGCTTGATCCTTATGGAAACCCTCTGATAAACTCATTCAAGGGGTGATGCTCAAGGTTTTTACCATATAGTGTTGTCTGCAGGACTTCAAATAATTTAGACAAGTTTAATGTTCATGTCATTTTAAAGGGTCCAGCACCATGCACACGGATCTATCCTGTCCTACTGTGTAGTTTGAATTGGAGTGCTTCCAGTAAAAAAGGTTAGAAGGACTGACTCTCGTGGATGATTTGACCATACGTTTGGGACACCATTACTTATGCAATCAATTATTCAGTCAACCAACCCATCGATTTATATCCACCTGTGTCTCTGACTGGTTCCTATGTCTCTGTCATTCCAACAAACAAAACTCTTGACAAACATTTGTAGTAATAAAATGCATTAGATTACTCATTCCAACAGAAGGCACATAACAAACATTAACACTGCCTTTACGAATCCCATACCAAATGGCAGGTAATGGAGACATGAGCACTGCATTTGTCATTCCAACAGATGACACATCACAAGAATTAATACTGCTTTTACAAACTCCATACCAAATGGCATAAAACAAATGTTTGTGCACTACATTGTCATTCCAACAGGTGGTGCATCTCAAACATTAACCCTGCCTTTTCGAATCCCATTCCAAATGGCATATAATGGAGACATATGCACTGCATTTGTCATTCCAATAGATGGTGCATCACAAACATTAATACTGTTTTTACAAATTCGATACCAAATGGCATATAACAGATGTATATGCATTGTATTTGTATTCCAACAAATGCTGCATCTCAAACATTTGTAGTAATGCATTTTATTACTACAAATGTTTGTGATGTGCCATCTGTTGGAATGAACATGTACTGCATTTATTACTACAAATGTTTGTGATATGTGATCTTTTGGAATGACACGTCTACGTTTATTACTTAGATTTCAGCCTATTTTAGGTGGATAAGTAATCATCAATAATCAATAAATATCAATAAATCAATATTTCATGGTATGTCTTCCACCAAGAGAATCTCTAAGATGCAGATGAAAGGTGCAGGTGTGCTGGGGAGGCAGCATAAAGAAGAGGGACGCCTCACACCTGGACAAACTTGTGAGGAAGGCAGGCTCTATTGTAGGCACGGAGCTGAACAGTTTAACATCCGTGGCAGGGCAATGGGCGCTGAGCAGGCTCCTGTCAATCATGGAGAATACACACATCCACTGAACAGGATCAACTCCAGACAGAGGAGCAGCTTCAGCGACAGATTGCTGTCACTGCCCTGCTCTACTGACAGACTGGGGAGATCATACCTCCCCACACTATGTGACTCTTCAATTCCACACGGATGGGTAAATGCTAACATTATTCAAAGTTATTGTCTGTTTTATATATTTTTATTACTCTTTAATTTAATATTGTTTTTTTGTATCAGTATGCTGCTGCTGGATTATGCGAATTTCCCATTGGGATTAATAAAGTATCTATCCATCTATCTATCTATCTATCTATCTATCTATCTATCTATCTATCTATCTATCTATCTATCTATCTATCTATCTAATAGAATTTGAAATATTGAAAAAGTAGACTACCAAATAATGAAGAAACTTGTAGAGGTCATTAATAAATATTGTGTCACTGGGAAGAACTATAGCAGATGAACTTAATGCCATGGAAAACATAAAACATGCCTTATTATATATATATATATATATATATATATATATATGCCTTATATATATATATATATATATATATATATATATATAAAAAATTAAAATAATATAATAATATAATAATAATAAATTAAAATATATTAAAATAATATATATATTATTCTTAAAACATGCCTCTATCTGAAAAATAGACATGAAAAATAAAAACAGAATGCTAAATACAACACATCTAAAAACCTGGAGCTTCTGAAAAGTATGCAGCTTCAATCAAGTGTGCTTTGGAAACGTTCTTATTCATTTCTAAAACATCGAGACCCAGTTCTCCATCATGTACACCGTACCAGCATATATAACCGTACAATGCGATTTACAAGTGCAAGAGTCTTACAAATCAATGGAGATCAGTAATAAAGCTGCCTTCTATAGCAAAATCGGAAAACGCTATTTTTGATTAAATAGTTTCTTAGGTAGTAGAGGGATAGAAAAAAAATCGAAAGGCAAAAGCTTTTTGTAAAAGCCCCGAATAACACGTCGGCCACTCAAGAGAGAGAGAGCACTGGACGGTTGCTTAAAATTTAAAGTGCAGGTGTTAAACACGCAGGCAGAAGTCGGGCGTTCATCGCCTTAAAGGGTGGACACCTGAAAAACGGCAGCGAAAAGGGGCTGCAAAATAACCGAATATTTAACAGTTCGGTCAAAATCATACCAAGTGAGGCCACACTTGTCCTTCCTCTTCATTTACACAGTTTCTGTGCAAGTGCAATGTACAAATGGGCCTCTTTAAACATGCAGACAAGAAGAGCAGGTAACAAAATTAAACTATATGCGTGATCCGTGTAAGAAGTGACGAGACGCGCCAAACACCGCAGATGCTATCGAATTCTGCTGTCCAAAGTTGCATCGGCTGCCGAACAAAACCAAGGCAAACAGGCAAAGGAAATGTGGATGAGAAATGCCATCCCAGACACTGATGCTGACAAGATGCTACAAGAAAACTGATGAATGAACAAAAGGATTGCTCATATGATCATGATTAATGAGTGTGTAGTATAAATTACTTGAAAAGAAAAAATCTAAACGCAGAAGCCAAAAGTTACGAAAGAAAAAAAATACAAAATAGCTACGGAGTGTGCGAACTAAAGTAATAATAATAATAGGAAATATGGGAAGAGAAAAAACAGCAATATTATTGATTCCCACTACATTTTAAAACTTTTCAGACCTCATTTTTTACCATTGATATTGCGTCAAATACTTTAGTTAGTGATAAAATATGCATTTAATCTGGTATATTTTGTGGCTAATTATTCTTCCATCCATTTTCGAACAATCTTAATCCGCATAGTGGCAGAGAGCTACACCCTATTTCTAACAGCCAGAGGAGCACGACCGAAACTAACAGCAGGACAGTTCTGCAATGGCACTTTACTGGCTTGTCTGCTGGGTTCCTCCTAAACCCAGAAATCTTTAAAGTATGCTACACCTAACAGGACACAACAGATCAAGAAAATCTGAACTTAGCCCGTGTGATTGTATGCAGCAAGAATCCTTTTAAAATCAGGGACTCAATAATATTTCACAAATCAGTTATCCTCTATTCACGGTAGTTTAAGGAATCCATACAGATCTAATTGAATAAACGCACTTTCTGGAATCTTCATATGGATGGTTCCTTTGCAAACCAAAAATGGTTCCGCTCTGAAGAACCACTTTGGCACCTTTAACAGTATGCTCAGGGCTCTAACACATGGATGCGCTCACTTAATAATAATAATAATAATAATAATAATAATAATAATACATTTTCTAACCCTGCTTATCGAGAGCAGGGTCGCGGTATAAGCCTCTAACCCAAAAATCAGCCACCACAACGCAGGAACAATCCTGAAAAACAAAAACAGCACAGATACTTTAGAAAAACATTGCGGCTCCATAATACTGCACTCGATTGAACAAACATTGACGGATGGATGGGTGCATGAAAATGATCAGGGAAATAAAGTTACGGAATCTGGCGACTCAGGTCACTGTCATGTTAGTTACCGCTGAAATTTTCACATTTAATGCGCTAGAGTTTATTACATGGCTCAGGTTTGTGCCAAATTAATAATAATAATAATAATAATAATAATAATAATAATAATAATAATAATAATAATAAAAGTTTCAACTGAAATCATCTTTCATGTTCTCCAGTAATGTAGTTGGTCTTGCCAAAGTCAACAATTTGCATTTACTATGCACCATGCACTATATGTACATATTTTCCTTCATCGCAAAGTGAGCATGCAAACTTTTATTATATTATATTATATTATATTATATTATATTATATTATATTAAAGTCCATCCATTTCCTAAATCCGCTTTAATCTGACCAGAGTTGCTGTAATCTGGAGCCTTTCCCAATACTCATAGAACATAAAACAAGAACAACACTTGGACAGCATTAGATTAGATTAGATGTCGTTTGCTACGTGTCTGTTCGCCCTTACCCTTTCTCGATCAATTTCATCACCGTACTGTATCTGCTCTTTCCAACTCATGCCTCCTTTACTCCAGTCGCTGACTTTCCACGTTCTCCAATGTCCCTTACCCCACCGGTAACTTATTCGTGTTGCATGTATGTTAGATTAACAGTCGAATCCAAATTGACTCTTTGTGTGTGAGTGTATATCCTGTGACCGACTGGCATCCCATCTAAAGTCTGTTCCTTCCTTACCCTCGCAGAATAGGTGGCAGTAACCCGCGACCCTGTAATGGAACAAACAGGTTCGGAAAACGAACGGATGACTGTTTCATTGCGTCAGAAACACAAACTGGCTTTTGCTCTTGACACACAGTCAAGAGGACACCGTTCATTAATACACAACTCATTGCTAAATGCGTTTTCTTTTTCGAGCTAACTGCTAAATTAACTTTAATCCTATAGTGATCCAACAGATGCATACCTACAGCACAAATGTATAATCTGCTGCCATTTGCAGGGACTCTCTGTTAACTGTACGCGCTGTAACGCTGTTTATATTAGGCCATTTTAGTGACACACAAAATAAGTAACAAAAATAGACACTATTTTAAAAAATGAAGAAGGCACAATAATAAAAAGTAGCCCCAAATATTTCATCATATATTCGTTTCAAAACTTAACACTAATGCATGCCCTCGATCACACATTATGTGACTCTATAATGAAACTGAAATTTTCAGCAGACATCAACGCGTCGTTGAGATTAAAGCGGATTTGGTGTATGGCTATGAGCAGAAATGATGTGTTATGCTTCATTGGTAATCAAACGTTTTCTTGTTCAACCTATGTAGTAGCCAACTGTCGAAGCCACGAATCACGAACATTATAATATAAAAAGTGTGCCTCGTGGGTCATGAAAACTGCTCGAGTATTTTTGGTGGCGCTAGTCGGGTCTCCAGATAACAGAACGCAACATCAAGCCGTGTCAGAGGCTTTAGACGATCGCTCTTGACAAGCGTGACTCGGGATGCTTTAGCGAGCAAGCATATGGCACCGGGGTGTTCTCGGAGCATGGGCAAGGGAGCGAACAAAACAAAGTACAATGCCAATGCTAGCAGAATGCCATTATTTACGTGCCTCACAGAAGCAGACCTTCTATGCCACAGCTGCAGCCCAACTCCTCAGAGAGAGAAATCCAGAAGTAGTGATTAATAACTACATGCCGTAGGACCGAATAAGACGAATGCGCAATGACAGCCTGAAATATCATTTTGTTTACTTCCGTGGGCCACTTTAACATTCATCTTGCAGTTGTCGCTTTAATGAGACGATTTCCCCTAAGGCATCTTATCTCATTTGGCATGCCCTGTCTGGGCCATTGTTAGGGGGGAAATTAGTGATGTCCGTGCCCGATCGAGCACGTGTGCCTCGGCGGCTGGGCTTTTGATCAGAACAGGTGCTTTTCGTGAAATTGAGGTGAAAGGAGTGTGAACGACAGGAAGGTAGCGAATTAAACTGCGTCTGTCCAGAAGGGAGAGTACGATAAACCAGAGTTGACAGCAGTTTTGGAAAATACAGAATGAAAGCAAGAATTGACTTATATGCTTTTTAGAGCTGACATGTGTTCGATATGCAAATAAACTACGAAAAGATTGGGGGCGTTTTACAACAAATGACACTGTCATAATTTTAAACCCATTTACGAAGCACTATAAGCACACAGAGGGGGTAATGTGTCATGATGCACGGCACATGAAAGACGACGAGCCGTCGTCACTCCAGCACCTGAACGCCTAGTTAGTGACGAGCTGTATAGCGCCGCGCAGATAAGCGACTGCAGGGCAATGTCCGTCGGAGCAGGTGCACTCGAATCGGAAGGAATGAATAAGTAAACACCGTTTCAGGATGACATTTTTCTAAGATGCATATGTGACTTTACACTCTTTCAACTTTAGCGGTAAATTATATCGAAGCGAATTTATCTGTTTCCTAACTTGCTATTTGATAGATAGATAGATAGATAGATAGTGCTTTACCAAAAATCAGAAAAGAATACATATACATTATTACATACTTTATGCATAGAGAGACAACCATATGACTCATGACAGCTTCTCAAACATAAATGAGCGAATTAGTGCTTTCCTTTAATCACCACCTCCACCCCGACAGCTCCAAGCAAAATTAAACATGATCGGGTACCTTAGTTGGAGGTTTTCTGTAGTCCGCTATTCCCACCACATGTCAAGCAAGGTCTCCCATTCATTCGTAAATCCTTTTCCCCCTCCCTCTTCCTTCTCTTTTCTTCGTATCCCTCCTCCAAGCAACACGGGTAGCATTCAAAGCATCTCCCCCTTTTTATTTT
This sequence comes from Polypterus senegalus, assembly GCF_016835505.1. NCBI lineage: Eukaryota > Metazoa > Chordata > Cladistia > Polypteriformes > Polypteridae > Polypterus > Polypterus senegalus. Next base: position 158,836,695 of record NC_053162.1, read on the forward strand.
ATCCTGGTAATAGAAGACTGCCGGCAGCTTGAGCTGAAGTGGCAGCAGGGGCCAAGCTCTTCTTCTTTTTCTTCTTCTTCTTCTTTTTCTCCTTCTTCTTCTTGTTCTGTTTTTCTTCTGCTCGTACCTGGTACTCCACACATGCACCCGCCCGATGGCACATAAACGCACATAGGCAAGAGATGTGTCCTGCAGCTTCTTTTGCAAATACTCCAGTCGCGGTTTTATTTCTTAGCCGGCATTGGTTTTCAGGAAAGGGAGGGAGGGAGGGGGAGAATGACACCAAGCGTGGAGTCACATCTGTGAATGTGTTTGGATGTGAATAAAGTACCCTCTTAGCTAAAGCAGAGCCCACCCCCTTACAGACTGGGGTTTGCTAATGGCCTCTACCACTTAGGTGCAGGCAGGGAGGGAGTTAGCGGGAAAGAGCGCGAGCGCGAGCGCGCCCCCGCCTAGCAGCACGAAGACTGTCTCGTCTAGTCAATGTCTTTTTATTTTGCCCGGGTCCCCACGCCACAGTGGTACACGCCGCCTCTCAGGGAGTGATCCAGTCGGTTGTGGGTCTAATCCAACACTGCTGTTTCTTACAAAAGCAATCTGATTGCCAGTATTAATCTCTCAATAACCCCTTATCCATTGTGAGCAGGAGAGGCTGAGACAAAAGGAGCGTCTCTCTTTCTATCTCTCTTTGCCTCAGTCCTTGTCTGTTCTGTACGTTTCATTTTTTCCCCTTATTCTTTATCCTCGGTATATTTTATGCCCTGTCACCGTTTTGCCGTGAATTCCTATTAAATAAAGGAGTGCAGGATAAAACAATCTATGACAGGATAGGGGGGCGCACTGTATAGCGTTTGTTCTGTATAATGGCTGTCAGTGCGGAGTGTGCACATTCTTCTCTTGTCTGCCAGGATTTTTCTCCCATACAAACACCCATCCATCCATTTTCTGACTTGCTTATCCAGGAAGCCTGAACCCTTCCTGGTAGCACTAGGAGCAAGGGAGGAACCAAGCTGGGACAGACTTTCTATTCATTGCAACACACACTGATACTCACGCACATTCACACATGCAGAACAAATTTGGAGTCACAAGGTACACTAATATGAACACCTTTGGGGTGTGGGTGGAAAACCAGAGTACCAGAAGTAAAATCTACAAAGACAGAAAGAGAATGTGCAAACTCCACAAGTAAACTGTTGACGTTGAAACTGGCCAAATTTGAACATGTTAAGGTGGGTATGAGTGTGTGAGTGTGCCCTGCCTTGGAATGGACCCAGTGATGCATGGGGGTGAAGCAGCTTTAGAAAATGAATGTATGGGTGGTTACTACTACTGGTTCTATGAAGTGAGAAGAACAAATCAGAAATAAACCACATATCTTTAATGTAAGGGGAAGAATACATAGTCCTGAGGGAAAAGGAAAAAAATAAGAGGGCGGTGAAAGTGGGCGAAAATATATCTGTAATAAAAGCATGTGCTTACCTACTTTAGCATCACGGCTATAGAAAATACAGAACTGGCAGTCTGCCCATGGATTGTTCCTACCTTGTGCCTGATGCTTGCTGAGATAGGCTCAATCTTCCTTCCCCTGAACACTGCTCAGAGTAAAACGGGTTTGGAACATGGATGGATGGATGTATTATCACAGATCTCAGGAATATGGTTTCTCTACCTCCTATCTAGACTTTCTGGAAGGCTGTTTAGAAAAAAAAAAACGTACTTATGCTAGCATTAATACTCCCTAGGGGGCGCCACTTTATAGAAACAACTTTGGGGGATCCTTAGCTGACTAAAAATGTAAATGAAAATACAAAGAAACTAGAGAAGTTAAGGTTTGTGCTCCATGGTTGGGCTGCACTTTTCAACTTCCATCCTCAATCTTTATTTTTTACATTAAAAGGAAACTGTGTCATAGACAGATTATGTGTGGAATTAGTAGCATGTAGTTTTCCATTGTATTGTAAGAATAATCTCATTTTTAAGTGAATGGTGGCATCTTCTTCATTAACAAGGGTTCCAGATTTGTAGCAATGACAGATGACTCCTACTTAGCAGTTTACTAACAATCTTGACTCAACTCAAGTGCAGACGCAGCTCTCCATTAAGTTCCAGGGTTTAGGAAGGGTATGGGTAGTTATATTACAAATATATATATATATATATATATATATATATATATATATATATATATATATATATATATATATATATATATTTCAAATTTAAGTTTTCTATTTTTTAAGATGCTCTAATTTATTCTTACTTGCTTTTCTGTTTATCTTTCTTATCTTTTTACTGTCTTTTGTATAATCTGTGAAAGCGAACCAGGCTGACATTTCACTGCACATACCTGTGCATGTGACAAAAAACAATTAAAAATCTTGAACTTTCTGATTTTTTTATGGCTTATTTTGCAGACATTTTATCAGCACGTGCTGGTCATACAATACATTGTGAATGCAGTGTCTGTGATTCTACATGTTCTTCATGCTGCTACTCTGATCTTCCATTTCCCTTTCCATGCGACTCCAAAGATCTTCTCTCTGCTGTTTCCATTCCTATACATAGGGAGCTAGGAGACAGAAGAAGCACCATCTTTGCTCACTTTATCCTATGTCAGTGGATCCATGCCAGGATGCTTCCTAAGACTTGCCGATGGCCAGGTGCTTAGCCAATGGATTTTAGGAGCAGAGCAGATCTCATAGGTTCTGCTGTTTCAGTGCTTGATTGTCTCTCTGTCTCTGTTACTCTCACAAACACACACACGCACAAACACACACATATAAACATGCACACTGGAGGACATTTCAGGACTTCTCCACCCCTTTTGACAGCATTTTTCTCTCTGTAAGGTCCATCGCCCAAACAGAACACATCTTTACAGGTGGCTCAAAATTCAGAAGTTAAAGCCATGTGACAAACCCATCAGTAGGTTTGGTATTCTCTGGATCTTGTGACCAGATCAAGTATATAAGAAGCTGCCAAATAAAGTTCTATCAAATACTTTTGGAAGATGGTAAGTCCTCTGCAAAAGCAATTACTTCAAGTAAATGTGGCACAGAGCAAACCTTGCTCACCAATGGGATGTCTCTAATTGCCTTTTCCATTTTACAGCATGATAAACTCAGGTTAACCTTGATTTAATCAAGTTGGCTTTATTCAGACAGATTTTGACTTGATCTAAAGGGTCATGGGACCCCCCTCTCCCCTGACCCCCAAGTAGTTTATTTTCCTTGAGAAATATATTTTTTTTCTTTTCTTCCATTGCCAACAAGATAGGTCTTCTCTTATCCCATCTCCGCCTTTTCATCCTTTTTGATTGTCTTCCTTTGTACTTTTTTCATAACATTCTTGTAGTAGTTTGTTTTCTTTTGTTAGATTTAACCACTTGAGGACTTGTAATCAATTACTTAAAGTCCTGTCAAATTATACAACTTACAGTTACAAAACTTTTCCAGTGATTTTCCGTTGTAAACTTCATTTATACCATCAAACGTGGTGCACTCATGTGATGTCTGGTTGTATAGTCTGATATACTCAGCGACTCAGTCCAATTAGTCTGCAACTCAGACTGACAAAATCAAACAGGTTTCAGTTTGTCTTAAAGTGTAGAGACCAGGGGCCTCATGCATAATGCCGTGCCTTGAATTCACACTAAAACAAAAAACAAATCCAGATGCATAAATCTGTGCGTACGCCAACTTCCACATTTTTCTGCTACATAAATCACGGTCAGCGTGAAAAGTTATGCACGTGCACGCGCCTGCTGCCACTCCCCAACTGCTTCCAGAATTTGAATATGCAAATCAATACAAATAGCCTTTAAGCTCAGTGTTCTGTGAAAAGACAATGGCAAAAGCACGGGGGAAAACAGAAGAATTTTTGGAGGCAAGGAAAAAACGTACTATTTGTGGTATAAACAACAAAAGGAAGTTGATCGAGTAACAGAGTGACGGAGAAACTCAAAAGTTGAAGTTCAAAAAGTCGCAAAGCGTCAGAAATAAATAAGAAGTGGTCAGATATCAAAGTCGCGGTGAAAAGGCGAGTCGTAGCCCACCATCTGAGTGTCATATGGAAGCATATTAGGGTACAGAGAAGAGAAAAACAAAATAAGGACACAGTAAGAAAAAAGCACAGAACTTTATTCTCAAAATTTCCACTTTAATCATGTACATGTACTATTTTGTCATCAAAGTAGAACGTCATAAACTTCATCTTAAAATCGTTTAATTTACTAGTTTCTCAAATACCATTGTAACTTAAGTAGCACGTGAAATGCTTCTTTCTATGTGTATTTCTATGTGCTCTGTGTGTGTGAATCACTACGTGCTTCTTAAACGGGCTTTCTCTTCCACCGACAGGACACTGAGTCCATTATATTCATGATATTACAGCTCTCTGAATAATTTAAATATTCAGATGTATACCTGATATCATATTCATAATGATAGGAATTAAAGCATGTATTAAACATGGTGGTGCAGTGATAGTGATGAGCTGGCGCACTATCCAGAGATTTTTCTTGCCTCCCACAAGATGCTTGCTGCACCGTGCGCGACCTTCGATGAAATAATTTATTGCAGCCGTACTGTCTCTCTCAAACACACTAGCCCCCAATTCTTGTCCTTCCTTTTCTTTCTCCAAGTAACCAATCGCCACACGATCAGCTCTGTAATAGATGCCAAGCTATCTGTAAGCTTAGAACGCCGATTCTTCAAAACCTTTATGAAACATTGAAATATCTTCGTAGTACATGTTTAATTATTCCATCCATCTATCCATCCAGGGTCATGCCAGTTCCAGCAAGCATACAGCAAAAGGCAGGAACAATCCCTGAATGGGGCGCCAGGTCGTCACTAACGCTGCGCCACCATGTCCTCATATGTTTAATAATTAACAATATACATTATTTTAATGAAGTATAAAACTTATCTGTATAATGTAATAAACATGTTTTACTGCATTTCATCTTACAAAATGATATCAAGAGCTCCAAGAAGATAACACTTGGAAATCTAAATCGACTTAGAAGCCAGTCATCATCATATGTAAATATGCGCTTTATAAAGTGACTCAAGTTGTGCAATATTATAACTGTATCGCAAGTTTACAGTGAGGTAATCGTACTTATAAGTACAAATAGTTCTAAAAGGAGCACTTGATGGACTGATTGAGTGCATTTAGAACACTTGGGATGAAACTGTTTCTGAACCACGAAGGTCCCTACAGGAAAGGCTCTGAAGCGTTTGCCGTATGGGAACAGTTCAAATAGATTGCGCCCATGGCTGAAACAGCGTGTGTGAGTTGCTGTACACCGATAATCCAATCAGCTGTGATTCCACACTCAGAAACAGTGGGTTAAATACTCAGTGGTGCGCTGGGAATTACAACACTAAAGCAGTAATGGTATTTAGAATAGTTTGGCCATTTGGTGCACCATTATGTGCTTACGGGTTGATTACAATGAGATGCCATAAATTAATAAACGATATGTAGTTAATTTCAGTGCATTTGATAAAGCTGCGTCAGGGATGTGAATCTAAAAACTAAAGGGAAACCACGCAGGAACAGGAGCGCTGTTTTGACGCTGGGTGGCGGCAGTTTGCAAAACCGAGTGGAGAACTTGCGTTTGCAAGGGATTGAGCTGGCGTAAAAATGTGCGTGGCTTTACGCCAAGTTTAGTTTTTATACATCGCGATGTGAGCATGGATACGGGAGTATGCAACAATTTTGTGCATACGCACCATTTATACATGAGGCCCTAGCTCTGTATGTGAGAGTTGAGAACCAATGAGTGCACTGCTGGTAGTACAAATTATATAATGCGGCTAGCTACAAGGAATGAGGAACGCAGGAGCTTTGAACCTCACTTATGTGTCATGTTTTAATCCAATGTCACATTGCAGGACTTATAGTTAGAGGGGATGTCAAACTTGGCGACTGATGATCTTGTCACTTGAGCATATCAAAGTCCACAACCAGAAACTGGAGGAGATTGGCAGCTTACTAACACACTTACTTTTCCAAAGTATCGCAACCCTTTTTTCTGATAGCCAATAATGTGCTGCCTGACAGAGTTCTTGCCTATGCGGAGGCTTCACAACCATGACAAGTTCTAGGGCCTTTTTTTCCATTCTGTCACACTATATAAAACAAGCAATCTCAGACAGATGAGTCTCTCTTCTGTTTTTCTTGTCCATTTAAACTTTAGTTTTAATTTGTGCACATTTAATGCTGAATGGGACTCCCAAAGCAACTAATGGAATCAAAAGAAAAAAATAAAATTATGAGTTGATTTTTGAAGCACAGAGGATTCAGAAAGTATTTAGATCCCTTCACTTTCTGCACACTTGATTGTGTTGTACATTTAATTTGAAATGGAACAATAGGCCCCTTTTGACCATCAATCTACTCCAAACTACATACTGTATAGTGACAAAGTGAAAACAGAAAGCTTTTCAAATTTTTAAAAATAAGAACTGTAATCTGTCATTCATTTAAGTATTTTTACCCTTAAGTCATTACTTTGAAGAAGCCCATTTGGCAGCAATTACAGCTTTAAGTCTACTAAAGTAAGGCTCTACAATTTTTGCACACCTGGAGTTGGCCAGTTTATCCCATTCTTCCCAACAGTTCTTCTTAACCTCTGTTAAATCTGATAGGAAGAGCCTGTTAACTGCCATCTTCAGGTCTCCACACGGATGTTTTATGGGGTGTAAGTCTGGGCTTTGGCTGGGCCACTAACGGATGATAAGACACTTTTCATGAAGTCACCCAGTGTTTTCTGGGTTGTATGATTGGGGTTACTGTCGTACTGTAAGGTGAACTGTTGCCTCACGGTGAGGCTGTGTGTTTTCTGCAGCAGGTTTTCTTCAAGGATCTCTCTATATTTGGCTGCAGTCATCTTTCCCTTATTGTGACCAGTCTCCCTGTCTCTGCTGCTGAGCAGCACCTTATAGTATGATGCTGCCACTACCATACTTCACAGAAAGAATAGTATTAGTCAGGTGATAAGCAATGCCTGGTCTTTGCCAACATAGTGATTGGAGTTCTGCCCAAAGAGTTACATTTTTGTCTAATCAGACTAGGGAATCTTTTTTGCCATGTTTCCAGAGTCCTTTAAACACTGTGTGGTAAAATCCAAGTGAGAATTTTCCACTCTACTGTAAACACCTAATTGATGGAGCACTGATGAGATGGTTATCATTCCAACAGGTTCTCACATCTCAGTAGAGAACTTCTGAAGCTTTGTTAGTGTGACCCTGGAGTTCTTGGTCACTTTTCTAAGCAAAGTTCTTCTTGCCCAGTTACTATGGGAAGAGTCCTGGTGGTTCCAAATTTCTTCCATGCCTAAATTATCGATGCTACTGTGTTGCAGTGAACACTCGACACTTTAGAAATGGTTGTACCCCCTTGCCCTGATGTACACCTTACCACAATTTGATCCTGAGGTCCACTGAGAGTTCCTTGGACCACATTGTGTTTTGTCCTGGCAGTGTGAATTGTGGGACCTTCTGTACACAGGTGTGTGAGTTGCTAAATGATGTCCGATCAATTCAGATTGCCACAGGTGGACTCCAATGAAGTTCTCGAGACATCTCAAGGAGAATTAAGTCAAACAGGATGAGCCTAACCACAAAGTGGAGTTCCCAAACAAAGGGTCTGAATACTTCAATGAAGGAGAGATCTCAGCTTTTGAGTTTTAATAATTTTGTAAACTCTTCTGAAAACATGTTTTCACTTTGTCATTAGGGGTTATTAAGTACAGGTTGACAGGCAAAAAAGACAAATTTATCAATTAAAAGTTAAATCTATAGGACAATAAACTGTGCAGAAAAAGAAAAGGTCTGAACACTTTATAAATCCGCTGTACGACTATTTGTTCTTGTATTTTCTAACCTAGTTGTCCTGTTTAGGTTCGTATTGGCCTGATGTCTTAACCTATCAGCTTTTGATGTAAGGTAGAAACCAACCCTGGACAGAGTGATGCAAACCCACAGCTCACTGTTACCTGAGCATTATAGGAGTGTGCTGACTGTCCATGTTCTATAGTTTTATAAATGATTGTTCAAAAAGCTTTTGCACGGTGCTTCTCATTAGAGTATTACCTATTTTGAATCTTAAATACTCTAATTTCAAGGTTGCAAAAAAAAATATTTGAAAATAATGTAAAATGTAGGCCTATGAAAAATTAAAATCTAAATATTTTAAATACCAAATGGTTCAGATAGTGTCACCTCAGGCTACTTGATTAAATTTCACATGAAGACATCAGCTGTCTAACAGAAGCTGCCTAAAAATCAGGGCAAACCATTTAACAGCTGCTCATAAATGAATGTAATATCTCCTAAATGTTTAAATAAACCCAGACAAGACAAAGTTTAACCTGTAGACAGTCATAGGCTCACAGCGGCCAAATCATTTTCTCCAGTTTCAGCTGTTTTAAGTTGGACTTGATCATAATTCAGAACCCACCAGCACAGTGTTCCTGTACTTGATTGTGAGAAGTCTTCATAGTTCTAACACTGTAAGTGGCATGAGATTCTATTTAAGGCAAGCTTCCATGCCACCATGCATAATTAATAGAGAAACAAAGCATCAGTGATTGTAGCTGGCCATCTCAATCTCATAGCTGAACAGAGTCAGCTTAAAGAAATTCTTGTTATCCTGGATGTCGATATCTGCACCCATGAAACAGTTTCTTGATAGTTATATAGCTCAAAAGGCAAATAATAAATTAATATAGCGCGTTCTAAAAAGAATCAAAAATAATCTTCTATAAGAAATTATGTTATCATATTTGTAGGAAATAATATTTGTATAAAGTGCAACACTGTGTAGAGGAAGATGAAATTCATTTCTGTTTAACTTTGGCTGTTACAATCAGCACTTACTGCTTTCCCTACAGTTACTGTTGATTTTCGCACCTATATAACAGGAGCCAATTTCTGTCTGTCCAGCCGTTACACTCCGTTGGATGTATTTTGTACTTTACAATGAATGCAGTAAAACTGAATTGCTGCCTTAATTTCAACAGATGGAACATCACAAACATTAGCACTGCTGTTATGAATCTTATGCCAAGTGCCTTGTAATTGACAACTGACAAACTGGCACTTTAACTTTTAAAAGGAAAATCTAAATAGGAAGAAAATATATAGCAGAAATAAAAAGAATGATAGAGGGAGTATTCATCTCATTCAAGTTTTATTAAACATTCTGAATGTAACCTTAGTAGCCTGTGGCAACATATGGAGGGGGAGTCAAGCTAAAGTTAAACAATGAGATTTATTAGAAAATGGAATGAACCTTAACAAAACGGATCCTCTCATTTCTTAATGTGGTCTCCACCCTTCTCAATGCACTTGCACCACCTGCCTGGAAGTGCCTGAATTCTAGCAGAATAAAAGGTTTTTTCTTATCCTTGAAAACCACTCCTGCACCCGAGTGATGGTCAAACACTACATGCCGAGGGGTACTACAGTCACTAGTGTAAGTTACTATAACTTGCTGGAGACCAATGTGAAGCCTGCTATTTAATCCAAGCGGTGGAGACTGCTGTCTCACGGAGTCCTTTTGCTGTCCGCCCACACACTGCTTAGAACACCAAGGCCTGCCTGAAGAACCTGATGTCTGAGGTATTGCCATATCCTCCTTATTCACCAGATTTGGCACTGTGTGATTTCCATCTTTATGGACCGCTAAACAAACATCTGGGTGGTGGTCGATTCAAGACCGGTGACGATGTGCAGAAAGCGGTGCACGAGTGGCTGAGAGGACAAGACAAAACCTTTAATTCTGCTGGAATCCAGGCAATTCCAGATAGGTGGCGCAAGTGCATTGGGAAAGATGAAAGACTTCACTGAGAAATGACATTATAAGTTTTGTTAAGGATTATATTATTTTTTGATAAATCCCATTTTCAAACTTTAATTTGACTCCTCTGTGTACGGACTCAGATGTAGATGGTATGGAGTTTTCAGCTAATTTTCACCATCACAGCTTTTCTCTAGCATCACTCTGGGATCAGGGGGACATTACCCCAGCTAATTTTAAAATAGAAGCAGTAATTGCCCCCATGTTCCCTCATAGTCAGTGTGTCAGACTCTTGAGCATGGGGACTGCCTCATAGGTAAGGGTTCGGGTTGTTTTAATGCAACGGAAAAAAGTTAACTCAGTCTCTGATGTCACTTCTGGAACAAATGCCACAAGCCCCTCTTCTTCCAGTTTATGAGACATATAGCCAGCTCTACAACCGGTAGTTGGCTTTCATTATCATATGTAATTTAGTGAATGATGAAGCTCTCATCTAATGTATACTTCATGACCTCAGGAATGACACGATGAGTGGATTGACTCAACTAACTTTTCTTTATTTTTCATCAGAACATTAAATGTGGTGTACTGATGGAACTCCAACTCTTTATTGTTGCCCATTGTGTTTTTATAAGTGCTAGCATCTAATGGTTCTGCTTAGGAGTTACCTAGTGTTGTATTCTGCCACCATAAGGCACAGAAAGGGGAACAGGCTTAAAACACACAGACACACACAATCAGAATTTCCCTTATTTTTGAGCCTGATGGATTGGCCACACTCCACACCCCAGGCTCCAAGCTTCAAGCCCGCATGGGTCCAACAATGAGGCTCATGCTTTTAAATAACAAAAATTGTCCACAAAATAGATGGAAAGGAAACTGTGGACCTGTGGTCCCAAGGACGGCAAAAACAAAGATCCTTTTTATTTATGGATTTATTTACAGAAAATGGAATAACAAAAAGTCAAGGCAGAAAAAGGCAGAAACCTAAAGCAAATGCATCCAATCAGAAACCCAGTAACAGTACTGTTAGGGAGAAACAAGTAAATCCAGACAAAGCCAAAAAAATCACAATACAGAAATTCAGAAACCAAACTTGAGCTTTGTGTTAAACATTAGCTGGTGAGTTGGTCCTGTCTCCTTTTCCTCTACATACAGGAGACAGGGCAGATAAACAACTAAAACATAGAAACTGAATATATATATATACAGTGGTGTGAAAAAAACTATTTGCCCCCTTCCTGATTTCTTATTCTTTTGCATGTTTGTCACACAAAATGTTTCTGATCATCAAACACGTTTAACCATTAGTCAAATATAACACAAGTAAACACAAAATGCAGTTTTTAAATGATGGTTTTTATTATTTTGGGAGAAAAAAAAATCCAAACCTACATGGCCCTGTGTGAAAAGGTTTTTCTCCCTAAATAATAAAAACCATCATTTAAAAACTGCATTTTGTGTTTACTTGTGTTAAATTTGACTAATGGTTAAACGTGTTTGATGATCAGAAACATTTTGTGTAACAAACATGCAAAAGAATAAGAAATCAGAAGGCAAATAGTTTTTCACACCACTGTATATATATATATATATATATATATATATATATATATATATATATATATATATATATACAGTAATCCCTTGCTATATCGCGCTTTGACTTTCGCGGCTTCACTCTATCGCGGATTTTAAATGTAAGCACATCTAAATATATATCCCAGATTTTTCGCTGGTTCGCGGCTTTCTGTGGACAATGGATCTTTTAGTTTATGGTACATGCTTCCTCAGTTTGTTTGCCCAGTTGATTGCATACAAGGGACGCTATTGGCGGATGGCTTAGAAGCTACCCAATCAGAGCATGTATTACATATTAACTAAAATTCCTCAATGATAAAAGATATGCTTCCCACGCGGTGCTTGATTGTTTGCTTCTCTCTATCTCTATCACTCTCTCTGCCTGACGGAAGGGCTGTTTGCACAGAGGCTGTTTGCCTAGAAGATACGGACGCTCCTCTACAAAATGCCGCTTTATCACAGTGCTTCTGCATACTTAAAAGTACGTATTGATTTTTTGATTGTTTGCTTTTCTTAGTGAGTGCTCTCTCTCTCTGACATTCTCTGCTCCTGACGGCGCTCATTTGAAGAGAAGATATGTTTGCATTCTTTTAATTGTGAGAAAGAACTGTCATCTCTGTCTTGTCATGGAGCACAGTTTAAACGCTTGGCTAACGGGTGTTATTTCATGTCTAGAGGGCTCTAATAATGTTAACAGTGTGGGAGAATTCATAAGGGCTTAAAATATATAAAAATAACCATACAAACATATGGTTTCTACTTCGCGGATTTTCACCTATCGCGGGGGGGTCTGGAACGCAACCCTCACGATCGAGGAGGGATTACTGTATATATATATTGTGAAAAGGTGCTATATAGCGCCCGACCCAGCACAGACCACGCAGAGGCACGTGTACAAAAACACACAGACTTTATTTTTTCTTCAGCTGTGTGACATGACTTCCCCGTGCCACACAGCCCAAACACAGTCCCAAAGCACAAACTCACAGCAAACCACAATTCTCCACCTTGCTCCACCACTCCTCCCAGACAAGCTTCGTCTCCTTCTTCCTCCCAACTCTGGCTCACCGAGTGGTGGTGGCTGGGCCCTTTTATAGCCCACCCGGAAGCGTTCCAGGTGATTAACCGTCTGGTCCTAATTGGACTTCCGGGTGGGGCTGAAAGCTCGTCCAGCCGGGCTGGGGGAAGCAGGCAGCTCCCCCTAGCGGCCACGCCGGTCCCCAACCAAGCTGTGGAGGACTCCATCTCCCATGGAGCCCTGCGGGCAGCTGGGGAGTCACCGTCAGCCAGGGAGGCTGCCACCAAGCGTCCCGGGGGAGGTATTGGACTGCCCATGGTGGCTCCCCCGGAGGAACATAAGTAGCAGGGGCGTCCCTGCCGGGCATGGGACCCGGCTGTCCTTCACAATATATATATATATACTGAAAAATAATGAATAAACAATGTAACATCCATCCATCCATCCATTATCCGACCCACCATATCCTAACTACAGGGTCACGGGGGTCTGCTGGAGCCAATCCCAGCCAACACAGGGCACAAGGCAGGAAACAAACCCCGGGCAGGGCACCAGCCCACCGCAGGGCGCACACACACACCCACACACCAAGCACACACTACGGACAATTTAGAATTGAAGAGCACCTGGAGGAAACCCACGCAGACACGGGGAGAACATGCAAACTCCACGCAGGGAGGACCCAGAAAAGAACCCGGGTCTTCTAACTGCGAGGCAGCAGCTCTACCACCCCCAATGTAACATCAAATAAATAAAAAATAGAAAGAGCAAACTAGTGACGGGCGATTTATGAATGATTTGTTCTTTTTGAATGACACTTTTCAATGAAACATATGAACTGATTCATGGGCACAAATAAACTGATTCAGTGGAGCTCAACTAGAGTGCTAAAGCACATTTGTGTTTTTCCTGCATGATGTTCTCAGAGTGTTTTGTTTCACTGATAGATGTTTAAAGCTCATGTGGGAGAACAGCCTGAATCACGAGTCTTGACTTATTTGATTTGTGAACAAATCACTACTGGAGAATCAGTCATATGACTCTCGTTCATTTGATTCATGAATGAGTCAATACCCAACGATAATTTTTACGATTCTCATTCATTTAATTTGTGAACTATTCACTACCCAGAATCAGTCTAATAATTCTCGTTCATTTGATTTTGAGAGTCACTACCGAAGAACCATTCTAATGACTCTCATTCATTTGATTCACAAATGAATTATTATGAGTTGCACATTTCTCATTCATTTGTGATTCTGTAATGAAATGTCTTTTTTTAATTAGACATCTGTGCTATCATGCTTTTTATGTGGAAACAGTCCAATGACATATCATTATTTTCTTAAATAGAAATTATATATACATTACCATTTATATAATACATACATTTACATTTTTTTAAGCATTCATAGTATTTGATAACTTTGGGCCTGTGTAGGTTGCAGCCTACCAGTTGAGATTGGCATCAGCCTGCCTGGGTCCTGAGTCCTATTTTTAGGCAGGACAGGAAATGTCCTAGTCTGGTTTGTGGGTCTTTTTGGGGGTCTTTCACTCTTGTCACTACGTTTATGTCATCTTATCACAAAGGTTAATACAACAAATGCATTGGAGTGACTTGAAATGAAGTTTCAGTTTATCGACAGCAGACTATTGAATTATATATACAGTATTTTGAATAGCAGATGATCAGTGATAGTGAAAATAGTGCATTTTAAAAATTATTTGTTTCCTTATATTGTATCAGCCATCTTGCAATATACAATGCATGCTTTCTTTTTGCTGCTACCACTGATTTATTTCTATTTTAGAGGCATATTTACATATTTTTGGGCATATTTTATTCAGATATGTATGTGTGCATCCCAAAACCAAAAATGGAAAATGGACATGGAGTGGGGGTGTGAAGAATGACACCCTTGACTAAGCACTATTCACCACAGACTGGATCAGCTGGTGTGTATATATTGTATATACAGGGGTGGGTAAAAGTAGGTTTACAGATGTTCATATTGAAAAAGGCATTCGGGTTATTATTATTACAATAGCTTTATTAACTTTATTAACTCAAATAAATGTTATAATGCACAGGAGTCGAACTCCAGGCCTGGAGGGCCGCAGTGGCTACAGGTTTTCATTGTAACATTGTAACCCTTTTCCTAATCAGTGAACAGTTTTCACTCCTAATTCACTTTTTTCCCTTCATTTTAATAGCACTGTTAGAAGGATTCAGTCCTCTGAATTGATTTGTTTCCTCATTAAATGACAGCCAAACAGAAATGAGAAGTGAAACGAGCCAACAGATGACCAGCTAAACTGGGGCTTCAAACTCCAACCAGTTTCTTAATGAGAAGCCAATGCTTGCTGTTAATTAAACCCGTTATTTAATTATTAATTTTGCCACAGCAGACATTTCCAAAACTGATGATTTTATGTTTTTTCTAAAAACACCATCAAGATGTTTTGATCACCTGAGAGATCAGCCTTATTGAGACCTCCATCTTTCTCTATTTTCAGATTCTGTGTGATGGGTACAGGTGAGCTGGTCATGTGGGTGCTTGTGTCGTGTCTCATTATTGTTTGGCCGCTAATTAAGGAAAAAGAAACAATTAAGGGGCCTGAGTCAAGCTAATTAAAAGAAATAATTTGCAGCAAAAAACGGTCACTAATTAAGAACATGGTTAGAATGAAAACCTGCAGCCACTGCGGCCCTCCAGGACTGGAGTTCGACACCCCTTTAATAATGGCACAGTGCACTCTCGAGTACAATCTCGTAAGTGCTCAGATTTCTGGCCTTGTGTACTCACAACTGTAAACCTACTTTACATCTATACATATCGGGTTGCATATACAGTAAGCCCTCCTTATCCTCCACAGGTGATTGATAGCAGGATCCCCTTCAGATACCAAAATCTACGGATGCTCAAGTCCCTTATATAAAATGGTATACTATTTGCGTATAACCTATGCACATCCTCCCGTATACTTTAAATCACTTCTAGACTACTTATAATACCTAATATAATGTAAATGCTATGTAAATAGTTATTATACTGCACTGTTTAGGCAATATTACCTTTGGCAAGCAACATGCCAAATTTTCAAAAGATCACAAACCTTTACTTTATCGTGAGATATAGCACTTTTGACTCCCTCCTAGCCTTTGAGGGTTTGCTTTGGCTACTTAATTTCTTTTTAGGAGCCATTTTTTCCCAGAAACAAAGGATGCACACAATGAGACGAGAAAGGCCCCACAGCAACAAACAGTTGGGATTTCCGACTGAATGATTTTTGTTTAAAGAAATGTGGAGCTGCGCTTGCTGCTGTACATGCATGTGTCCATGTCAATACTAATGGTTTTGTCAGTTGAAACTTTAGTAATTGACAGTGTATTGACTACCTCCAGGAGTCTGTGTATGTCCAAGCTGTTCCTAGTCTGCACACCCGTAAAGATAACCTTATCTAAGTTTAAAGCTGGGGCACTGGCTATTTGCCTGCGGGGTGATGGACAGACTCACTTTGCTTAGGTTAGGGGAGCAACGATTTAAGGAAGTCAGATTTCAATTTAATTTTTTGGTTGGTGACTGTTTAGTCATCTTTGTTTGAGTGTCTTTATTTTCCTATTGGACTCTTTTTATGTCTTTTGTATTTTGTGTAAGAGCTGCAAGAATGCGAGAAGTGTAAAAGATGAAAATCATTTCCCATCTAGACAACTGGTGATGCTCAAAAGCTAAGTAAGGATGAGTTAGCGAGAAAGAGCTTTCCTTTCATAAAGGAAGTAATTGCCCAAAAATGCGTGCGATCAATCTACAGAGTAGTGTGAGGTTGATTCCTGCGAGTAGAGCTAGCCAACTAAAGAACAACGTGGCGGCTCAGCAATTGCCTGCTATATAGGAGCTGTAAGTTTACTCCTATGAGCCATTTTATTCAACTCCTAGGGCGGGAGGCTACAGCAGGGTATGCCTACATGTCACTTCATTTGAGTGGATTCAGCTTAGGGCTTCCTACATTGCAAAGTTTTGCTTATTGTATGTTTCTGGATTTTTATTTCGATAAATGGTTGGTGGAACACACAGATACGGAGGGATAACTGTATTGTGACGTGTAAGTTGGTGTCTTGCACACCAAAGATGAGGCTGAGTCTCAGTACTTTAGCAAAACCTGCTTTATTCAACTTGAAACAGGTTATTTACTGTAGCGGGATCTACCATTCCATTATACACAGACAGCAAACAGGCAGGGTCGGGGGCCAGGTCAGTGGCCAAGTTATAATGTTTCCTGGCATCACCCACTGGGTGACCGGCATTCTGCTTGTAGTTGTTTCTGTGGCTCTGTGAACCTGCAGTTGACTCGGCAATGGACAAGCAACCCTCAACAGACGCAGCAGTTGCATTTCTGTGTGTCGTCCCATTGGGGATGGTCTCAAAAGAGACAATCGTGTTATACTTTGTCCCATTGAGTAGGGTCTCAAAAGGCCTCACAATATAAGTGTGTTCATATATATTATATCTGTATGTGTTGTAATGCATGCCTATTTAACAACCCATTGAAAAGACAGGGGGCCCTGCCACTAACAATGTCATCTTCTTTCCCCACAGTGTTGAGAAGCTGACTGAGGAAGGCACTTAACACCCACCCCTTCCAATCTTGCTGCCATAAAATTCCAGGCATCCCACCAGACAGAGCTCTTGTGCACTTTTTCTGACAAACCTGCTGATTGGACAAACACTTACTAGTGTCTTTTGTTTTACTTTTGTTTGAATTTCTGTCTCTGAACAATAAAAAGGACAACCCAGTTGGCGCCTCAAAATTTCCTTGCTGTTACTGAAGCTGTCATTACAGCCACAGTGTGTGTATGTGTACATTGAAACCCAAAATAATGAAGTTGTGGGCCAGCAGCTTTAATCGCTGCATCACCATATTATCATTTATTTCAACAGAGTGTACTTTTCACATTTTCTTAATAATAATAAGTTAAAAACCAAATAATGGAAAAAAATTGTCAAATTAAAAGATATGTTGATTTGTATTTTGGAAAGCCATAATGGATTTGAGCACCTTACACTTTTCTATTTCTTTCTTTCTCTGAGATCATAGTGGCATATAGTTGATGATGCCAATTTAAATTTGAAATATTTTTTCACCCTCAAATTTCTATATAATGTATTTTACTTTCAAAAGTAAAAACTTTGTAAAGTGCATAGTTCACTTAAAGTTAGAAGAGAACAAACGAAGGCTGAAATGCTTCTAATTGCGCTCATATTGATGAATTACTAAGTAAATATTGAGGAAGAATCACTATAATTAAAAAACAATTAAATTTAATTACTAGATGGTTTATTAGGTAAATGAAGGTTAATAGTACTGCAATAATATCAAATCTGCTCTTTGTTCCATTTCCAGCTTTCATTGTTGCTCCAGCAGTTGAGATTGACATTGCAACTACTGTGTTGCACAATGCGTCATACCATTATTATTAAATATCTTGTACTGTAATGATGTGGTGAAAAACTGCAAGGGCATTTTCTTTATGTTCTCCTTTTGTGCCCATTGTAGGTAGGATTGGAACCAGCAAAGATAATCAAAATGAATTAATGAACGAAGGCACAAATGAGCTGAGTTAGTTCTAGTGCCTAGGTGTCTTCTACAGGTGATGCTGTCCTTTTGATCTGCACTTGTTTGACAACATTTACTGTAGTCAATGTCTTGTAGCTTCACCAGCAACAAGTTTGAAGAGGAAGTACAAAGTATCCTGGCGGCATCAGGTGTAAGGCTGAAACCAGCCATGAATGGGATGCCAGTCAATTGCAGTACTTACTCATGTACACCTCCATAAGGGGTCAGTTTGGAGGTATGTGTTAACCAACACACAAGTGTTTGGTGTTTGAGAGGATAACTAGAACAACAACAACAACATTTATTTATATAGCACATTTTCATACAAAAAATGTAGCTCAAAGTGCTTTACATAATGAAGAACAGAAAAATAAAAGACACAGTAAGAAAATAAAATAGGTCAACGTTAATTAACATAGAATAAGAGTAAGGTCTGATGGCCAGGGTGGACAGAAAAAACAAAACAAAAAAAAACTCCAGACGGCTGGAGAAAAAAATAAAATCTGTAGGGATTCCAGACCAGGAGACCGCCCAGTCCCCTCTGGGCATTCTACCTAACATAAATCAAACAGTCCTCTTTGTATTTAGGGTTCTCCCATAAGTACTTGATGATGATGGTCATGTAGACTTCTGGCTTTCAGTCCATCAATGCTGGAGCATCATGATACTTTGAGTAGGTGGTGATGGCACAGGCCGCCACCACAAAGAACCGGAAAAAGAAACAGAAGAGAGAGTAGGGATCAGTGCGGATTTTAGAGCCACCATGAATATTTATTATGATGAATTGAACATACAGAGTATCAGGATTAAATTAAGGTGAAGTTATGAGAAGGCCATGTTAAAGTAATGTGTTTTCAGCAGTGTTTTAAAGTGCTCTACTGTATTAGCCTGGCGAATTCCTATTGGCAGGCTATTCCAGATTTTAGGTGCATAACAGCAGAAGGCCGCCTCACCACTTCTTTTAAGTTTAGCTTTTGGAATTGTAAGGAGGCACTCATTTGAGGATCTAAGGTTACGATTTGGAATACAGGGTGTCAGACATTATGATATATAAGATGGAGCGAGATTCTTTAAGGCTTTATAAACCATAAGCAGAATTTTAAAGTCAATTCTGAAAGATACAGGCAACCAGTGTAGTGACATCAAAACTGGAGAAATGTGTTCGGATTTTCTTTTCCTAGTTAGGATTCTAGCAGCTGCATTCTGCACTCGTTGCAAACAATTTATGTCTTTCTTGGGTAGTCCAGAGAGGAGTGCGTTACAGTAATCTAAGCGACTGAAAACAAAAGCGTGAATTAATTTCTCAGCATCTTTCAATGATATAAGAGGTCTAACTTTTGCTACGTTTCTTAAGTGAAAAAATGCTGTCCTAGTGGTCTGATGAATATGCAGTTTAAAATTCAGGTTACAGTCAACAGTTACCCCTAAGTTTTTTGCTTCCATCTTAACTTTTAATCCTAATTCATCAAGTTTATTTCTGATAACCTCATTGAATCCATTATTGTCAATCACTAAAATTTCAGTTTTCTCTTTATTTAGTTTGAGAAAATTACTATTCAATCATTCAGAAATACCAGTAAGACATTGTGTTAGTGAATCGAGAGAGTCGGAGTCATCAGGTGCTATTGATAAGTACAGCTGTGTGTCATCAGCATAGCTGTGGTAACTCATGTTGTAACCTGAGATAATCTGACCTAACGGAAGCATGTAGATTGAGAAGAGCAGCGGACCCAGGATAGAGCCTTGTGGAACACCATATTGGATATCATGTGTCTTTGAGATGTGATTACCACAACTCACAAAGAATTTTCTACCTGCCAGGTAGGATTCAAACCAATTTAAGACACTGCCAGAGAGGCCCATCCATTGACTAAGGCGATTTCTAAGAATGTTGTGATCGATGGTGTCAAATGCGGCACTCAGATCTAAGAGGATGAGAACAGATAAATGGCCTCTGTCTGCATTTACCCGCAAGTCATTTACTACTTTAACGAGTGCAGTTTCTGTGCTGTGATTTGTTCTAAAATCTAATTGAAATTTATCAAGAATAGCAGGTTTATTGAGGTGGTCATTTAACTGCATAATGACTGCCTTCTCTGGAGTACCTAGAAAACACAAAGCTCAAACATGGGGAAAAACTGTAAAAACACACAAGGATTCATAGTCAGGGTGGGGTGTGGTTCTTTGAGGTAACAGCACAGCCACACTCATTTTATAAATACTAATTTTTCCAGATCACAGAGTTTATTTTGAGGGGTAACCAGTTAATTGTAGTGAAACTTCATTAAATTTGAAACTAATAGTCTACGGTCAATAAAGTCATGACCCTTAGGCTACATTTATTTTCAGCAGCCTTAGAATAAGTTGACTAATGATCCAACCTTAATAACTTAGTTAGGCTACGTATCAATTTAAAGCAAAGAGATGAGACTGAACTCCCACAGGTCACTCTGTGTCATAATGTGACTCACATGCCAAAGGAAATGCATGTCTCCATGTACCGTGACCAGAAGGATGGGTGTGTTCAGTCCACCAATAAGCGGATTAAAATTGACAAGGAACATTATTCATGTTTAATTGTCTCATTGATTAGTAATATGTTTTAAGGGAAACCCATCAGAAGATTCCTACATTTTTAAGCTGTTAAAAACCTCTTCTTAGTTATAGTACAGTAAAACTAATCAAAGATGGCAGTTTTTATGCAGTATGTATAGAAATGTGAGAAATGTTTGAGGTGCTATACGTGTTTTACCCCCATTGGCGATTTCACTCATAAATGGTACAAGTCACATAGTGGAAGTCCTTAGATAGATAGATAGATAGATAGATAGATAGATAGATAGATAGATAGATAGATAGATAGATAGATAGGGATATTTGGCATTTTACAGAAGTTCATTAAATAAATTAAAAAATAAATAGACAAATAAATATACATTTACTAGCCCTGGTACCTATAGAAGACAGGTAATAGAGTAATTTGCTCTCTTGCCCTACGTGTACTTTCAACGCCTTTCCTCAATATTCGAAAGGGTCCTTTCATCAGATTGGCTGGTCCAGCTCTGAAATGGCCAGTAAGGGGGTGGCAGCTTGCTAGCTGAGGTCTCCGGGACTCTGAACAAATGTGAATCCTCATCCAGTATGTGATATAATCTACTCTTGCATTTTTCTTTGTACTTGTACTATTATTACTATTATGCTATTTTATTGTATTCCTGAGGTGGCAATGATAGACTGGCAATCCAGATCTGTGAAGAGGATTACTTGAGTTCTGTTTTGTGCACTATACTGTATTTATCCCATTTTTTTATACCCATTGCATGCCCAACTTGCCCCAAAAGGGATCTTTCTCTCAATTGCCTCTTCCAAGACTTCTTCCATTTTGTTTCCCTACAAGGTTTGTTTTGGAAGTTTTTTCTTGTCTTCTTAGTGAGTCAAGGTTGGGTGGCTTTCAAAAAACAGGGCCTGTTAAAGCCCTTTCAGGCACTCCTTGTGTGATTTTGGGCTATGAAAAAAAGAAGCTGTTGTTGTTGTTATTGTATGTGTGTGAACATTTCTTCATCGGCACTCCCATTCTTGGACATGTTTCCGAAAATCCTGCTTCTTAGACTCGGCAATTATTTTCGAGGCAACTTTCTCATCTCCAGTGTGGTTTAATACCTTCCGTTTCTGAAGGAGATTCTTTCAGTGGCCACCTTTAGTTCTCCTCATGTGTCTCAACAGTCGCACTTTGTCTATTGTCGTATCATGAAAGCCAAACTGAGCAATCACACCAAAGCCATACTGACCAACCAGATTGCTTTGAGGGACTGGACACACAGACCTTACTGTTTAATTATATACTGTAGTAGGTATACAATAATCCCTCCTCGATCGCGGGGGTTGCATAGAAGTAGAAACCATATGTTTGTATGGTTATTTTTATATATTTTAAGCCCTTATAAACTCTCCCACCCTGTTAACATTATTAGAGCCCTCTAGACATGAAATAACACCCTTTAGCCAAACGTTTAAACTGTGCTCCATGACAAGACAGAGATGACAGTTCTTTCTCACAATTAAAAGAACGCAAACATATCTTATCTTCAAAAGAGCGCCGTCAGGAGCAGAGAATGTCAGAGAGCTGCAAAGAAAAGCAAACAATCAAAAAATCAATACGTGCTTTTAAGTATACAGAAGCACCGCGATAAAGCGGCATTTTGTAGAGGAGCCTCCGTGTCCTCTGTGTAAACAGCCCCCTCTGCTCACACCCCCTCCGTCAGGCAGAGAGAGTGAGAAAGATAGAGAGAAGCAAACAAGCACCGCGCGGGGCGCATATCTTATAGCATTGAGGTGTTTTAGTTAATATGTAATACATGCTCTGATTGGGTACCTTCTAAGCCATCCGCCAATAGCGTCCCTTGTATGAAATCAACTGGGCAATCAAACTGAGGAAGCATGTAACCTAAATTAAAAGACCCATTGTCCGAAGAAAGCGAACCAGCGAAAAATCCATGATATATATTTAGATGTGCTTACATTTAAAATCCGCGATAGAGTGAAGCCGCGAAAGTCGAAGCGCGATATAGCGAGGGATTACTGTACACACACTATGATCTGAACACACACCAAAACTTCAAACTTACAGTCCCAACGAGGCATTATGGAGGTGCATCACTGAAAGAGGTCCCATAGCGTTTCTTGACACACTTCTACTGAATGATTCATTGGCTGACAGTCCTCAGTGTTAGTGTATCTTTACATTGACACTCAATTTTGTTTCCATTCTCCACTTTATTCACCTTTACAACTGTTTATTGACTATAAATGGAGTATCAACAGTGGGCTGTCAGCATAACTTACGGGCAGACTTCAATGGGACGACTTTGTTTTATTGTGTTAGTTGAAGAAGAGACCCTTCTTGGGAGACACATTTTTTACTTTTGATTTGATAGAGGAGCAAATGTGGGCCAAACTAAAATTTCTAATACAACATTTAAGGTAAAGATGATCAACAAGAGACAATCCCTTTACAACAACAACAATGATGGCCAAGCTGGACAAGAAAATAAAAACTACAGTTGACAGAACATGGGAGAAAATAAACCTGTTGGGTTGCAAGGCCAAAAGACCACCCAACTCCCTTTGGCACTCTACAGTCCATGAATTTGTCAGCATTTTGTCCAGTAAGTCCACATTTGCACTACTGGATTAAAATGAAAAAGAAAAAATGCAAATTAGTTTATGTCGTACAATTGATCTGTAAACTTTATGACCTAAAACACATATGTTTTAACAGCTGTTTAAAATTCTCAGGATAATTCCACATCATTCCATGCAGAATTAAAAGGCTTTCATAGTTTATAATACGTTGCAATCATTAATCTTGTCTACATGGAGTGGCCACATAATTAGGTTCATCCATCCTTCACAAATATTCAATGGCTCAATCAGCAACACCAACACACATGTAGGCAATTTAGAGTTGACCCTCATTATATGTCATTAATATCATCCCAAATACTGAGACTTTGAGCAAAATGATGTGGGTTATTTTTCTGTATGATATGATGTGTAAGTTATTAATTGTTCAGAAAACAAATTTTCTGAACAAAATTTTCAAAATAGAGAAAATTGCTTATTGAGACACAGCTAATGCATATCTGATTGCAAAATAATAAAATAACTAAACTGATGCAGTGTTCATCTGAAACTTGGCATTATAAATGATAGGCACACACAAAATACAAAACAGGCTTTTCTTCCAAAACTAGGAATGAAGCCTTTAATAAGATCACACAAAGCACAAAATAAGCATTGCAATAAATTCGAGAAGCAGGCTTTGCAGTCTGCACAGAACAAAAGAGCCGAGCATATAAACTCACAAGGCTATCTGAAAGACACATGGCAGATTTTCTTACAAAAAATAAATATTTTATTATTTAAAAGCAAAAACAAAAGCTAGAATGGGAGCCAAATAACAAAAGTGGAAAAACTAATGCCTCACTAATGATGCTAAGAACTTTCAATAATTAAATAGAGCTGAGTGTGTTCATTATACAAAACACATGAAACATCACAAGAATTGATGAGAGACATCAAAAAGGTTTGGGACAGCCACCCATATATTGTGCCCTGGCTGTAAAATGGCTAAATAGATTGTGAGATGTTCAGAGGTCTGAGTCCACAACAGAGCAGACTTAAGGTTGCAATATTGCAGCTTTAATGGCTGTGACAGGAAGTGACATCATCAGTGTTGGCCAAAAGTGATGTAATTAGTGGGACCGAAACTGGAAGTGACGTCATCAATGGGGGCGGGACCATTCAGAATTTCCTGTGGATGGTCTCCAGAGGATTAAGAGAGACAATTAGTGCACCTCGCCACCCCCTGGTCTGACGTAGAACTACTATTATTCAGGCCCTTTAGCTGCCTCCGAATTGCACGTGTGTGACAAACATAAGATGCACAAATAAATATATAATCAACATAATACAATAACTATTCACTTAGAAAACAAATATTCACAGAAAGAAAGCAAAAAAATCTTAAAAATAAATAACAAAGGAAATTGCAAAGGAATATTACCGTATTTACTCCTATACCACGTGCACATTTTTTCCCGAAAATGAGCATTAGAAAATCAGGTGCGTGTCATACACGAGGAATACGGTAGTTTGGCGTTGTCATTCAGCATGGATAGCAGCAAGCGTTTACGCTCCTTCACGGCGGGAGAGAAACTAAAAGTAATTTTGGAAGCAGAGAAGATAGGAAATCGGGCAGCAGGTCGCATGTATGATATTCCAGAGTCACGTGTTCGAGATTGGTGACAGAAGAAAGAAAAACTTTCGGCTTGCAACATAAACAGACGGGCATTTCGCGGAAAATGTGCCCAGTTCCCACAAGTTGAAGTTGCACTCACTGATTACATTCAAGGCAGGCGTCGGCTTGGATATGCAGTGTCCACGGAAATGATTCAGATGAAAGCTCGTGATATAGCGAAAGAACGTGGAATACCAACGTGCTTCATGAAAAGGAATGGCTTATCAATAAGAAGCCGCACGAGCATTTCGCAGCGTCTACCAGACGCATATGAAGAAAAGTTACTAGCTTTCCAAAAGTCCGTTATTCAGTTGAGGCAGCAGAAAATGTATTTAATGGGGCAAATCGGCAATGCTGATCAAACAGCAGTTTATTTTGAGAACCCCTCAAACACTACTGTTAATGCAGTCGGAGACAAGAGTGTCCCGGTACGCACGGGAGGCAGAGAGAAGCAGCGGCGTACCGTGATATTGACAATTCTTGCAGATGGAAAGAAACTACCGCCGTATGTAATATTTAAAAGGAAGACCTTGCTGAAAAATGAGAAGTTTCCTCCTGGGATCATTTTCAGAGCTCAACAAAAGGGTTGGATGGATAATGATCTCGTAATCGATTGGCTGAAATGTGTGTGGCAACGTCGGCCGGGCAGTCTCCTGAAAATGGCAAACATGTTAGTCATGGACATCTTTCGTGGCCATTTAACTAAAGGTGTTAAAGCAAAACTGAAAGATGGGAAAACAGATCAAATGGTAATTCCTGGAGTCATGACTTCGCTCCTACAACCTCTAGATGTCTGCATTAATCGACCGTTTAAGGCTCATGTATCTAGAATGTACACCGATTGGGCTGCAACAGCGGTACACGAAACAACACCAATTGGCAAAATGAAAGCCCCAACACTGGCGCAGATGTGTGGCTGGATCATCGCTGCTTGGAAGCTTATTCCAGAGGATTTGATTGTGAAAAGCTTCAAAAAGTATAGCATATCCAACAGCATCGATGGAAGCGAAGACGACACCTTATGGGTAAGCGAAGACGACACCGTATGGGACGTCAGTAGCGGTGGCGAATCCAGCAGCGAATCGGAAGATGATGATTAAACTGGAATATTCTGGTGAGCACAATAATTTTCCACTTGCCGTTACAGTCCTTTACCGATTGTCTCTATACGGTTCTTTCTTTTCTCATTTCACAGGGCTATTTGTGATTCCCACCTGTCGCAGCATGGTGTAACAAACACTGAACGTTCTGCAGTAAGGGTAATGCTTACAGTTAGTACAATATACTGTATCATGTGCAGAAAGAATTAAACAAGACATAATTATTCTCCATTACAGTTATTTACGTCTGTGTCTTACTTCAATCTCACTCGCTTCCTATACAATCACAATGCGTGTAATACACGGGGCAAAAGATTTTTTCCCGATTTTCTTTGTAAAAATTAGCGTGCGCGTCTTACATGAGGGCGCATGGTACAGGAGTAAATATGGTATATGCTATATGCAGAGTTGGTCTGAGTGCATTCCAAGGAGATGCGGTCGCTTCACTGAAAACCCCTCTTAAATGGTGATACAATTGGAAACAACTACCGTTTTTTTTACCTCCTCTTTGCTCGATGAGCTACTGGTTTGTTGCTGTTGTGCTGTGTGATCTGCATCCCGCACGGCGCTTCAAACATTTAAAAGCCTGTACGGCAGCTGTTGTACTGCTTGTGTTTTATTTTCGGCCACAAGTGTGGTTAAAGTTTTTGGCACAAAGTCCCATCTTGCGAGACGTGAGTTCTTGAAAATTTTTAGTTTATAATTTAAAAACAGAATAAAAATCTGAAAATCTAACAACATCACATTAAATTTCGATAATACTGAAAAGAATGATACCAAACATTTATATGTAGGTTTAAAATAAGCCTGATTTAAAGCATGACATTAAAAATGTAATTGTTGCACTTTTAGGCTTAGGATTTTATATATATAGAGTAGATTAAATTAAACATAAGCTGTTTGTCAGTCATGCAATTACGGCTGGACCCAATTAAATGAAACTTGGCATGTGTGTTGCCATTGGTCCAGCTTAAATATTGACTAAATGGAATATCAGGGAGAGAATTTATAATGGAGCAGAGTAACCTAAGAGCCAGTGTGGATGCTGGGACTGCAATTCCAGTCAGGCAGCAGGAGGGCGCCTGGGCTGATGGGAGAACACCATTTTCAGTGCACAAAATGTTTTGTATCAACCAAAGCAGGATCTCATATCAGACCATAGGTACAGCATTTTCTTCTCAACTAATCTGGATAACAGTTTTATTGTCTCTCTGAATTACAGCTTTTGTCTAGGGTACATCATTTTGTCTTACCATGGGTTGTGTTTAGCCATTTTGAATTTCCAAAAGAGAAATATATACATCGAAAAATGATGTATGGTTTTGCCAAACATTTAAAGACCAATATTCCCTACTTTCAACCCTGCAAAAAACTTTTAAAAGTCTAAAATTCCCTTTTAAAATATGTATTACAGTTGTGAATTTGTACATAAAGTAAAGTTTATCATCAATTTCACAAAACTGTGAAAGAAAACTTGGCTCACCACTGTTATTATTATACTGTGATCTTATATTACATAAGGAACAGAGTGAAATATGGGCAGCCACACAAGGGACAGTGGTGGACCGCTCCATGGTGGTCAAACATGCAATAAGGAATCTGTAAAACCTGCCAACATAGGACAATATGTCTGAAATCAGTTGATGACACTACAATTTTCATCAAAGTAAAACCTTACATTTTTGAAAAAATACACCTGCATATAAGTGCGATAGAGATAAGTCATGATGAAACAGAATGAAACAGGATTTTATAGCACGTCCTGAGTCAGTGTTCAATATGTGGTAAAAGGGAGTGGCTGAGGACAATGTTAGTAACCTTTACTGTTTCTTGATGGTAGACATTTATTCAAGTAAATTTTATGATGAGGCATTTATAATTTTAAACTTTGATGTCAATACAGTGTTGTGATTTGTAGCAATTTTAAATCAATTTCAAATTAATTACCTTTGAATTATCTTTCTAGTGGTAACATGTAGCAGGGTCCAGTTGTACCAATAGATATCACATCTATTAAATTCAAGGGAAGAAATAGTAGGACTAAAACTGAAATAGTTCTAAACATGGCAAGAGTGTAGGAGTAGCAACTCTAATTGGATTCTCTGAAATGGCATTGTCACAGCTATATTAAAAATAGGGTTCTTTCCAGAAAACATTAAATGAACACGGGGCAGATCTACCGTCATGGTGTTCTGGGTGTGAGCCCAGGGGCCTTTAATGGGAAGCGGCTTTTTCATCTTCCACTCCGTACCCACCACACTTCCTAGCTCGATGAAACAATAGAGTGTCCATGCACTGAACTCACCAAGGAAAAACTACCTACCCACCAATCAACAAAATGATCCAGCGTTTGTGCACGCTGATATCACCAATGATGAACCCCCATCCCCACTTAACAAAAATAACGAGTGTACACATACTCCAAAATCAGCAATGTGTTCCCCCCCTCATCAGCTCAGTGATATAATCGATGTACCCTCACTCGACAACATGTAGTAAATCAAGAATGGGGACATCCGCGCAGCAAGAAAAGAATGGGTCGCCACACACTGTAAGATTAACTGTCTGGTATAGAGCACTAGTTATGAAATCATCTAGAGGTCTGTGGGGGTCTTAATCTGTCCTTAAGTGAATATTGGCCACGTGACCCAAATGAAAGCATTGATGAAAAGGACTGACAGAGATAGCCATGATGGCGCAGTGCTCTTACCATTTATAGCATCCTTCCTCAGCAATTCTCAGTATTGTTAGTCTTTAGTTGAACAGTCCTTTCCTCATTGTTTTTTTGAGAAGGATGAACAGTTTCTGCTACTTCTTTTAAAATGCAATCATCCACATTAATAAATGGATAAGTGTCTGTGTGTCTGGCTGGTTGCTATGTCTTTCACATTCCAATAGATGGCACACTACAAACACTAACACTGCTTTTATGAATCCCATACCAAATGACGTGTAACAGAAACATGTGTGTTGTATGATGTACCGCAAATGTTAACCCTGGCGTCTACGTTGATTACTTAGATTTCAAGCAGTCTTAGCTAGTTGTAATATAAATGGATAAGAACTGTGATGTACTTTGTAGGCAACAATTTAAAATGTGAGGTAACTCAAGCAGGTGAAAGCAGGCACTAGTCATTGGTTCCTGTTTACAGTTCTAAGATGATTTTAGTGCATTTAGTTACAAGTTAAGCCTGCTGCTAACATTTTTGTCCATGGTTTAACATAGGCACTCGATTTAGTTCCAGAACAGTAACCAGGTTTCATTTTCATTGTTTGGATTAGTGTTGCTCACATATTGTTTCTAGAATAAAGCTAATCTCAAATAGAGTTTCTGTAATCATATGAGTTATTTCTTGTCAATTTCTTGTTTGATTCACCAGATACTGTATAATGATACATAAAACATGTTAACATATGGAGGGGACTTACAGGCACTCGAACATCTTACCAAGGAGATGAGGATTAGTCAAGACAGATGTTTCCTTACATTAGATAAAGTCTAATGTTTACAGCCGATTTGTGTGCTCAGACAGAGGCTTTCAAATTAGACTTCACATTTCCAGGTTTTTTAAAGATTTATAATAAATCCACAGTATAAAACATAACAGAATGTGGAGCCTGCATTGTGACTATACATGTATATCTGTATACAGTATGTAAATATGACATCTAGTCGACAGCAGTGTATTCACACTGTAGCCTATTTGACAATATTTTGCTGCTATTTTTTTTTTGAAAGCCTGCACCTTCAAATGAACAAACCCGGTTGTAACTCACAATACATTAGAAACAGCCCAGCAGGAAGCACAGTTACTGCATTTGTGCCAAAGTGTATTTTCAGAAAGGAACCATTCTTTAAAGAACTAAAGAGGGAATTCTGCAGGCAGTGTGGCTTTGTTTGTAACGAAAACTCCATCTCTACCTCAATGTGTGGTCGTGAGCAGAGACATACTTCTACCCTGAATCAGCCCAAATGTTAATATACACTATTTTTGTCTCTAAAAACATTTAGTGACTTATACTTTCAGGGCACAGTAAAATAGATAGTTAAGAAAAGAGCTACTGTATATAATGCATAGAGAGATGTGAAATATTGGCAAGGAATGATCTAGCCACCCATCCACAATGATTAATGATGGGAGCTTGAGGAACACTTAAAGAATCCAATCACAGAGAGAGCAACTATTGATGAAAGGACAAACCAACTGAAGATTTGTCTGTCGGGCTTTCTGAGGTGGTCGCCTGCTTGCTGTGGTGTAGAAAGAAGTACAAAGCAGTACAATGGTCATTTATACGCAGACAGCACCATGTGCCAATATGGTGTTGCAGATCAGGCTGAGCTAAAAAAAAGTATTAAAGAGAGAGAGAGAGAGAGAGAGAGAGAGGGTGGGAGCATATGCTGATTACAGCGTGTAGCCCCACCCACCACACGGCAGTGCTAATCCTGCCGCCAACCCCCAAGTTTTCTCTGCAAGTTGGAGATATTAGACCGGTGATTCTATGTGGGGTGCACGTCCCACTAGGGGGCAATTAGATTTTTTAGTGGGGCAGTTTGAGAATTTAGGTACGTTAAATAATTTATAAAATGAAAAAACAGAAATTCACTGTTAAAAATGATAGAAAAAGTAAACAAATAATTTTTATTTTTTTACAGAGACATTTATATACAAAATTTATATAAACATAGAAGGGATGGTGAAAAACCCTTTGATTTATGATTTTACAATTGGCTTGGGTTTTTCTACTTAGAAATCATTTTTGCCATTAAAATAATATGAATTGTAACAATGATTATAACATTTAGCAATATAACAAAAATATAAAATGATCAAAATATTACAGAAAAAGCTGTCATTAAAGTTATTTTATATTGATGGATTTCACGTCTCTTATATGTTTTCAAAACTGTATTTGCTGTATTTTCATATTACTTCATGTTATATTATTTTTTTTTAACAATTTCTTAGTGATTTATTTGTTAATACTTTAACTATCCTTTCCCTCTTTTGTTTCCATGTTCTTTGGAAGCTTGTTTAGACCAAATTAATGACATTATGGACTTCCTCCACATGAGTAGGAGTTCACTTTTTGAATAGGTAATAATAAGAATAAGGTATATGTTACAGTGGGGGACATCATGATTTTAGAAGGGCCTAGGTGGGGCATGGCCAAAAAAGGTTTGGAAACACTGTATTAGACAAAGGGTATAAAAATGCTTTGCAATTTGTAATATCACCAATCCATCTTTCCATTATCAAATCTGCAGCATTTAATGAAAGGTCTAGTGGGCTGTTGCCTATTTTGAAAGAATTGGGCAAAAGGCAAAAATCAGTCCTAGTTGAGGTGGCCATCCCAAAATTGGGAGTGTGATCGTCTCGACTTTCTCGAATACTGAGATAGAGGAAAAGGTTATCAGAACCACTTCCACTTGCGCAATATTTCTCAAATATCATATCTCTTTGTTTCTCGTCATAACTAATTGATAATATTGATATACAATCATTTATCTCTATTTATAATCAAACTTGATATTTTCACACTCAGGGAGGTCGAAAAACGGTGGTAGAAGTTTTTCATGATTACATATGCATTACTAGATTATGTGCAACATAAAAAGAGTTATAGTCACCTAAAAACATAGAAAAAGTTTTAGTATTATATAATATTTGTTGAAATAAGTTGATATATGCAAAACTGCATTTAGCTACATTTAATTATGATAATGATGGTGGAAATAAAAAAAAAGATAAAATTAAATGTATTACCAGGAACATGATGGGGAAGTAGCAGGTTGTTATTCCCATTACATCTTTGAATTTACATGGCATGTTCAATGTTTATTGTTAAACTGATGATGTATAAATTTAAAATAAAATTAATAATAGTTATTGACAGAATATGCATAATATTGCATATAGTTTTGAATATCATGTACACATTTATATTTCCATGATGCAAAAAATTCAGATGTTTGTTTAAATAAAATACTACTACTATTTTTTTCTCAAATTTCATATCTGTTTGCTTTTTATCATTATATATATATAAACTGCTCAAAAAAATTAAAAGAACACTTTGAAAACACATCAGATCTCAATGGGAAAAAGAAATCCTCCTGGATATCTATACTGATATAGACTGGGTAATGTGTTAGGAACGAAAGGATGCCACATCGTTTAATGGAAATGAAAATGATCAACCTACAGAGCCCTGAATTCAAAGACGCCCCAAAAATCAGAGTGAAAAAATTATGTGGCAGGCTAGTCCATTTTGCCAAAATTTAATTGCAGCAACTCAAAATTGTACACAGCACTTTGTATGGCCCCTGTGTTCTTGTATACATGCCTGACAACATCGGTGCATGCTTCTAATGAGATGACAGATGGTGTTGTGGGGGATCTCCTCCCAGATCTGGACCAGGGCATCACTAGCTCCTAGACAGTCTGAGGTGCAACCTAGAGGCATTGAATGGACAAACAAAATGTGCCAGTGGTGTTCAATTGGATTTAGGTCATGAAAGTGTGGTGGCCAGTCAATGGTATCAATTCCTTCATCCTCCAGGAACTGCCTGCATACTCTCACCACATGAGGCCAGGAATTGTCGTGCACCAGGAGCCACTGTACCAGCATAGGGTCTGACAATGGGTCCAAGGATTTCATCCTGATACCTAATGGCAGCCAAGGTGCCTTTGTCAAGCCTGTAGCGGTCTGTGTGACCCTCCATGGATATGCCTCCCCAGACAATCATTAACCCACCACCAAACTGCTCATGCTGAATGATGTTACAGGCAGCATAATGTTCTCCATGGCTTCTCCAGACCCTTTCACTTCTGTCACGTGCTCAGGGTGAACCTGCTCTCATCTGTAAAAAGCACAGGGCACCAGTGGTGCATCTGCCAATTCTGGTATTCTATGGCGAATGGCAATCGAGCTGCATGCTGCTGGGCAGTGAGCTCAGGGCCCATTAGAGGACATGGGGCCCTTGGGTCACCCTCATGAAGTCTTTCTGGTTGTTTGGTCAGAGACATTCACACCAGTGGCCTGCTGGAGGTCTTTTGTGGGGCTCTGGCAGTGCTCATCCTGTTCCTCCTTGCCCAAAGGAGCAGATACTGGTCCTGCTGATGGGTTATGGACCTTCTATGGCCCTCTCCAGCTCTCCTAGAGTAACTGCTTGTCTCCTAGAATCTCCTCCATGCCCTTGAGACTGTGCAGGGAGACACAGCAAACCTTCTGGCAATGACACGTATTGATGTGCCATCCTGGAGAAGTTGGACTACCTGTGCAACCTCTGTAGGGTCCAGGTATCGCCTCATGCTACCAGTAGTGACACTGACTGTAGCCAAATGCAAAACTAGTGAAAAACAGTCAGAAAAGATGAGGAGGGAAAAATGTCAGTGGCCTCCACCTGTTAAACCATTCCTGTTTTGGGGGTCATCTCATTGTTGCCCCTCTAGTGCATCTGTTGTTAATTTCATCAACACCACAGCAGCTGAAACTGATTAACAACCCCCTCTGCTACTTAACTGACCAGATTAATATCCCATAAGTTTCATTGACTTTATGCTATACTCTGATTAAAAGTGTTCCTTTAATTCTTTTGAGCAGTATATATATACTGTATATATATATATATATATATATACATACAAAATTTGAATCATCTATCTGTAATTATAACAATGGTTTACTTGAAAAATCACAAAAGTATTCAGTTAAAGTATCACTTCTGTTTGCCAGAAGTGCCTCAAAAGTTGATATGATTCCTTATTTCTGATATAAAGCAGGTGTACAAAATCTCATTGACCAGGTCAAAGCATTTTCAAGTTGTCGTGTTTACACACAGACAGATACACAGACACAAACATACACAGACAGACATAATTTCAAAAATGGTATTTTTGGACTTCGGAAGGTCTAAAATGTCAAGATTCATCAAAATCTTGAGGTTAAATCTTTATCTATGCTATGTACACGAGAAAGTAAAAAAAAAACCAAAGGTTTCATATCTGTATGTCTAAATTTAAACACAAATATTACAAAGATCAAATGCTTTGTTTTATTGTCTCTTGTCTCTCCCATCCAGCACTGGAGCTAGATGGACAGGGCCAAAAGAAAACAGTAATAAGCATCAGTAGTGCGGAGAGACACCCTGATGGGCAAAGAATGAAGAATATAGCACGAGAAAAGGAAAAGGATCAATTGTAGAAATGTAAGTCAGGAGGCAAGCAAAGATCAAAAATCTGATCGAAAAACCAGGAGACAAGCATCAAAAATCGACAGTCGAAAAAAGAGCCAAACTTTGTTACTAAAGTGCAAACAAATCTTATCAAAATGCGGCAAGCACCAGTAAACAAAAGTGACAAAACAAAAAATATATATATTATGGAAGTGTGAACACCAACAACTAGCATAATAAATTAGATTCAAAAACCTAATTATGGAGAGATACATCCACCCAGGAAAAACACCAGAGTAAATTAAATATGAAACACCAACATAACACACCCAGCATGAGAAATCATTAACTTGTAGGGGAATTTCCACACTTTGTACTAAAATATATGAATTACAAATTTAAAGCATTTGTGGTGATAGGATTTTAGAGTAAGAAAGACAACATGGATGCAGTAAATGGCAATGGCTAGTATGAAAGTATCATAGAAATTCTAGAGCTAGAGAACAATAGCAAATGTATTAGTGTTCAAAGGTACTGTGTTGAAAAATAAAATTAGAGTGGCTTTGCTGGCATTACTCTGAATAAGTCAATCTCAAAATGTTTTAATATATATGAGGTGTGATCCAAAATATCTACAACGTAATTCTGCATCCCATCTCTTGACTATGGCATATAAAAGTTTTAGTTCTGGTACACATTGACTAGGCGAGAAGGTGTGACAGAAATTCCATGAGAACACTACACTTGATTGTTTTGAGGTGAAGGTACAATAAGCAGAAGCTTGTGTTGCTATGTTTAGAAAACTGTAATTTACAAGTAAGTTCTGTCAATAGTAACTAATATAGCTAACAGCCTGGAAAGACACCCTTCTATAACAAGAGCCCCAACAGTTGACCCAAAGGCCCAAGATCAAACGTCATAACAGGTGGTATTGAAATGGTGCATGATAAAAGTGGCAATGAGCCACTTACAGAAGAGGACATTTTGTGGAAGGAGGATTGATGTTTGTGGATACAAGGATTGATATTTGGATTTAGACATAATTCTACTGCTTGAATGGAAAAAATAGACTAAAAAAGCCATTAAACAGATCAGGAGTGGGACAAACCAAAAATCGTTTGTTAAAGAACAGGCCAAACCATGATCCAAAAATGTACTGTAATGTAAACTTAGACAATGGAAGATGTGCAATGCTGATTTTATACCATTGAATGTGTGACATCACATGTCATGTGATAGCAACCAAGCTGCTATAAAGCCCAGAACGGCGGCACCCATAAGGAAAACAAAATGGTGGGGCAGCAAGATCTATATATATAATTCACTAAGGCAAGACACCCATGTAAAGAACGCCGGAAGGGGTGTGGATTCACTAAGCCGCCGACAAGTAAGACACCTATGGCGCACGCAGGAAGGAGCCACGCCCACCAACTCCAAGACCATTGGATACGACAACTCGCAGAGCCACGCCTACAAACTCAGACATGAGGACACAGAAAAAAAGGCGTCATTTATATTCATCTGTCGTAGAGGCTACATGCACCTCCGAGCCACGTTGAGTGTTCATAGAGGCATGTTTCTCACGGAGGTGAATCACCATATGCAGCGTGTAAAATGGTTTGCAAGGGGTATCCCATGGGATCCTTAAAACAATCCTTTACAACTGAGGTTAAAACACAATGAAGTAAGCAGTCTTTAAAAACCGAGTTTTCGGTTACGACGCATGACCGCGTGCACCATAGCAAACTGTTTTACACGCTACATACAGCAATTCGCATCCGCGACAAACATGTGTCTTCTTCACTCACGGACAATTATATGTTGCTCTCTCCAGAGTTTCATCTTTTCATTCACTTTCTGTTGTATCCTCAAATCCTCCCATTTTAGACAACTGTGTCTTTCCAGAAGTGTTCAACCATCAATAAATAATTATGCGACGTTTGTTATGCCGCGGGTTCACTATTGTGTTGTATTTTGCTCTCCAGAGTTCCATCTTTTCATTCACTTACTGTTGTATTCTCACACCAACCCGTTTTAGACAACCGTGTCTTTCCAGAAGTGTTTAGCATTCAATAAATAATAATGCATGAGATTGAGCGTGTGTCTACCCAGCGCAGAGAGGCGTGGGTAAGCCGTTGAACCCCATTCGGGCTGCAAACCGTGGAATTCCCACTAAGTGCTACTCATACGCTCCCACTGGTTACGTCCCTACCCTTTGTACACACCCCCCTCCCACCTCGCTACTACCGTGGTCAGGTGTCTTGGTTGATTATATATAGAAAGGCAGCCAAAAGTGCACAGAGCAATGAAAAGTCTACGTGAGTCACAGGTGCATCTGGACTGTGCAAAGACGACAATGACTCAAGTGACGAGTTGGAGGTGGGCACATGAGCGGGCAGTGCATACTGAACGAGAAATCAGCAGACTAGCATGACGGATGGAGCGGAATGGACATCCTTCTCCTCTCCTCCCGTTCCACCCTCCGCGCCTGACCTCCGTGCACCCCCATCCCTCCGTCTGGCAGGAGTAGTCACGATGGAGGTCCGCCAGTTTTCAGTCACGGACGATTGTGTGTTGGTTCGTTCCGTGCATTGTTACAATGTTGTTTTTCTTGCTGATTTATTACATTACCGATTTTTCAAATGTTCATTTTCTCCCTGTGCTTAAAAATCATTAAAAAACCGGCTTGATTATGCGGCGTATGGTACGCCGCGGGTTGGCTAGTTTAAAATATTTTTAACCAGCTGAAAATGAACACAAATTACAAAACCAACTGCAGAAATGGGCTCCACATATTCTGAAACCCCTAAAAAAATAACACTTTTAGGGAATCTTTTAAAAACTCTATATTCATGGCAATATTTTTATCTTAGTTTTGACATCAATTTTAACCCTAAGAGAACATGCTCTGTGAAAACATTATAGAAGGTTTTCAGATTTTGATTTTGCACAAAAAAGGAGAATAACAGAAAACTTTGCCCATGGTGTTCTGCTTCAAGGAGATGCAATAAAGACCATGAAATAGAAATGTAACAAGGTTGTACTGTGAAATTAAACATTTGATCATCATATCCCAAAATGCCAATCAAAACTCTAAGTACAAAAGTAAAACCAGAATGCAAAAAGCTGTAGATCTGAACAAAAAGGTTTACTCTCAACTGCTTATAGCAGCCTAATCTCTTTTAGTCTGAAGATGTGCACAAGTCTATTTATCTGGCTGTGTAGATGATGTCAACACCGCACACTCCAAGGGATACTGGAAAGGATCGTCATGCTAAACATTGGAAACCCAATGACACCAAAAAAAAAGAAATAAAACAAAATGCAAAATAAGTACTTCTCAAAAGTTCTTAAAGATTCTTCAGGGCGAAACATGTACATTTTGCTTAATTTCTTAATCCATAAAAACTTAAAGAAAGCTCCCATTATAGCACTTGGGTTTATCAACCCAATAGGCTGCTTAAGTCAAAACCTCCAGTTTCTTTTTCAATTTTGCAAGAATAACAAAACTGGAGTTTTTTTTTTTTATATACAGTACTGCATGCAAGGACAGTTAAAGGTGTCTGGTAACCCAAATGGGGATCAAGGCTCAGTGACACATTTGTACTAATAGCACACTCAAGTGGCGCTGCACTGACTTGAACAGAGTGCTTTACAGACTGTACTTTGACTCAGAAAATGGACAGTTGAGTGAAAAATAAAAGTTAGTGGCAAATATTATGTAAGTATAAACCTGACAACCTATATATGGAATCGGTGATTTTGACATTCACAAATCCTGATTATTTGTCAGAAATGGTATATCTGGCATATTTAGACAATTCACAATTTGTTTATGCTTTACCACTTCACTAATATGTTTTCCCCAATTAGCACCACTAGTTCAGGAGTTCTGTATTTGCCATCTCCCTGGCAACAGAATGCTCAGTGGCACACAAGTTGGTGATGTCATCAGAGCGATATATTAAAGATCATCCTCAGTGATTTAGACTGAGTTATGATTGCTAGTGCTGGGAGGGCTGGTTCGAGTATTTCTGTAAGTGCAAATTTATTTGGGATTTTCACTCACAGCAATCTCTAGAGTTTACCAA
This sequence comes from Polypterus senegalus, assembly GCF_016835505.1. Classification (NCBI taxonomy): domain Eukaryota; kingdom Metazoa; phylum Chordata; class Cladistia; order Polypteriformes; family Polypteridae; genus Polypterus; species Polypterus senegalus. The sequence continues at coordinate 158,874,892 of NC_053162.1, forward strand.
GAATGATTTGAAAAACCATCAGCAGCAGTTCTATGTATGGAAGGTCAGAGGAGAATGATAAGACTGGTTCAAGCTGACAGAAAGGCTGCAGTAACTCAGATAACAACTTAATATAACCGTGGTGAGTAGAAAAGCATCTCCAAATGCACAACACATCGAGCCTTCAGGCACATGGGTGACAACGGCAGAAGATGACTTTCGGTTCCACTCCTATCAGACAAGATCAGAAATCTCATGTTGCTGTGGACAGCGGCTTGCCAAAATTGGACAGAAGAAGAATGAAAAAATGTTGTCTGGTCTGAAGAATTTCAATTTCTGTTGAGGCACACAGATGGTAAGGTCAGAATTTGGCACCAACAGCATGAATCCATAAAGTCAACCTACCTTGGGTCAACAGTCCAGGCTGGTGGTAGTGGTGTAATGGTGTAGGGGATGTTTTCATGGCACACTTTACACACATCCATACCAATCACTGTTTGAGGTTGTTGCTGACCATGTGCATCCTTTCATTGGCCACAAGTTACCCGTCTTCTAATGGTTACATCCAGCACGAGAACACACCACGTCGCAAACCAAAAGCCACCTCAAACTGGTTTAAAGAACATGCCAATGAGTTAACTGTTATTCTGTGTTGTTTCCAGTCACTAAAACCAAATCCAAAAGAACAGAACCTTAGCACTTTGAACATGCAGCTGTCAAATCTGCAGAAATTTGATGATGCCATCATGCTAACATGGACGAGAATCTCAAAGGAATGTTTCTAACATTAGGTGAAATCCATGCCTCAAAGAACTAAAGGCTGTTTTGAGAAATCAGTGAGTGTACAATTTACTTTACACTTGCCAGAGCGGCATGCCTACATTTCTATTTTTCACTATTAATAATTAAATTATGTATGCATATTAATTTAGAAAGAATATTAAATTAGTTAAAAAATCCAGTCATATCAACTGTCATTCGAGGTCTCTTTTTCTAGGTAAACTCACAGATGACATACAGTTTGAATGCAATATATATACAGTATATATATGTATATATATAGTGATGGATGGCCAGGGATCATGCCCTGTTTGGAAGCCTGGAAGAGCAGGGGACTGGGAGAAGGGCAAGCCATTCCCCGGGACTTGAGAGGACAGACACCCCCCAAACAGGCTTGGGGCTTTGAAGCTCAAAACTGTTGGTGTCTGTGGCCACAGCCGGGGGCACCTGGACAGCTCCAGAGTCTGGGTATATGGCATTTCCACCACACCTGGAAGTGTTGCCAGAAGAGGAGCTGGGTTCCCATGTAGCGGAAGTGCTGCCAGAAGATGATCAGGGACCACCTGGAGCACTTCCAGGTGCAGTATAAAAGAGGCCGCCTCACTACATTTGGGGAGCCAGAGTCGGGAGGCAGAGAACAGAGCTTTCAAGAGAGTAGTGGAGGCAGCAGTAAAGGAAAAGAGGAAGAAAAGGGACTGAATATAATTGTGCTGATGAAAGCATTGTGGGTGTTGTGCAGGAGAAGCACCAATAAACATGTGTGTTTTGGGACACTCTAAGTCCGTGTTTGTCTGTTCTGGGTGTCTTTCCTCAATATATATATATGTATTGTGACGGATAGCTGGGACGCCTGGAGGATGAGAAGACTGGGATAGAGTCAATACCTTCCCCTGGACTTAAGAGGGTGCTTGGATGATTCCGGAGCCATGGACTGCAGCACTTCTGCCGCACCAGTGCAGTACAAGTGCAACAGGAAGATCATTAAGGAGCACCCATAGCACATCCAGGGCCAATATAAAAGAGGCCGCATCACTCCATTCTGGGACCCTGAGTTGGCAGGTGGAAGACTGAGCTTGGGAAGGGAGGAGCAGAGGTGACAGAAGAGAAAAAGAAAAAGTAAACAGAGAAGAAGAAAAGGAGTGAGTTATTGTTGGTAATTTAAGAACTGTGTAAGATGCTGTGTGTTGAATTGGAGAATAAGAAATAAAAGCGCGAGTTTCTTAAGTGTGCATCTTGTGTCTGTCTGTATTGGGTTGAGTGGCTGGCACGCCTCCTACAGGGGTCACTATATATACAGTATATATATTGTCACGCACGCACGCATGGGAGGCAGCTAAAGGGCTCGAGTGAATGCAGTTCTGAGGCATGCCGGGATGTGGCAGAGTGCACATACTCTCTTTCTCACTTCCCTGTAGACCAAACCCGGGAGGCTCCACCTGGCTCTCTTGACATCACTTCTGGGACCGAACCAATGGAAACAGACCTTACCAGCTCCGGCCCCCCTGATGTCACCTCCGGGCCTGATCCAATGAATAATGAACACATGCCCGATCCTTATGACCTCACTTCCTGTCTTCCCCTTTAAAAGCATACCCTTTTCCCTTCTCCCGCAGTCTAGTTTTGGACTCCATTGTATGCACTTCAGTGCTAGTTGCTTTGAAAATGACTTTTGCAGCCAGGGTACCAAATTATATGGGTGGTTGCCCCAAACCTTTATCTGTCTTTGTCTCGTTTTGTGACAGTAGCGTAGTCAGCAGGATGGAGAAGTCCCAGAAGAGAAGGGGACAGGACCTGCAATACACCCAGGTGGGAGCGTACCGGGGCCGAGTATTCAGGCGGGGAGGGTTCCCCCGTGGTTCGGCGAGACCCGGTGCGGGCTCCACTCCCGGCACGCAGAACTAGGCCACCTAGAGAGGCCAGGGAGTGTGCGGGTGGGGCTCACAGAGTTGGGCTGCCCTGGAGGGGGGAGGCAAGAGGGACTCAGTATGCTCTCTTGAGGGAGAGCAGAACTGTCCTTCTGTCAAACTCAGCCGGGGTACGTCCCAAGACCAGACGCGCAACCCGCTTCGAGACAACGAGGAATGCAGGTGGAGGGGGAGGAGGGGTTGGTGGGCTCTGACAAACCCGTTGACGGTCCCGCACACAGACGTGGTGATCGTTAACGGGTTTAAAACTTCCACTCTGCTCGATTCCGGCAGCAACATTTCCATTGTTGCCCGCCGTTTTCTGCTACCGCGACAATGGCTAAAGTTCAAGACCAGTATAACCTGTGTCCACGGGGAAACCCGCTGGTACAGGACCGCCGCTTGTGTCATCGGCTACGGAGGATTGGTCCAGAAAGTAACCGTGGCAATTCTTCCTGAACATCCACACCCGGTGATACTGGGGCGGGACTGGTCTGAAATTAAAAGCGGTGAGGCACATACCACTCCTGGGGTTAATTTGGGCCTCGTTATGGACGGAGATGAACCATCTCAAGCTGCCTCCATCAGCCGGCAGAGAAAGACGAAGCGGCCGTCCTAAGTGATGTGGCAACTCCCGGGCCGTCGCAGGCTGACACGTCATCCACCAACGCCGCGGCGGAGCGGGAGGAAACCACGCCCATTGAGGTCGACGCTGACCCTCTCTCCGTGTTGCGGTTTCAATTTAAAAGGACGCCGGCTGGAACGACAACTCCCTGAAGTTTGCAAAAAATGCAGTGGTCCTTGTCGATGGCCAAGGGTTAGGGTTAGGGTTAGGGTCGATGCCACAGGGCCCGTACTTTGTGTTAGATAATGACCTCCTTTACCGTGTAGCAATGCATGATGGGCAGGAGATGAGGCTGCTGCTAGTGCCGCGTACCTTCCGGCGGCAGGTCTGCAAGCTAGCACACGCCCACCTCCTAGGTGGCCACCTGGGCACCGAGAAAACTCTGGAGCGGATCAAGCTCAGTTTCTACTGGCCGGGAATCAACGAGGAGGTTCGTCGCTTTTGCGCTTCCTGCCCGGAGTGTCAACTGCAAAAAATTCCTAGGAAAGACCGTGCTCCTCTCATTCCTATTCCTTTGATTGATGTTCTCTTCCACAGAATTGGGGTCGACCTGGTTGGACTCCTAGAGCCCTCAGCCCGAGGACACAAGTACATTTTAGTCCTCGTGGATTATGCTACACGATACCCCGAAGCTGTTCCATTGCGCTCAGCTACCTCTTAAACCATCGCACGGGAATTACTAGGGGTATTTGCGCGTGTGGGGATCCCCAAGGAAGTCTTGACAGACCAGGGACCCCTTCACCTCAGAGATGTTCAGGGAGACTGCCAGTTACTGAAAATAAAGCATTCAAAGACCTCGGTGTATCATCCTCAAACCGACGGGTTAGTAGAGAGGTTTAATCAAACTCTCAAGCAAATGCTGCGTAAGGTGGTCAGCGAGGATGGCAGGAACTGGGACCAGCTCCTCCCCCTCATCCTTTTTGCCTATCGGAAAGTCCCACAAGCCTCCACGGGTTCTCCCCTTTGAACTACTGTATGGGCGACAACCTCGGGGCATATTAGATATTTTGAAAGAAGGGTGGGAAGAAGAGGCTCTTCCCTCTACAAATATACTAGAATATATCGCACAGTTACGCGATAGATTTGGAAAGATTCGGCCTCTCCTGAAAAGTCACATGGAAGAGGCTCAAGCAGCACAGGCCCGTTACTACAACCGCGGCACGTCTCTTCGGGAGTTCCGCCCGGGAGATCGAGTCATGGTCCTAGTACCTACCTCCCACTCTAAGTTGCTTGCCCACTGGCAGGGCCCTCACGAAGTTAAGGAGAGGAAGGGACTGGTCGACTATTTGGTGAGTCAACCCAATCGCGGCCAAAGGAGCGGGTTTATCATGTGAACCTGCTGAAACCGTGGAAGGACAGGTACCCCGCTCCCTCCTCTGGCCAGCCCCGCTCACTCTTCGCTCACACACACAACCTTAACTTCGGCACGGACTTGAGTCCCAGACAATGGCAGGAGCTGGAAACAGTTATCTAGACCGTTCGGGAGTTAGTCAGTGAGAACCCCGGAAGGACCTCTCTGATTGAGCACAACATTGTGACAGAGCCCGGGGTTGTTGTCCGAGAACGCCTGTACCGTCTTCCCAAGGCAAAAAAGGCTGAAGTGGAGCTCGAGATCAAGCGCATGCTGGAACTAGGTGTGATTGAGGAAAGTTATAGTCCCTGGTCCAGCCCCATTGTGCTTGTCGGTAAACTTGACGGGAGTTGGAGGTTCTGCAATGACTTCCAGCGGCTTAATCAAGTCTCCCAATTTGATACCTATCCAATGCCACGCGTGGACGACCTCCTCAAGAGGCTTTGAGAGGCTCAATATCTGACCACGCTTGACATGACAAAAGGGTACTGGCAGGTTCCCTTAACGGACTCCGCGAAGGAAAAAAACGCGTTTAGTACCCCTAGTGGGCACTGGCAGTATCGTGTCCTTCCATTTGGGTTATACGGGGCTCCAGCCACCTTCTAGCGTCTGGTGGACAAAGTGTTAAAGCCTCATAACTCATATAGTGCTGCCTACCTGGATGACGTGGTCATCTATTCCAGCACATGGAGGGAACACCTACAGCATGTCCAAGCGGTATTACGGACACTTGGTGAGGCTGGGCTCCGGATTAATCCCAAGAAGTGTTTCTTTGGATTAAGCGAGGCCAAATATTTAGGCTACCTGGTGGGCCGGGGTAACGTAAGGCCACAGTGTTCCAAGATTGATGCCTATTTGAAATGGCCCCGTCCGCGAACCAAGCAGCAGGTCCAAGCCTTTCTTGGGTTAGCCGGGTACTACCGACGGTTTGTACCCTGGTTCTCGGAGAGAGCGGCGGCCTTGACTGATTTAACAAAGAAGAGGGCCCCGAACATCGTGGTATGGACTGAAAAGACAGGCACTGCATTTGGTGACTTGAAGCAGGCCCTTACGTCCGCACCTATTTTAATGGCATCTAACTTTTCTTTGCCTTTCATCCTCCAGACGGATGCTTCGGACACAGGCCTGGGCGCCGTGCTGAGCCAAAGTGTTGATGGTGTGGAACACCACGTCATGTTCCTGAGCCGGAAACTGTTGGACCGGGAGACCAGGTATGCAGCGGTGGAAAGGGAGGCTTTGGCGATTAAATGGGCGATTACTCAGCTGAGGTACTACCTGTTGGGCCGGGAATTCACCCTTATCACGGACCATGCGCCTCTACAGTGGATGGCCCTGCACAAGGAGTCGAATCCGCGGGTCACCCGGTGGTTTCTTGACCTGCAGCCGCACAAGTTTTCGCCGCTCATTGTCGGGGTGCTCGCCATGCCAACGCTGATGCTCTTTCTCGGGTTCATGACCTCTCGGTTAGGGTCGCCCGACCCAACGGGTCTGGGCTGAGGGGGGGGCCTTGTCACGCACGTGCGCATGGGAGGCAGCTAAAGGGCTTGAGTGACGGCAGTTCTGAGGCATGCCGGGATGTGGCAGAGTGCACTAACTCTCTTTCTCACTTCCCTGTAGACCAAACCCGGGAGGCTCCACCTGGCTCTCTTGACATCACTTCTGGGACCGAACCAATGGAAACAGACCTTACCAGCTCCGGCCCCCCTGATGTCACATCCGGGCCTGATCCAATGAATAATGAACACGTGCCCGATCCTTATGACCTCACTTCCTGTGTTCCCCTTTAAAAGCCTACCCTTTTCCCTTCTCCCGCAGTCTGGTTTTGGACTCCATTGTATGCACTTCAGTGCTAGTTGCTTTGAAAACGACTTTTGCAGTCAGGATACCAAATTATATGGGTGGCTGCCCCAAACCTTTATCTATCTTTGTCTCATTTTGTGACAATATATATATATATATTTCAGTTTTCTGTAGGTAGAAAGAGATTCAAGTAAGTACCACATGACAGACCCTTGTCTCGCGACATTTCACTCACCTTTAGACTCTTTGACTGCCTCCAACTCGCACGTGTGTGACAATATATATATATTTATATATACATATATATGTTTATTTATTGTATACAAACAGTACATACATATGTATATTATTGATGTAAAATAAAAATGGTTATATTACTGGCAGAGTAAGAAAAAAGTAAAATATGTATGAATGTGTTGCATGGTGCAATATATATTATCAATGTAAGTTTAATTTTTATTATAGACTTATTAAGAAAATGTAAAAATTTACCATAGCATGTATGTCATTTTGGTATAAATTCACTGTATTGCCTTCTAACAGAGGCCCATTTGATTCAGTATAACTACAAAATGTTATGTTCCTGTTGAAAAAATTAATGCTGCTGCCCTCATGGTTTTATGAATGGTTTCAAATCATAAAATGCTTCTTTTGTTTAACATCACAAATTTTAAATACAACCTTTGCTGACTGTTAATCCTTTTAGAAAGACACGTAAAAACATGAATCAAAACAAATGCATTCAAACAGCCTTAGGCCTAATTATATGGCTGCCCTGTGTCATCTACATGGCTCCCTCCTTTCTTTTCAGCACACGTGTTCTAAGATAGCTGGCATTTTGTTTTCTAATTCCATCTGCTGAATTAATTTGCTTTGATCGTGTGGTGAAACTTTGTTCAGAACATAAGCTGCAAAAATTGCTGCCTTTGTTTTGCATTATCAAGGTTAGACTTTTATTGATCAATGCTCGGTGAGTTTGTGTTGAAAACTCAATTAACATTTAACCATTATTGGGGTAATTAGTGAAGATAAGGTTTCTGAGGGCAGCAGCAAGAATACCGCTGTTGTTTTCAGTAAAAAGGCAGAAGGATTTGTGACTAGATCTTTGGCTTTATAGTGACGGTAAAACGATGCAAAGAACAAGAAATTGCGGGTAGTCTGAGGTTCCATTTTGGAAAATCCAGCTACATTTTGAAGAACCGTTCAGAAGAATGTTATCTTTGCTCTCCCCATGCCTGTGACTAAAGAGGAGGTCTTAAAATGCAAAAAGAGTGTGCTGCTTTAAATTTTATTATAAGGTTGACAGAGGTAAGAACAAAAAAACACCAAAATCATAAATGGCAAGATTAACAGAACAACTTTCTTATATTCCAGCAAACCAGAAAGCATAGAGGAGAAGTAAAGAATTAACCAGGAAACGCTATACCAACGACAATATGCCTGCATAAAGCCTCACTGCGACTCTGATGGCCATGTCAAAGGTTTTCCTTCTTTATAATTTTTTAGTAATTCTGCTGTGTCCAGGCCTCAATATGTGTCTACATATCAATCTATCCAATGGCCTTCGCTAACAATCCAAACTTGTCCCGGGGACAAATAAAGTTCTGTCTATCTGCCTATCTATCTAGTACCAGGAATCCTAAACAAAATAATTTATTTTTATGACTTTAAACTGAGAGTCTTTTAATTCCTTTTACATTATACAGAGACAATTAATTCCTTCAACATGCAGGATGACCATACTGCAGCAGGAAAGCATCCGTGGAAACTTAAAGTGAGATCATTTAAAGAAGCTACAGAAAATAACACATACACAATGGATGCAATATCACAGTAGTTTTCAAAGAAATAAAATGGTTAAATATTATACAAATAAAACAAAAAAATGATCTGCTGGAGGCCCCGACACTTTCCTGCACTGACACTCCACTGCATTCTGCTCTTTAGCATTTGACGTCAAGTTAACCAATTCCAACTGATATTTATTGACGTGTCTGATGCATTTAGCACTGTCTTTATGCTCCTTTGGACCTTTAATGCAGAATTTAATAAATCTCTTAAATTATTTTGTGTAACAGATGTATAGATAAGGTTCTGTAAGGTGTGTGGACAGTGATCTTTTCCTGAAGGGACTCTTTTTAGAGGAATGTGGATATGGTTGGAGTTTGTGAACTTCACGTACATATCTGTTTTCTGCCCAGTAAAATGAATAACATATGACTGCAGGATCTAGCCATCTAATTGCCATCTCCGTACCGCCAAACTGTCTATCAATAAAGGTGTCCCTTGAAAAACAGTCAGGATTGAGGGGGGAAAAGAGTGAAAGAACTGACCAAACAGGGATTATTGACACAGCAACAAACAACTGAGTTCAAATGTGGAAGCATTGACCTGAACGCTCATACGTAAATACGATACCCAAACCCTTTACTGGAGACTTTTTAAAACACTTTTCATTATCTCATAATTGTTTTTTGCTTGGAATGAGATGTACTGAAAATACATTGGCGATGAGATGTTGGCTGAAAATAAAATAGCAGCGTCAAGGTTCAAGGTTGCTTTATTCAGTCAGGTTTACACAAGAAAACATGAAATGTGCCTTCTCAGTTGCATCTAATAACAAGACAAAAGGAAATGAAACAAAACAAATAGAGACAAGACAAGTTAAGGTAAGGCAGTTTGATAATGCACATTTACACAAAGATTGTTACAGGATGCATATCAAACCTTAATTATTTTATCCGATATTCCTTATTAAAAAGTCGTATGGCACTAGGAAGAAAGGAATTCCTGGAGCGATTTGTGTAGGTTTTCAAAGCGACTATCCTTCCTGATTTACTGAAGTTAAGTTCTACATGTAATGGATGTCTGTCGTCAGTTGAGATGATTTCTAGTTTCTTTAGCACTGACCTCTGACACTCACACACTTGCCAGATCATGTACATCAGTCCAAAAAACATTAGCTGCATGATTAGTAATCTGCTGGAGCTTTTTTAATTTTTGTTTTTTAGACCACTAAACCAGGCAACGAAACTGAAAGTGATAACAGACTGAATCAGACTGCAATAAAAGGACAGCATGAGGTCCTTGTCTGCTTTAAACAGTTTGAGTTTATAAAGGAGAAATAAACGCTGATTGCAGTTAGAGAATATTTTTCTGTATTTGCATTCCAGTTAAGATTGTTATCTAGGTTAGTTCCTAAGTAGTTATATTCATTCACTATTTCTACCTCCTGCTCCAGAAAAACAATGGATAAAATAAAGTATCATAGAAGATTTCAGTTAAAAGTAATGTCGTTGGTCTTCTTTCCCCCTATTTTATCTTATGGTTTACTTGAAAGGCTCTTATGTCACCATGGTAGCGGTTGGCTCCTTGTTCCTGAAACTCATAAGTATTTCTATTTTATTTTTTGTGCACATGCATTTATTTTACAAAGAATGTTGTTTATGTACTGTATGTGCTTGTTAGCTGCAGCAAAGCTGTCAGCCTTTACAGTGCATTTGAATGTCTTGACGTCATCTTTGTTTTGGCCACACAGATGTCACACAGAAGATCAGGAGATGGACACGACAGGAATCGGGTTCTGCATCTGCAGCAATCAGGGGTTCACAAGGACTAGGAATTGTTGATGGTAATGCGTTAAGAGTAACATGCATTATTACGGAGTCAGATTATTTTTTTAAAGGAACCAATAGCCTAATGCAATACGTATTTGATTAAAGTAAAACTATCTGCGTTACTTAAAAAAAAAAAAGCAGATATGCCTTACTGCTTTAATACTATAGAATATAATTTAGAAAAAAAAAGATACACAATCTACTCTCTATATATAAAATCCTAAGCCTAAAAGTGCAACGATTTTGTGCAATGATTTTATGTGATGTTTTTACTGTATGTCATGTCATACTTTAAATCTGGCTTATTTTAAAATCTACATATATATGTTTGGTATCATTCTTTTCAGAATACATCGTACTTTAATGTAACGTTGTTAGATTTTCAGATTTTTATTCTGTTTTTAAATTATAAACTAAAAAATATCAAGAACTCACATCCCACGAGATGAGACTTTGTGCCAACAGGTTTAACCACCGGCCAAAAATAAAAGACAAAGAGTAGATGACAAAGGCAGCAGACAGGCTTTTAAATGTTTGAAGCACCGTGTGAGATGCAGATCACGCGACACGACAGCAGCCGCAAGCCAGCAGCTGATCAAGCAAAGAGGAGGTAAAAAAAACTGTATTTGTTTCCCATTGTATCACCATTTAAGAGGGGGTTTCGGAGGAGCGACTACATCTCCTTGGGGTGCATTCAATAGTAGGTGAGTAACGCAGGTATGGGGGGTTGGCGAGTGAAACGAGTAGGGGGTAAGCCCCCTAGTATCCATATAATTTTTTTCATTTTTAACATCATGGTAAAACATCACTGTGACCACACAGGGGCCATAAAAGAGAGTTGGCAGACTCTCTTAAGGGAGAGTGGGTACACAGTTGTGGGTATGCAGAGGGTCTGTGTAACTATTCATCACAAAGCCCAAACACAACTGCCCTGTAAGGGGAACAGAATATCGTGCCTCGGTCATCACAACATCTGCTAAGGAGGAAGTGGAGTCGAAAGAAGAGTTTTATGCTACCAAACATCAAAGTGAATGGCTCTGAGGTAAATGTCATATTGAAGAAAAACATGCCCTGCAACTAATGTCGATATCATGACGATATCAGCTCACACTACCAAAGCTTATTCCTGACACTACAAAAAAAAAAGTTATTTTGCAAAAGTATTAAAGTATTAATTTGTTAACATTGTGCCCCTGCCTTGCTGTGTGCAATCCAGTAACAATCCTATAAATAAAGTTTCAGTTTAGTTTTCATCCAGCTATTTGCTATAAGTACATTGAAACAGTGTGGTCTGGTGGCACAGCAGCCAGTGTTCAAACTGCAAACCTTTGTGGGCTCACACTGGGAAAAGATATTTATTTCACTGGTTGGAATAATGTATTAAACTCAAAAAGCAAATTTAGTAAAGCAAAATCCAAAAATACTGATTCATAACATAGCCCCCTCCTCCAAAGGTGAGGGCTTTGATCATGCCTAACGTAAAATTATTCTTGGACCTCTCCAATTATGGCATAATAAAATATTAAAAGAAAGAAAGAAAGAAACATCCATCCAGTTCTAAAAGCTGACAGCCATGGTATCTGAGAGCAAATCACAAAAAGAAAGGTTCTTTTGGCCAAAGTAAATTATAACAATGATAATTTTATGGAAATGGTGCATATACCATGAAGAGCATTAACTGACTCCAGTTGTCATATAGTCATCAAGATTGATGGTCTATTGCTCTATGTGTGACTAATATTGCACTGCTTAATTAATTATTTATGTGTGAGAGTACAGTGCACCTCTGATCTTTTCAAGTGTATATAATAAGGTTTATTTTGTTTTATTCTTATCTATAGTCTTCCTGTTCCTGCTGCTGAGAAGCACCCTCATATCATAATGCCACCTCCAAGCTTCCCTGTCAGGATGTTATTAGGCAGGTGATGAGCAGTACCTGGTATTGGTAAGATATAGCACTTGAAGTTCAGCCCAAAGAGTTTGGGGTTTGTCTCATCAGACTGCAGGATCTTCTTTCTTATGCTCTCAGAGACCTATGAACTGTCACATGCCTTTTACTCAAGAGCAGCTTCCATCTAGCCACTCTACCATGAACACATGATTGATGGAGTGAGGCTGAGAAGATCAAACTTCTGACAGGTTCTCCCATCTCAGCAGAAGACTTGTGAAGATCTATTAGAGTGACCACTAGGCCCTTTTTCCTAATAATTTAGTTTGGCCAGACAGTCAGATCTAGGGAGTATCCTGGTGGTTTCAAACTTCTTCAATTTTACAATTACTGAGACCATATTGAGACTCCTGGTATCTCTCACATTTTTTCAAATGGTCTTAGACCCTTGTCCTGATCTATACTACACCATCATTTTATCATGGAGATCAACTGCAAAAATTAGACCTCATTTAAAAAATCCCCTTGCATCTTGAAGTGATAGCAAACTATCGTCCGATCTCCAACCTTCCATTTTTGTCTAAGGTTTTGGAAAAGGTTGTTTTGGTTCAGCTTCAGGATCACCTCAAAAAATGAAATCTGTTTGAAAAATTTCAATCTGGTTTCCGAACAGCCCTGGTCAGAGTCACCAATGACCTCTTGGTGGCTGCTGACCAGGGCTCTCCATCACTCCTTAACCTCCTGGACCTCACAGCTGCATTTGATATGGTAGATCATAATATTCTCCTTCATCGTCTTCACTATATAATTGGACTTTCTGGCATTGCTTTGGAGTGGTTTGAGTTCTATCTTACAGATAGGGCTGAGTATGTGGCCTTGAGGGATGCTAAATCTCATACCTACACTGTCACCTGTAGGGTCCCACAAAGATCAGTCTTTGGGCCAACTCTTTTTAATATTTTTATGCTACCCCACAGCTGTAAGTGAGACTGGATTCGACTTCTCTTACACCTCCATCAACCCTATCCTCCTGCTTGGATGAGACTTAGGCCTGGATGTCCAAGAACTTCCTCAAACTGAACAGCACTAAAACTGAAGCTCTTTTAAATGGCACCCCCATGAACTTTGTTCTTCTGTAAATTGTATTTCCTTTTCTGAGCGTACCATTGCCCTCTCCCCTTCTGTTACAAATCTGGGTGTCAAGTTAGACTCCCATCTGTCATTTGATACACATGTCCATCACCTTTGTAAAATTGCATTCCTTCATCTCCGAAACATAGCCAAACTCTGCCCCTACCTCTCCCTGTGTGACGCTGAAAAGCTGGTTCATGCCTTTGTTTCATCCAGGTTGGATTATTGTAATGCACTCCACATTGGGATCCCCAGCAAGAGCCTTCAAAAGCTCCAACAAATTCAAAATAGTGCTGCAATAATCCTGTTGAGGGTGCGGAAATATGAACACATTTCACCAATCCTTCGGTCACTTCATTGGCTCCCTATCCGCCTCCGTATCGAATATAAACTCTGTCTGCTCACTCACCAGTGTATCCATGGAAATGCTCCACAATATCTGAAGGAACTCTTTATACTACAATCCACTGCACGAAGCCTCCTGTGGTATAGTGGGTCCACAGCTCCCGTCAAAGGCCAGTTTTAAATAAATAATCACGGCACTTGCAGCTTAGCGAGGGGGCATGGTGGTGTGTGGCCGAAGTGGTTCCTGAGGAGTTCGTGGTGTGGGCGTTTCTGACCTAAGTGCACAGGTGAGAAACCGTCCACATCTGTAATTGTTTCCAGGAGCTGCTGATTGCTACAGCTGCCATGTCCTCTTCATAAATAGAAGCACGAGGTGGCTAGAGGAGAGAGAACAAGAAACGGAGGTTGTGGGAGAAAGAAGGAAGAAGAGAAAAGAGAAAGAAACGGAGGTTGCATGGAAGAAGGAGGCAAGAAGCAACGAGGAGAGTGCGCCGGTGTGAGAGAGAGCGAGAGCAAGAGAGCAAGCGAGTGAGCGCAGATTTGCAGGCAGGCAGCTGGACAGCGAGCCCTAGCAGAGGTGTTTGGCCGACACTTGGTGGGGCAGAAGGAAGCGGTCGCTCCAGCTGAGCGATCAAGGAGCTGGAGTGACCGGGGATGAAGGACGGCTGGCCACATAAGGCCAAGATGGCAGCGGGAGTTGTGGAGTCTTGGGAAGGTGTGCCTCAGCGTAAGAGACCTGGCCGTTGAGGACCCACAAGTCTCGGTCCAGTAAGGGAGCCATACGGAGCCAGGGAATGGAAGGCAACCGGACAGTAGAAAGTTCAGCTGCTGAGAGGGTGACTCTCCTGTTGAAGGGCCCAGATGGGAGAAGTAGGAGAGCCGCCAGATGAAGAAGACACTGGGCTGGCTTATTTTTAAAGGGTCTGCTTCCAGCATTGTTTTAACCTCATTTTAAAGAATTATGTTTTTTTTTTTTCTATTGGACTTTAACCTCCAATTCACTTCTGTTTTTATGGATTATTTATTTAATGACTTTGGAGGCACTGCACTTTATTTATTTGGACACTTGTTTTGTTTTTCTTTGTTGGTTGTTTTAAATAAAAGCACTTTTGCACCATCCCCTTGCTCTATTTGTTGGGCCTCACTGCCGTGCTCATCGGTAACATTACCGACAGTGACAGGTTCAATGGCTTCCAGTAGCTGAGTGGGAGCATGCAGTGAACCCGCATCGTCACAACTCCGTTTTGCAAATGCCTACCGCCTTCGCCCCCCCCGTGACCAAACTTCATACAATGGGTGACCGAGCCTTTGCAGCCGCTGCTCCATGGCTCTGGAATGCCCTACCAGAGAGCATAAGAACACAGCAGACTTTTATAAAAACAGCTAAAGACTTTTCTATTTAGGAAAGCTTATTAACAAGAATGCTATAATTATTGTTGTTTTATCTCTAATTTTGTCTTGCCTTGTCTTTGTTTAAACTTTTTATGTAGCACTTTGAGATTTACTGCTAATTTAAAGTGCCCAATAAATAAAATGCATTATTATTATTATTATTATAACAGAGAGTCTCATGGACTTCATGGCTTGGTTTTTGTCCTGATGTGCATTATGAATTATGAACCTTATTTACACAGGTGTGTGAATTTCTAAACGATGTCCAATCACTTCAATTTGCCAATCAATCCCTGGTCATACTGTAAGAATAATCAAAGCAACAGGATGCACCTGATCACAATTTGGAATGCCACAGCAAAGGGTCAGGATACTTACATGAGCAAGAGATGTCAGTTTTTGATTTTTAATAAATATGTAAACCTGAGTGTTGATTGAAGGACATACAGTAAAATGGCAACTTATCAGTTTAAAATCAAATAAAGTGAGAAGAAAGTGAAGGGGGTCTAAATACTCTCTGAATCGACTGTATACTGCGGGGTCCTCAAGTCTGGTCCTGTAGGGCCGCAGTGGCTGCAGGGTTTTCATTCTAACCCTTTTCTTAACTGGTATCCAGTTTTTGCTGATAATTAACTCCTTTCCTTTCATTTTAATTGACTTTTTTTTTTTAAATTTGCTCCCTTGTATTACTTCATCTTTCCTCTGAATTGCTTAATTTCTTTCCATAAATGAGAAAGCAAATGAAATGTGAAGTGAGTGAGCCAACAGAAGACAAACTCAGTCAAGGCCTCAAACTCCAACCAATTGCATTCCAACCAGATACTTAATTAGGTGCCAATTGTTGTCATTAATTAAAACCTTTTCTTTAATTCCATGGCGTGTTGCTGCTCTCATTGTGCAATAAGCAAACATTTCCAAAATTGTTGATTTTCTCTTTTCTAAGAGCAGTGGTCAAATGTTTTGAGAACCTGAGAAGATCAACATTCCTGAGACCTTGATCTTTCTTAATTTTCAGATTTTGCATGATGGACACAGTTTGCTGGTCATGTTTTGGCACATTTTGTATCTTATCATTGTTTGGCTGCTAATTAAGGAAAAAGAAACAATTAAAATAATTCAAAAGAAGTTAATTAGGAGCAAAAACAGGTCACTAATTAAGAAAAAAGGTTTGAGTTAAAACCTGCAGCCACTGAGGCACTCCGTGACCGGAGTTGGGAACCCTTCATATACTGTATGGTGGTGCGGTGGTCACTGGTGTCAGTGTGATTTCAGTATTTAGACATTTCTAAATGCTTTGTTATAGTGACGTATTAAATGTACATTGATGTAGGAAAAAATTAATTGAAGGGATTTTAGCACAGGGCTACAATGTAACAAATTGTGAACAAAGTGAAATGGGGGTCTGAAAATATTTTGAATCCACTATTTGAATCTAAATGTTTCTCTTTAAGGTCCTTACGACACCCCTGTGTGCCCAGATGCATAAATCCTCCATTCTTTTACATTTTGCTCCTTCAATAATTTTCAAAAATTTACACAGAGATAAGACAGACTGATTGCTCTTTCAATTTCTGAATCCACTTACTCCAATTCAGTGATGTAAGGTGTGGTAGCTTATCCTGGCTGCACTGGATACAAAGCATGAGATGACCCTGGGCAGGGCATCAGCCCATCACAAGACACAATCCCTCGGACAGGAACAGTTTGGGGTATCCAGTGAAGTAACTCTGCAAGGCTTTAGGCATTAGGACTTCCATTTGACTTCAATAGAATGGGTTGACTCCATCATTTGCAGTCCAGTACAGGAAATGTTAAACAGTAGGCTTGGCACTACCCTTTGATTTAAAAACATGAAATATAACTCAAAAGTTTCAGAATGTTCCTGCCAGATGGATGGGCTGATAGAGTGTGAATGTTCTCTGTGAAGAGTTACTTAGTTACATAGAAATGTGTCTGCATATTATAAATAATTGAGTACATGTTTGTTGCAGTGGAAGCAGAGTTTTAAAAACATTCACTTATCACCTTTTTTTTCCTTTAAAGTAAAGCTTTCAGATAATCTGCCTAAAAAATAGCACAGAGAATTATAATTTTTCTCAGTATGCAATGTTTTGATTTGTATTCCTGTTCAGATTCCAAGTAAGTTTTGCAAGCATTTGTTTTTTCAGAAAATTACTAATTAATAATGAATTACATATGAAATGATTGCATTTGAATGTACTATATGTTAAATTAAACATTGCTAAGAATGTGCCTCGTGGGGCTCTTACTTTCCAGTATAATTATTACGGTGTATCTAAAATCAATTAATATTTAATGCATTGTAATGTAATGCAAAATCATTTATCCAGTTTGCAAATCAACAGCTGCCTGATCAGGCATTAGAAGCCAGAGTGTCAAAGGGTAAGGCAGGAATTACCATCAGCACATTACAGTGCACATACATGCACACCTCAAATTTCCATCTATCTATCTATCTATCTATCTATCTATCTATCTATCTATCTATCTATCTATCTATCTATCTATCTATCTATCTTCTTAATCTGTTTATGTTAGTCGTGGCCAAGGAAAATTAGATCCAATCAGTTTATTGCTGAGCACAAGCCAGTAGCTCTCTTTGTTCAAGGCAAACTCAGCAACAGCCTTCCACATTCTCCATAATGCAATCATCAAATGCCAATCAACTTTTCAAGGGAAGAAACTAATGTGTGAAAATGCAAATGTTGCCTAATTGAAAGGACATTATTATTAGCATTAGCTTTATTAATCAGACACCTTTATCCAAGACAATTTACCAGAGCAAATTACAATAAAAAAATAAAACTCATAATGCTGTGTCTCACTGGTCTTTCTTGACTCAATTCCGACATCCCCTTTTTGGTGCCTGGACATCAGATTTTAAGTTGATTGACCATCTTAACATGTAGCAGTTATAATGCTAATTTTTAGAACAGATAACATGTAGGATGTCATGCATTATGAACAAACGTGCCAAGGAAAGACGATTAAAGTCAATGGTGGGTCAAAACTGACCCAAAGGAGATGGCTGTGTAGTAGTTTTACAACAATGTGACATTTCGAAACTTTTTTGTTTTTTAATAATCTTAGGTCAACTTTACAAAAACATTCTTCACATTTCTGAGCTAAACAGATGACATTTAGGAGGACTGTATGAGCTGCGTATAGTGAAGAGTGAACCCTACTGAATTCACTTTCCCTCAAGTTTGGCAAAAATGTGTGAATTTTAGCGAACGCAATGAAATTTATTGAAGGCAGTGGTGAATTCAAACCTGAATTAGTTTGGAGCAGATTATCATGGTATAGTGACAATGACCTTTTAAGTGTCCCTGTGGGCTAGGGAAGCATCTGACCGATGTATGCCAGACTGACCATTGTGGCCAATAATGCGACCTGAGCTGTGAGGCAGCAATGCTGACCACTGTGCCACTGTGCCTCCCTTAGATAGAATTATAGTTCTTTATCTCTCACAGAGCATCCCTAGCTCCTATCACTATGACTAATTAACCCCCTTAGCATTACATTTTTTCTTGAAAAAATATGTAAAATGCCTTTCATTTTTTTGTCTTGACATATTTATTAAATCTCACCTTTCTACTGTAAAATGTACAAAGTCAGAAGCATAAAAAGTGTAATAACGATAAAAATAATAATCAGTGAATAATAATAAAAATAATGGTAATACCTTATATACTGTCAAATCGTTTCAATTTCACTGCCTGAAAACAGATTCATTTAGTCATCACTGCTCATCTCGCTGTCAAGAGCGTGCAACACCTGGGCTGCTGAAAAATGTTTTTTACAAGAAGCCATTAAAAGTTTAGGGCAAGACATGTCTGCACTGTTGCCCGAGTAACACTCAGGCCTGCTGCTTATGCAAGACACACCTATATCGTTTCTGGAGAAATGCTCAGAACTAAAGCTGTTGGTACTTTTACAGCCCGAATAATCCTTGGGTCTAATGCTTACACGAGACACATCCATACAGTTGCCTGAGTGGCGCTTGGAACTAACGGTTTTAGCACTGTTTTTACAGCCCAAGTGATGCTCGGGTCTAACGCTAAGGAGGTTAACACAAACAGAGTCTGTGATACAAGGATCAACATTATATACTTGGGGGACCACTACCCGATCTGCACTACAAAGTGAGAGACCTTCACTGCAAATGCAAAGTACAGTTAATCTATGCAAAG
This sequence comes from Polypterus senegalus, assembly GCF_016835505.1. NCBI lineage: Eukaryota > Metazoa > Chordata > Cladistia > Polypteriformes > Polypteridae > Polypterus > Polypterus senegalus. Next base: position 158,893,918 of record NC_053162.1, read on the forward strand.
CAATAAAGTATATTTATAATGTGGTCATTATGGGTTTTTTTCATGTAAGGTGCAAAGACAGTGATCCTTTTCCTCATTTGCTGCCTTGGTGGAGTTGTACATTTTATATTAAGTGCCTGTATGTATGTGTGGAAGTGAATCGATGTATGAGTGGGCTCTATGTTTGGCACTCAGTCCATTCTTGCCCCAATGCCTTCAAGCCTCCTGTGACTCTGATTTGGATTATTTATATTTGAGAATTTTATTATATATTCAAATTGTTTTAGACAGCATGGTGGTACACATGTTAGCACTGCTGCATCACTGATCCAATATGCCTGCCTCTGTGAAGTTTTTATGAGTATGTGCAGTTTTTTTCACCATGTTTTCTCCCCCTTCCAGTACTGCTTGTTACTTTAATTGTTAATTATGTATTGAATGAGTAGTTGTGTACACGAGAGAATCCTGTGATAGACTGGCATTCTCCTTGCTCCTGAACTGGATTAAGGAGGATTGAGTGTGTTATTATTTTATGAATATTTCTATCAGAGGAACAGTAGAATAATGCAGCGTTTAGTATTTTGTGGCCCAAAGGTAAAGACTTTGTTTAGAATGAAAGATCAGGAGGTGAAACAAAGTCAACAAACCAGTGAAGAATTGATACCAAAAAAATCCCCAAATATTAAACCAAAAATCTTCAGTGGGAAAACACACATAGAGAATCATTAACTAGAAAAACAAGCAAAGAAAAAATGTACTGGTGAGTCTTTTCAAACAGTATCTACTGACTGTTATACCTCTGACTCAGACATATCACGCGCTGCACACTCCCATTTGACTTTGCCTCACAACAAAGCAACCCTCAACAAAAATTTCTCAAAATGGCAGTGCCCAAGGGAAAACAAAATGTCATCGTGGGAGAATGCTACAAACTTTTAACATTATAAAAATTAATCTGAAACAAAAAACTCTACTAAATTAAAGCTGACAGAGAGAAAAAAGCCTGTAACAGGATCGGGAAATGAAATGAAGACAGAAGGTGGATCATAACCAGAACAACTTACATTTACATGTTTGGTTGACATCTTTATCCAAGGAGACATACAACAATTGGTTACATTCACACAGTGTCAGTTGTGGGATGTGAACCCACAAAATCAGAGTTTGAAGTGCAAAGCCTTAATCACCACACCACACTGCCTGCTAGAGAAGGTTCAGAATACTAAAAGAATAAGAAACAAAGCAAAATATTTTCTGTAATTCTCCTTCCCGTGTGGGTGGAAGGCTGAAATTTGGGTGGAAGGCTGAAATTTGGCAGGTTCATTCCTTACAGCTTCCTTACAAAAGTTGGGCAGGTTTTATATCGAAATTCTACGTAATGGTCATAACTGGAAGCAGTTTTTCTCCATTTACTGTAATGGAGATGAGCTTCAACGCCGTGGGCGGAGTTTCGTGTGACATCATCACGCCTCCGTAATCACGCAGTACATAGAAAACCAGGAAGACCTCAAAAAGCGCTGAAGAAAACATGCATTATATAATTGAGAAGGCAGCGAAACAATAAGAAGCGGCGAGTGACATATACAACCATATTCATGAGTTCTGCTACTTGAAACAAAGCACGATGTAAACCTACACTTTAAATTAAGTTCATAGACAGGCTGCGCTGGCGTTTGTAATTTAGTGCCTGCCCATATAAGGCCGTCCGTCAGCGGCAATCAATAGCAAACTGCCCGGGTAAATATTCACGGGTGAAGGACTGTGCTTATGGAGAGGAAGATGAGATGGTCAGGGTGGTGTTTGACACAAACTCAGCGAAACTGCGAGAGAAAGTTTTAAGTGCCAGGACTAAGGTAACATTAAATACAGCCATGGACATAGCGAGATGGCACCAGCACAGCTGGGAACTTCGATGCATGTACACGGCGGCTCACGTGAACTGGCGCAGTGCACAGATAAAAGCAACAGTTCCAAAGCTGAACAAAACCGAATTACACAATTGAAAAGGCAGCAAAAATATTCATAAATCCAACTACTGCGGAAACAAAGCACACGTTGGAAAAAGTCAATGTCCGCTAAAGGAAGACAGTGTAAAAAACCCGTGCATGCAGTGTGTCAGGTCTCAGATAAAGAAGAAGACGAGCTGTTTATTGATGCAGTAAGAAACGAATCGATGAATGAAACCTGTCATCTTTACAGCGATTGACAAACAGGAATGTAACTTGAACACAACACATCCTACAAATACGAACCTGATTGAAAGAAATAATGATAATCAAATCCTTGATGACAGCAACACTCAGTAACACTCACAAAACAAATACTGTATATTGACAGTCATGTTACGTTATTTTTAAAATGTTCCCTTTTCTTTTCTAGCTTTTTAACACACTACTTCTCGCTGCGATCGCGGGTATATATATATATATGTATATATATATATAACCCGATCTACATACTCGAATAATGGATACTTTATTAGCCATCAATGATTGTTTTGGTAAAGCCATACTCAGTGTATTCATTAGATGAGCGGTAAAAAGTAAGAGCGAGGGAGGATGACTTATTGAGGCATGCAGGCTGTAGTGCGTCAACTCTATCTGAATTGCGATCACATTTGAAAAATATATCTTTTCAAGTTCTATTTAGTCCATATGTGTCAAACTCAAGGGCAGCGGGCCACATCCCGCCCGTGTAATTATATCCGGCCCCGAGATCATTTTATATACTGTATTATTGTTATTAAAGCCGGGTATATGAAGCGCTGGTAACACAATAAACTACAGATCCCATAATGCAGCGCTTCAGCTGCCTTGCGAACACTTACGCGTTAATCAAGTCTACCTTATGATGCTGCAAGTTATTGCGAAGCTAGCTCACACGATGCTGAAGAGAAAAGTTGATTCTGAAAATAGAGCCTTTAAAACCGATGGGAGGCTGAGTATATGTTTACTGAACCCGTGTGTCTCATTTGTGGAGCTAATGTGGCTGTAATTACAGAATTTAATCTAAGACGGCACTATGAGACAAAACATCAGGGTAACCTGAATGCAATGCAGAAGATACAGAAAGCAGCATAATTAAATAAGAATCTGACACTTCAGCGGACGTTTTACCGTGCACAATCACAAAGTGATTTCAAGTGAAGCTGCTTTTATGGGAGACACAAATGCACCAGTGCACCTTGCCCCACTTTCCCTGTTGCCAAGTAATGTTAAACCAAGTCGTCACTACGGTGTTCCCAAATCGCACTTTGCTGATAAACTGGCGCACTGAGTTTGCACGGCGCTTTGGTGACTTTGAAGAACAAAAAGTCCGTCTACATGCGGCTCGAACCTTGTGCATGTTTGGTAGCACATATCTGTGTGAGAAGCTCTTCTCAGTGATAAAGACTAACAAAACAGCACACAGGAGTCGCCTCACTGATGAGCACCTGCAATCCATCCTGAGAATCTCCACAACACAGAACCTCACACAAACAGAAACGAACCTGTTGCCAAAAAAAGATGCCAGGCGTCCAGCTCTAAAATGACATATGAGCAAAGACAACTGAATGATTTGATTTGTTATTGCTGAAAGGAACACATTTTATTTATATTTCCAGGTTTTGTTATGCAGCATGTTCATATTTGAATTTGTATAATTTTGACAGGATATATTTTTATGGAGAGCAAAATCTTTTGGGATATTTAAAATCTAAGTTTATTTTTATATAAAATTACATAAGAGTAAAGAAATTTGAATGTTTGTTCTTTTAACGTTTACTTTATTTCTAACTTGTATAATTTAGACAGGATATATTTTTATGGAGAGCAAAATATTATAAGTTGTTTAAGGTTTGAGTTGATTTATTCAGAATAATATTCCTGTCTGTTTTACCATTCCTACCAAAGATATTTCTGTCGACTAAATAAAAATTCCTTCTATTTAAAATTTAAATAGAACTTGAACAAATCGATAGTTCATAATATCCACGAGACTTGCGTAAGAGCGGAGTCATCCGTTTTAACAAACAGCGTATTGCACTGATCTGAAATAGCTGTGTGTGTATATATGTAGATATGTATGTATATGTATATGTATATATATGTTTATATATGTGTGTGTGTATGTATGTATATATATATGTATTTGTGTGTATATATGTGTGTATGTATATATGTATGTGTGTATGTATTTATGTGTGTGTGTATATGTATGTGTATATATGTAGATATATATATGTATGTATATATGTGTATATGTATAGATATGTATATATATATGTTTATATGTGTGTGTGTAATATATATATATATATATATATATGACAACAACACTCATCACTCACAACAGTGACAAAACAATTACATTGACAATCATGTTACGTTATTTTCAAAATGTTTCCTTTTCTTTTTCATTGCTTCTTTAACACACTACTTCTCCGCTGCGAAGCGCGGGTATTTTGCTAGTACCTTATATACTGTCAAATTCTGTCATTTGTGTGGTATATCTTGAAGAAATGTGAAATACACAATCCAACATCACAGTTGGGACAACACTAATGTGATTCCTTGTGGATTTTCTTTACAGAAATTACAGGCGATTGACACGAGCGTCACTTTCGGATTCATCAGAATCATTTTCGATTTCACTGTCCGTTTCAATTTCACTGCCTGAAAACAGATTCATTTAGTCATCACTGCTCATCTCACTGTCAAGAGCGTGCAACCCCTGGGCTGCTGAAAAATGTTTTTTACAAGAAGCCATTAAGAGTTTAGGGCAAGACATGTCTGCACTGTTGCCCGAGTAACACTCAGGCCTGCTGCTTATGCAAGACACACCTATATCGTTTCCGGAGAAATGCTCAGAACTAAAGCTGTTGGTGCTTTTACAGCCCGAATAATCCTTGGGTCTAATGCTTACACGAGACACATCCATACAGTTGCCTGAGTGGCACTTGGAACTAACGCTTTTAGCACTGTTTTTACAGCCCAAGTGATGCTCGGGTCTAACGCTAAGGAGGTTAACACAAACAGAGTCTGTGATACAAGGGATCAGCATTATATACTTGGGGGATCACTACCTGATCTGCACTACAAAGTGAGAGACATTCACTGCAAATGCAAAGTACAGTTAATCTATGCAAAGCAATAAAGTATATTTATAATGTGGTCATTATGGATTTTTTTCATGTAAGGTGCAAAGACAGTGATCCTTTTCCTCATTTGCTGCCTTGGTGGAGTTGTACATTTTATATTAAGTGCCTGTATGTATGTGTGGAAGTGAATCGATGTATGAGTGGGCTCTATGTTTGGCACTCAGTCCATTCTTGCCCCAATGCCTTCAAGCCTCCTGTGACTCTGATTTGGATTATTTATATTTGAGAATTTTATTATATATTCAAATTGTTTTAGACAGCATGGTGGTACAAATGTTAGCACTGCTGCATCACTGATCCAATATGCCTGCCTCTGTGAAGTTTTTATGAGTATGTGCAGTTTTTTTCACCATGTTTTCTCCCCCTTCCAGTACTGCTTGTTACTTTAATTGTTAATTATGTATTGAATGAGTAGTTGTGTACACGAGAGAATCCTGTGATAGACTGGCATTCTCCTTGCTCCTGAACTGGATTAAGGAGGATTGAGTGTGTTATTATTTTATGAATATTTCTATCAGAGGAACAGTAGAATAATGCAGCGTTTAGTATTTTGTGTCCCAAAGGTAAAGACTTTGTTTAGAATGAAAGATCAGGAGGTGAAACAAAGTTCAACAAACCAGTGAAGAATTGATACCAAAAAAATCCCCAAATATTAAACCAAAAATCTTCAGTGGGAAAACACACATAGAGAATCATTAACTAGAAAAACAAGCAAAGAAAAAATGTACTGGTGAGTCTTTTCAAGCAGTATCTACTGACTGTTATACCTCTGACTCAGACATATCACGCGCTGCACACTCCCATTTGACTTTGCTTCACAACAAAGCAACCCTCAACAAAACTTTCTCAAAATGGCAGTGCCCAAGGGAAAACAAAATGTCATCGTGGGAGAATGCTACAAACTTTTAACATTATAAAAATTAATCTGAAACAAAAAACTCTACTAAATTAAGGCTGACAGAGAGAAAAAAGACTGTAACAGGATCGGGAAATTAAATGAAGACAGAAGGTGGATCACAACCAGAACAACTTACATTTACATGTTTGGTTGACATCTTTATCCAAGGAGACATACAACAATTGGTTACATTCACACAGTGTCAGTTGTGGGATGTGAACCCACAAAATCAGAGTTTGAAGTGCAAAGCCTTAATCACCACACCACACTGCCTGCTAGAGAAGGTTCAGAATAATAAAAGAATAAGAAACAAAGCAAAATATTTTTTTTAAAGAACTGACTACAGTCATACTGGGAGCTGTGTCACGCTTATGATGTCAATCGTCTACCGCACAGGGCCATGGCCCTCGCAACCAGGTGAAGGCCTCAGTGACAGAAACAAAAATGGTGATGTGGTAAATAAACATTATTATTATTATAAACTTTTTCAAAAAGACAAATGAAAATGACAAACCCCAACCAGAAAGACACATACAGTAATAAGGAAAAACATAATTCCACACAAGCAAAATTAATATTAACCCCAAGAGGGATAAGAAGTACAATTTACAAATAAATTTTACAAACTAATACATGATTAGAAATGAGAACATTCGAGGGTCAGCTCAGGTTGGACGGTTGGGAGACAAAGTCAGAGAAGTGAGATTGCGTTGGTTTGGACGTGTGCAGAGGAGAGATGCTGGGTATATTGGGAGTAGGATGCTAAGGATAGAGCTGCCAGGGAAGAGGAAAAGAGGAAGGACTAAGCGAAGGTTTGTGGATGTGGTGAGAGAGAACATGCAGAACAAGATGCAGAGGACAGAAAGATATGGAAGAAGATGATCCTCTGTGGCAACCCCTAACGGGAGCAGCTGAAAGAAGAAGATTGTTTAAAAAAAAAACAAATGTCAGGAACAGATTCCTTTGGCTTCAAAATTTTATTCTATGCTTACAAATTTTGATAAAAGCCCAAGGAATAGAAGATAGCTTCAAACCAGCATATTACAACATTTAAGACTGTTGCTTCGAAGACTCAAAACTCCAGTTTCAAAAGCAGCATGGAGCTTGCACATGTCTTTGTAGGATTTTTGTTTTTTTCTGAGTACTCCAGTTTTATTCCCACATCACAAAGATGTGCAAGTTAGGTTATTGGCAGCTAAAACTGTACTCTGTATGTGTGTATATGCAAGTACACCCAAATGATACTAACTTGTGAAAATTGAAAATGCCCGGGAAATACACGTTGATCAAAGAAATAAGAAGAAGACAAAACCATGAGTCAACCGTAATTGTTCATCAGAGCCAAGAAAGGAATCTGAAAAGGAACCAGAGAAAGAGATTTGTTACCAGGATGTCAATAAATAAAAGACTTTTAGTGAATTGCAAAGGAAAGGTTGCAACCACAAAACTCAAGTAGGGAATCTCTGTCAAGGGGACCATTTGACTACTTCACGTAAATGACACCTGATGTTGTGACCCTTGTGACCATGCCATCCTGGAAATCAGGACCCACTTTCTGATGATGGGATCACAAAATAGTGGTACTCACAGAAAATATACATAGTTAATTTACTTAAAAAGCAAAAACTAACGTCAAATTTATAATCCTCAGGTTCCAAAACCCTGTACAGAGTGAATAAATTGATGATGGGCGCTCTGCTAAAAGTTCATATGATAAACTGATTATAACATTACTGAAGTGTTGGTCCCTGCCTTATGACCAATACTACCAGAAAGAATACCATCTTTGAGCCTGTCCATCATAAACAGTAATGTACAACACCTCATGGCTCTTGTGGTCCCCGGCCGGGACGCCCAGGAGGACCAGAGGAGGGCTTGTGCCTCCTTCAGACCGCGAGGGGGCGTCCGTCCTGGTTATGTTGGGGGCCTCGGGTATAGGGCTTGGAAGCCCAGCCCTGTAGGGACCCGTGGCCACCGCCAGGCGGCGCCCAGGTGCCTGAGGAACCCTGGAGCCCAGCACTTCCTGGTGTGGCGGAAGACACTGGGGTGTGGCTAGGACTGATTGCCGGGAAGCAGCTGGAACCCATCCGGGTTCCTATAAAAGGGGCCACCTCCCTCCAGTCATTGGCAGAACTCGGGTGGTAGAGGACGGAGCTGGAGTGAGGACTGGAGGCGGCCAGGAGAAAGAAAGGCACAGGACTGTGTGGCCTGGACATTGGGGGAATCGGTGCTGGAGACACTGGGGTTGTGAGTGCACGTTACATTGTAAATATTATTGTAAATAAACAGTGTGTGGTGAAAATATGATGTCCGTCTGCCTGTGTCCGGGCCAGAGTCCACACTCTCTACTGCACTATTATAAACTTCAGGAATTTCTCAGTATGCATATAATTTAGAATAGTATAGGATATGCAGAATTCTGTTGGGGACTCTTCCATTTTTATTTATATTATTTTGTTTGTTTATTTTTATTGTTTATTGCTATTTATTTATTTTCTTTGTAATTGTAATTCTTTCCTTGACTTCTTGTAAAACACTTTGAGGTACACCTTGCATAAAAATTTGCTAAATAAATAAATACTGGTTTTCTTGTTCTGCTTCTCTATCAAAAACGCCATAACAAATTTGTTCCATTTTTTAAAATCACATTAATGTCTTTTTCTAAAGAAAAACAAACATTTCTAAAGAAATAAACCAAGATGAGAATAGACATCTGTAGCAGCTTAGGATTGATCACATACAATACATCTTATTGAATGCTGAGGAATGCAAGCTATGTTTACAATCCACAGCTAAAGTTCAAAATAAAACTAATGCTCTTCATTTGAAACAGACTCAGAATGAACACCTTAGAAGCAAACAACCAAATGCAGGTTATGGATTGATGTAAATCTGAAGGTGATTTATATTTTTGGTGGTATAATATAGTACTGTGGACCACCAATTTAACTAGGATTTTAAGTGGAGTGTGTCATAATGTATGCAGACTATTTATATGCAACTCCAGCAGACACCTACGGTGGCCATCTGCCAGTGCAGAAATCTCCACCAACTCTGAAATTTAAGGAGATCAATCCTGAAAATTCCTTCCTTCTGGGTGTAGCCTCATATATTTTCATTTGCTGCATTCTCATAAAGATCACTGTGGCAAGATTAGTTGGTCATTGATGTGTGTTAAAAGGATTCATGTCAAGTGGTGGTAGATGATGAGAGACATCTCATCATGTTCCTTGTCATTTTTAAATTTCTGCATCTACTCTTCTGGTAACCTATCTAATTCATATGTCAATAAATTCATAAAGCTTCATGGTGAGATTTGATGTCCTCCTAAACTCTTTCATTTCATCCGGTGTTATATTCTGCTTATTCTAATAACAGTTAGAATGCAGAACAGGCCGAATTTCTGGTACCTACATTTGCCCCATGTTTGTTTTTTGTTGCCTCTCAAAATGGCTGTATGTCTATACATTATGAGAGCAAACTGGATATGTCAGTGGAAGACCACATGCACACAGACAGAAGGTGCATACCTCTCGAAGAAAATTATACGGTCAGGGAATTATTATTGTCCTAAAGCTCTGAGGTGAAAGTGCTTCCATCATTTACACTTTTAGTCATCTCCTGGACCTGACAATTACATGGCTTAGGACCATTCAGCCCTGATGACTGGCTCTTTCACTATTCATCTTTGCACTTTGTTCCACAACCATGTTTTCTTCTTGGGCTTTGTTTCATCGTACATTAAAATCAAAATCAAATCGCTGTCTCACAGTGCCAAATGTTTGACTTTGACTACCTTCCTTAAAATATAAATTTCCTATTATCAGATCCTTTTCCTGTAGACTACAGCTATATTTTACACCTTTGTTGCTACTCCTCTTTGTCTATTCTTACACTTACCAACCTTCATGATATTCAGTTCACAGTTGCGATACACTTGTATTCTGGACTATAGTCCACTACCATAAGGTGTCACCCAGGTACTGTATGACTGTCACTGTAGCGTCTCTGTTGGGCGTGTTGTTTCTCTTTCTCACCCATTATTGGCCTATCTGAGAAAAGACCTGAGCCCTTGTCAGTAACATAAAGCAAAATGTACAAGCAGGATGTGTGAGGTTAATAAGTTTTAATCCACAAATGTTATAATGCCGTAAGCAAAAGCAAATAGAATGAGGCTAATCAAACCATGCAACTTTATTTTATAGTTACATGAAGACCCTCCACTCCGCACTGTGGTATAGCGGGTCCACGGCTTCAAAAGAAAAGGGGCCAGGTTTTAAATCCATAAAGCCGTGTCACTCTCCGTGGGCGCGATTGCACAGCCGTAGGGAGTTAATTGAGGTAATTGGAGCGAGTTCCGCCTGCACGTGTGGGTGCAATCATTCGCAATTGCTTCATTGCTGTGTGATTACGGCGCTGTGCCCACGGAGGTGGGTGTGTGTATATATACAGGCCGGCACAAAGGAAAGGGGATGGATGGATCGAGAAATCAGGATGGATGGATGGATGGAGAAACGAGGATGGATGAATGAATCAAGAAATCAGGATGGATGGATGGATGGATCGAGAAATCAAAGATGTTGGGGGAATCAATAAAGAGAGAAAGAGGTCAAAGAACGTGTAAAGGCAGGTTTGGAAAGGAAAAAGGATCTGGCCACCTGACGGTTTTGAAGCAGAACGAGCTGGGGTTCCCACTCCTGCCCCACTGAACATTCGGGTGGAGTTGGGTGAGTAAGGCAGGTGTCCTTCCGATGAATCTGAGGAGCATGAAGAAGGAAGGGAGGAGAGCCGCCCTCGGACGATCTGGCTGTGATGTCCTTAAGGCAGCCAAGAAGAAGGTTGGCCGAAAGGAGCTCGTTGCTGTTGGGTCTCTGCCAGCTATGCGAGTTATGGGTGAGCCAGGGAGAATGAAAGATGGAGGTGTGCTGAGATAGTGTACAGTGAGACTGCATTTTTAACCTCGGATTTTAAAGGATTTATTTATTGTTTTTATCACAACTTTGCACTGTTTTATGGATTATTTATTGAAACTGTGGAGCACTGTACTTTGGACACTGTTTTGACTTTTGTGTAATAAAAGCACATTGGCACTTTTTACACTATCCCCTGGCTTCATTATAGAATTGTCCTCATTTGTCAGCACATCTCGGTGACATTACTGATGGTGTTGGGTTCAAGAGCTCCTGAAGTCGGATGGGAGCATGGAGTAAACCCGCATTGTCACACCCACTCTGGGCTGCTTTTCACCCTGGTCAGCTCTCTGCCTAACCAGTTCATATCTGATGTTATATAGCTTACTTCATTGGTGGCCCTGTCCCAGCTACTTGTGTCTAGGCTCATAAATCTAATCTTTCTTCCTGGTAAGGGAAGGGATACTAAAGTTTTCTTGTCTTTGATATTCAAAGCTCATAAACGTATAGTGCACTTGTGTCTCTTTGCATTGAAATGCAGCATCTTCAACACCCCATCACAAATGGCACACCCTGGCACATCACTTAATAGATGTTCTTATCAGTGATAAAATTCCAAAAAAAAGTGAAATGGCTTGTACAATCATAAAACACAGCAATTCTTGTCAGGTAAATATGTCTTTCTAAAATCTATGGACTTACAATGTCTAATGCTATATCCATACTACTATGCTTTAATTTAAAATTGCCATTTTTTACCAAAATTATATCCATTCACACTAGCCTTTTGACACTGATGTGTTGTAATGAGCATCATCCAATCTGGGAAGGGACACGTAATAAGCATAAAACTAATCAGAGTGTATCTAAAGCTCTCCGTTTTCACCCATCGACACTGCATCGTTGAGCATGTGTTTTCAGAAAGCACAGAGTGTTTACAAAAGTATCGATTTTAATGGGTTAAACACGCCAGGGTAGTGTGATGAAAGGTGAATATGGTGACTAGGTGGATGTAGCCTCAGACTCTTTTTGCATATTTTTTATGGATACTGTATGCTTACTCTGCGGTGGCCTAGCGCCCTGCCCGGGGTTTGTTTCCTGCCTTGCACCCTGTGTTGGCTGGGATTGGCTCCAGCAGACCCCCGTGACCCTGTAGTTAGAATATAGCGGGTTGGATAATGGATGGATGGATGGATGTATGCTTACTGTCAGTAAGCTACTTCTTTCTTTAAAACAACCAGTTCAAACTCTTTCTGTAAAGATAGTGTACAGACAGTTATCACAAAATGGTAGATGTTACAAATATACAGCAACAAAGTGAAACAACAGAAACATAGAAAAAATGCATTTTGTACAGTCCTTAGCTCAGTTCATTTTTAATTCTCCATTACAGAGCTTTTCAAAACATCAATCTTTGCTATAGCTATTTTATGCTTCTTATTCCAGTTCAATCCTTTGATCCTTGTATTTGCACCTTCAGTATTTTAACATTAACTTTTCTACGTCACTGTCACGTCTTGCAGTTGTCTGTCTCATTCACCTTAATCCACCCTTCTTGCTTTTCTGGAGCAGTCTGTCAACCATGGAGGTACAAGGGGAGGAAAAGTAGATGGCACCTTCATTTTCTTGATTTTTCTTTTGGATACTCTCACTCCTGATATGATCTAGCCATTCAGAAAATAATAAAAAATATTTTCTGGTTGAAATATTATTTCAAATACAAACTGGGCATTGCTAAACTTGATGCCACACTTCTGTACACACTTACATACACACAGTAACAATACACTGGTAATATCAAAGCTTAATGACACATAAATGAAAGCAAAATGAAAGGAACCGATAAAGCAAACTGCAAAAACAGTATAAGCTCTGTAAAAATACTGCACTTCCATAACCTTCAAAGTCATTTAAAAATAAAAAAGAGAAAAAAAACACTCCCAGATTGTAAGATCACCATAAACTGTGGCTGCTTTTTGCTCTGCTAACCAGTGTCTATTGAAAATTTGTGAATTGCTTTAAATCGAATCCTTGATTTCAATTATAGTCTATTACAGTAAGTCAAAACACCTTGCCCTTAACCTATGTAAGAAATGTAAGAATATACGGTATGTGAATGCAAAAGGATATTAGGTCCTCTGACCTTTCCTGTTTACATTATTCTCGTTATTTTTTCTTTAAGTACTTGTTTTTCTTTGAATGAATACCGACAGGTACCATTAGCACTAAATGAGCTGCCCCTCTGTGATATCCGCTGTTTTTACAACTGGATTTTCTCATTGTAATGGAGAAAAGAATGGAATCAGAAAATGACAAAACTTTGATACTAAAATCCTGTTCCTTACAAAAGAAAATTCTTTTGTTTTACTTGACTTATCTAAGCATAAACTAAGAAAATCTTGTTAAACATGAGGGACTAAAATGGTGCTGACACCTTAAAAAAATCAATACTTATATTACATCTATTAGTTATATTTTGGTAAATAAGAAGACATTGACATAGGCTTTTTTGGTCTTGCTAAGACTTACAAAGCATCCAAGGGATAATTAAATAACTTAAACTTTTACTATTCAGATAGCACAGCCACATAAATGGTGAGTGTGCATGTTTTTAGATAGATAGATAGATAGATAGATAATGAATGAATGACATTATATTAGATAGATAGATAGAAAGATAGATAGATGTGAAAAGTACTATATAATAGATAGATAGATAGATAGATAGATAGATAGATAGATAGATAGATAGATAGATAGATAGATACTTTATTAATCCCAAGGGGAAATTCACATACTCCAGCAGCAGCATACTGATAAAAGACAATATTAAATTAAAGAGTGATAAAAATGCAGGTAAAACAGACAGTAACTTTGTATGATGTTAACATTTACCCCCCAGGTGGAATTGAAGAGAATATCTATATTTTAGATATTTGCTTGCCTTTGTAAAGTTATAAGTTTGTGCTGAGCTAATTTATCAGTGATAGATTTGGTCAGCAGTGGCATCCCAGAAACTGACAATCTGGATAGGACTCCAGCTCAGAACACAAGTCAGTACTAAGAGCACCCTTTACAAGTTAGAAGGAGAAAGGATTTCTGACAGCATTTTGACCAAAACAGATTATTCCTGCACTTTGCCACGCCTGTATGCCTGATGATCTCGTTCTGGGCTCTGAAAAGGTTAGCAGTTCCATCCCGGGATAAGAGGGGGATCTAATGCTAGCAATATATTCTCTTTCCTCACAAGCAATGAGACGCCACTAAAGGAGAGCACCTAGGCTTGTCTACAGTGCACTGGGAAGTCTGTGCCCCTCCTGGCACAGACACTATAAAACTGAGCTGCTTCCAGAAGGTGGCGTCAGATATTGACCACGTCCTTCGAGAATGACAGAGCTACAACTCTTTAAGTTATAGCAGTTTGAAGGCTGACTGGAGCTGCGTTATTTCCTGCTGTTAGGTCCCAAAGAATGTTATCTTTGTTCTAATTAAAATGGGTGGCATAGCTGATACCTCAAACTTTTGTCTGCACACCCTGGTCTGTTCTTAGGGTAATGTGACAACCTCAACTGATGTGTTTGATGAGACAAGAAGTAAAACGGCAGTGATATCGCCATTGTGGTTTTCTAACTGTTCATTTCTGAGACAGAAGAAGAGTTAAATATGGCTTTCATGTTAGGTGATTTCAGTTTTGATGTATTGCGGCTAATTTATCTTTTTCTCTGTTCTTCAAACTTTACAATAACTCGAGCCAGTTGCAATAGGCACAAACGTTTTCCAATTTAAAAACGCCGTGTTAAGACAGAAATGTGGGCTTTGACAGATATGCAGCTTGGGTTGTCATCCTTTGACGTAAATTTAAATCTTGCTTTCAAGATTTTAGATACCATGAGAAAAAGTTTGCAATTTTTTTTTATCTCCTTTTGCTGTTAATGTGGACAGTGTGCCAGACATCTTGCAGTTGAAAGTACTTAAACCTTAGAGCAGCAACTTAAAAATACATTTTCCAAAATTTCAATTCCTGATTTCTACAGACTGTACTTTAGCCACCGGAGGGTAAGGCAAGTGCCGAAAGAAATCTCTCAGTCCAAAAGTTCATTTTAAAAATATTTAGTGAAATTTCAAAGCAAATAATCCACACAAGAATAAAGAAAAAAGTTGTTACACACGTAAAATAAAATGCAAAAAAAAAAGGAAAAATGCATCTTCCCTAAACTTAGCTTTTCTTGTAAAACTTTAGTTGTTTGTATACTTAAAGATTCTTAACTTCTTCTTCTCTACGCTTTAAACATACAGCGCAGCACTTTCAGTTAAGTGCTTTGTCTTACATGTTTCTTAGCACATAAAACACACAAACGAGGTATGCGAGGCTCAAAAGGGCACGGTTTAAAACCATGTGCCCTCTACACCTTACACATGACAAGGCTGATCACTAACTGAGAAGAATGTTTAGTCAGAGAAGTTAGAAATAGCTAGAATATACCAATTCTATTTAACTGATGGGGGTTATAGGAACCTCCCATAGATTATGCACTATCATTTAGTAAAACATTTATGATTCTTATGTAACTAGGAAATGGCTCTTACAGTACATGTGCATTACACAGAATTTGTTTCAAAGGCTTTACAAGCGTGCTGTGCACACAACATCACATTTGGGTGGCCCAGCTGTGGGAACAGCTTTTCATATATAAAAATTAGAAAAAGCAAGTATAGAAGCCTACTAACAGATATAAATCTTTATAATGAAATAATTTGTTGGGATATCCAGCATGACTAGAGCAATGTCACAGAAAAATCACTTTAAAATTATTTTGTTACTGGTGAGCAATACTCTTAACAGTTTTTAATGAAAACATCTAAAATTGAACCATTTCTTGGAGCAAATACTGTATTATAGAGTAATACCTGCCATTAGTTCACATGCTAGATTGCCTGGTTTCATAGTCACACCCAGATTTTAGTCACTGCCACCCTGACTTAAGCCTGGTTTATATTTGATGTGCCCCTGCTGGTCCTGCAAAAATTATGTTTAATGTGCTGGGTTTTCACCGGATGCAGAACTGCATGCATAAAATGACACATTTCAACAGAGAGGTTGATGGCAAAATTCAGTTGCTATAGACACCGGTAGGATTTCTCCCTCTGAGACAACAAAGACAATTAAAACAGAAAATGCACTACACAAAACAAAGGAGCATGTAAAAAAAAAATTAAGGAACAAATTCATCAACACCAAAAAGAAAATGAAAGGGCAAATTGGAGCTCTAGCAGGTGAGAAGAATATCCTACCTATTCTAAATGAATTGGGCACGTTATCCACTTCCATCAGATCTAGAGGCTAAAATACGAAGTGTGACAGCTTGCCAGTCCAACCAAGTTTATGTGGGGGCCAGAACGACAAACAAACAACTAAATATGATATAACAGTTCAAGAAAGTTCAAAAAGACACTCAAAAATATTCAAAGTGCAGCCATACCGCATGCACTTCAGAAAAGGTCATCCACCTGAAGCCAAGCATGCTTGGGCCTCACCAGTACTTGGATGTGAGACCGTCTAAGAAAAGTTTGGGTTGCTGCAGGAAGAGCTGTTGGTGATGCCAGCAGGGGGTGCTTACCCTGTGGTTTGAATGTGGATCCCAATGCCCCAATGCAGTGATGGTGACGCTGTGCTTGTCCTTCAGATATGGTCATGACTCTATATGGTCATAAAAGATCTTTGGGCATCCTTTCTAACTAGTAGGGTGTATCCTTTGTGAAAATTGTTCACAATGTCCGAATCATTCTGGCCCCTTAATCATCCCCTATCTCTAATTGGCTAACTATCTCTCTTTCACAATTTCACCACCTAACAGTTAATGTGTGGTGAGAGTACTGGCACAAAAATGGCTGCCGTCACATCATCCAGGTGGATGCTACGCATTAGAGGAGGTTAAAGTGGCTCGCTACTCACTGAGGTGCTTTGAGTAGTGAGAAAAGTGCTATATAAATATAAAGAATTATTATTATCTCTTCATCATGTAGGTCATGCAACTTTTCAATGAGAAAAATATACTCGTTCTCCCTTTGCTGCTTTAGTTAAAGGGTCTGACACACCACTTTCTCCTTTTTTAATTCTCTTTAAGCCAGCAGGAACAGGCACAAATATTCTTCCTCATCGATTGTAGCCATTCTTTGCTGAACAATCATGTAAGCAATTTACTTCCCCTGCTGTGAACTTCTTAAGTATGCAACATTCACCAAACACTGCCACCTACTGACTAGGAGAATATCGATGTGATGATCAAATGGGCCAACACAATTATAAACACGTTTTTATTCTGTAACAGGCAAGGGTAGAGAAATAAAAAAAAAAAAATAAGAGGAAGGAATGAGCACTTGAACAGAGCAATACATCAGGACTGAGCCGTAGGTGGGTAGACAAAAGCTCCTAATTTAGCGATTAAAGTTTATAAAGCACACAAATTTTTCTCAGTAACAACAGCTTGCTATCAACACAGTGAACATCAGATGGCCTGAATGTGCCATATCATGCGCTGTGGTAATGAACCCTTAAAAGCCTATGCTTCCTTGCCGCTTTTAGTTAATTAACTTTTGCAGAGTGTGCATTTGCTAATATAACAGAGAGTACATTGTTAATTCTATAATACATATTTTCAGGATTATTTGTGCATTACATTTAGTAATATTAAAATGCAAGAATACCTTTCTCATATGAGGGTGTTGCAGGATCCCTCTTTTAGAATAAAAAATGAAGGAATTGCTTTTTTAAATTGTACAACCACAGGACTCTTTGATTTTACACATTGATTAGCAGTTCATCTTATTTTTTACTAGATTCCAATATATTTGACTTCTTCATGGGTGATTTACTAGGCCTGCTGGATTATTAGCACAGGGTAATCAGATTGTGTATGAATACTTGAGAATATACAGTATATGATTTTAGCTTAAGCCGCTAAAACTCAAGGATGTGTTCTTCTGCAAATAAAACCTAGCCACTTGTAAAACGTTCCATTTATCTCAAGTTAACAATAAAGTGGTATCAAGGTTATTCCCCACTGTAGAAGAAGTGTAAACGCAGATCCCTAAGGTTTTCTGCCACTTGCCCTGGTGTTTGGATGTGAATTGCTTATTTGGCGGAAGAATGGTCAGAAGCATCCTGCTGCTCACCAATCTCGGAGACAGATATTTGATAAAAGGCTGCAATAATATCTTGTGTGCCAGAGAGCCATGCTGCTTGTGGAATTACTTGCTGACCAGTCAGTCAAAAGGCTTGGCTGCTAAAAGTAAGTGGTGCAAAAGAAAATAAGAACTTGACAGGCCAAGGGCAATCAACTAGAAGAGGCTTCTTTTTTTCCTGAATAAAGTGATTTTTTCTGCCTCTTTTCTTTTCAAGAGGTTTGATAATGTAACTTCTTCAATGCTGCCTAAATGCAAATTTATGTTTCTGTGTATTATTCTGTCTTAAGAGGGTAAATTAGTGCTCTTCACAAAACTCTGAAATAAACATGAAAGTCTTACTACTAGAAGAATTTGTGCATTTCATTAATGTAGCAAATAAAAAATAAGTTATTGCTGAAGAATTATGTTTCATATCAGCCACAGGACACCTCAAGCAAAATACATTAATACAGCGGATTCAGAAAGTATTATGACCCCTTTATTTTGTGTACACTTTATTGTGTAGTAAATTTAATTTTAAATGGATAAATTTACCATTTCATCCTTTCAGTCTACACCCATAATGAGAAAGTGAAAATACATTTTCTGAAAGATTTGCAAATTAATTAAAAATGAAAAAAATGATTTATGTAATTATTCAGACCCTTTGATGCGGCAATCCAAATTGTGGTCCGGTGTCCTCCTGTTTCCATTAATTATGCTTGAGTTGTGGAGAGAACGGGATTGGCAAACTGAATTGACTGGGCATCAGTTAGAAAGGCACACACCTGTGTGATTAAGGTCCCACAAATCATTAACTCTAATGCCAGGGCAAAAACCAAGCCATGAAGTCTCTCTGTAGACCTCTATAATTAGATTGTGGTGAAGCATAGCTTAGGGCAAGGGAATTAAACCATTTCTGAAGCTTTGACTTTTCACAGGAATCACAGTGGCCTCAATATATATGAATTGGAAGAAGTTTTTGAACCACCAGGACTCTTCCTACAGTTGTCCATTCAGCCAAACTGAGTAACTGGGCAACTTGGGCCTTGATCAGGGATGTACACAAGAACCCAATGGTCACCCTAAGAAGTCCACTGCTGAAATGGGAGCACCTGTCAGAAGGAAGGCCATCTCAGATGCATTCCATCAAACTGGCATTAAGGATTGTAGCCACTCTTGAGTGAAAGTCAAATGGCAGTTTAAAGTATTCAGAGAGCATGACGAAAAGAATTCTCTGGTCTGATGAAACAAAAATCGAGCCGTTTGGGCAGAACTCCAAGCACCATGTCACCGCTCATCATCTGTCTAATACCTTCCTTATGGTGAAATATGGAGGTAGCAGACTCATTCTGTGAGGGTGATTCTCAGTGAACAGGGACAAAGAGACTTGTCAGAATTGTGGGAAAGACAAATGCAGCCATATACAGAGAGGCCCTTGATGAAAACCTGCTCCAGAGTGTACAAAGCCTCAGACTAGGGTTACAATTCACCTATCAGCACGGCAATGACCCAAAAAATACAGCCAACACAACACTGGGGAAGCTCTTGGACTGGCCCAGTCAAAGCCCAGACCTTAACTCCTTAGAACATCTGTGGAGAAACCTGAAGTTGGCAGTTTCGAAACGCGAGCTTGAGGTGGTCTGCCAGGAGGAATGGGATAAACTGCCCAAATTCAGATGTGCACAACTTGTATAGACTTTTCTAAGAAGACTTGAAGCTTTAATTGATGCGAAAGGGGTTTCTACCAAGTACTGAATTAAGAGTTTTTATTTGTAATGCATTTGTAAACCTTTCTGTACACATGTTTTTACTTTATCATTATGAGTTAATAAGAGTAGATTGATGGGCAATAATGTCAAATGTACGCAATTTAAATTAAACGTACAACATGATAAACTGTGTATTAAGTGAAGGGGTCTGAATATTTTCTGAATCCACTGTAAACAGTATAGAAGCCATATCAATAAAATGTTGAGACGTAAAATGTGGGTCGGTCTTGACATGGTACTGTGTAATAAGGTAAAAATGACAACCTTTATTTCTATTCAGTGACTTTTCATAGTTTTATTGAATTCTATTTTATAAAATCACATCATTCTCCAACTTGCTTAATCCAATTTGGGACTTTGTTGGCTGAACCTGTCGCAGAAGCACTGGACACAAGGCAGGAAACAACCCAGTCCATTCCAGGTCTCACTCACATACATCAATATTTGCACTCATACAAGTCTAGTTTAGGAATCACCAGTTAACCAAACCTGCATGTCTTTGGGGATGTAGGAGTAAAACCAAAAAACCCAGAAGAAAACCTACTAACTTATGAGAAGAATGTGCATACTCCACATGTGCAGCAATTCAAACCTGGGAGGTTACAGTCTATTTGTGAAGTAGCAGTGAGTCCAATAATGAGACTACATAGTTAAATGGGTTTGAGAATGTTATTTTATAAATTCAAGAAGAGTACAGCATGAGCTACACAACTGTGCAATGGATAGGAATCCAGCCGTATGGCTGCAGGAGACTTGGTTTGAATCCAAGCCAGAGATTGTCTGCATGGAACATTCTAGTTCTGCCCGTATGTAGAGTACTCCAGTTTCCTGTTTAATTTTAAAGTTCAGTGCTAGGTGTACTAGGGTGGGTGTGAGTGTGCCCCATAATGAATTAGGGTCCTACCCATAGGCAGTTTGTGCATTGTGTCTAACCTACTCCCTGTGAAGCAGTAATGGATTAATTGTGAAGGATGGGTGGGTAGATGGATGGAGTGTTTTTTGTTGAGACTATTTCTAATTCATATACATTATATCTATATATCAAGTCTTACGTAACATTAACATCAAAAAGCAGGCAGTCACACATTATATATCACTTAAAGTATGCACTTTAGTTCTGCACTACTTCTACTTGTGACAGCATTAGTGATACACATAGTAGAAACTAAATTTCAGATGACAGAGGGATATGGCACGTGGTATTAAATATAAGAGTTCTTGAATTTACAGCCACAGCAATTGAATTTTATCGGTTCCAGTCATTGCAGAACATATTTTGCAGTGCTGGTGTGTCAGGACTCGGTGGCAATAAAAAACATTTATTCTCACATTTGCTCTCTCTCTGTCTCTTTCTCTCCTTCAGTTGTCACTGCAAAAGAAAATGACACCCATAAGGCTATCTGGGAGTTCTTAAAAGGGGATTGATAATGTGTAAAGGAGTTTCTATTTGCTGCTGTTATGCTTTAGCCAAATTTACATCCCTGGCTCAGGTGTGCCTCTTATTTACTTACTCCTTCTGATGTTTTTCAGATATTATAATATAACATTATGTTATTAATTCTGTTTAAGGTTTTTCTTTATGTCAATTATATTTATGTAACGTATATACTCACAGATTTTATCGTATAATTTCTGGCATTTTATAATGTCAGTCGTATAAGTCGAACGCAGAAAACTCACGCTATTGGTCCAAGAGATTATGATATGCTAATGCCCACCTGAGAGAGTAACCACAGAGCACACTGCCTTTTTTTTCTATGTGGGTGCACAATGCGATGTATCAGCTTGTGCTCCTCACCTCTCTCTCTCTCTATTGTGCCTACGTGACCACACGGTATTACCTGAACTATTCCGAAGCAACATTTGCACTGATTTGTGTGTTTTGTATAGTTCACACCCTCATACACCTTTATCGTAAGAGCATCTCTTATCTAAGATGGAGCGTTTGATCAGAAGAAAATACGAAGCCGGTTTTAAATTAAACGTCATTGAAGTAGTGAAAGAAATTGGCAACTGCACTGCTGCAACAAAATTCGATACGTCTGAGAAACTAATCCGAGATTGGAGGAGGCAAGAAGATGTAAAAAAAAAAAAGTGTTACATTTTTGAATGGGCGTATGAGCCGGGGTCTGATTTTATGAATGATTTTTGGATACGGATGATTTGACTTATACGAGAGTATATATGGCAATATTATAATTTTTGTTGATATTGTGTTATTAATTACTGTGTAATTTTGCATTATTTTAACATTAAATGTATTACTTTCCTTTGTTATCTGCCCTGTAACCTATATGTGGAGCCCAAAGAGGTGAGGCCACCTGTGTAAAAAGAGAAACTGTAAATAAGCAAAATAAATAAATAAAGCACTAAAAAGCAAAGAATGAACATCACTAGAATAGCATCACGCTTTCTTATACTGATCAAAAATGTATTTATTCACCAGTCTTCCTGAGCTCCTTTGAAAAAAAAATACTGACTGTGACATCATATGCCAGTGCATATGTGCTAACACACCTACTGCAGCCCTTGAATGCATATGACTGACAACACAAACACTCCCACACTTGCAGTCACTTGTAACCAACTCCTGCAATATTTCCATGGTAAGTGGCATCCCACATTAGTTACAAAGATATTATGAGTTCCTCAAATAGTAGTTGGTCTTTCTGCACCCAAAATGCCTTAGTGGCCACATCTCCAAGGCAGTACTTCTACTGCCTGTACTGTTACACTGGTGCTCCATGTGCCACTTTGGAACAGGCGTCATGACTTCTATAGAACAGAAGGTCAATGGCTGGTATTCTACCACCACTTATCCTTAAGCTGCAACCTTCTGTTTACAGGTCACAATGAAGGTACGACTGCATATAAAGTAAAACATCTCTGAGAATCTGGGTACAATTAAGATTGCAAACTCATCAGAAAAGGTGAAATAAAGTGAATATCTTATAATAAATTTTTTAAGGTAAAATAATTTCAAGCCATAGCAAAAAATCCATCCATCCATTATCCTACCTGCTATATCATAATTATAGGGTCACAGGGGTCTGCTGGAGCCAATCCCAGCCAACACAGTGCACAAGGCATGAAACAAACTCCGGGTAGGGTGCCAGCCCACCACAGGGCGCATACACAAACCCACACACCAAGCACACATTAGGGACAATTTAGGATTGCCAATGCACCTAACCTGCATGTCTTTGGACTGTGGGAGGAAACCGGAGCACCCGGAGGAAACCCACGCAGACACAGGGAGAACATGCAAACTCCACGCAGGGAGGACCTGGGAAGCGCCACTGTGCCGCCTCAAAAAATACTTAACATGTAATTATGATACTATCACGTTTTTCAGTATGCAAAATAAGTGAAGAAAAAAAGCTAGTAATTACATGTAAGAATAACCCACCGATGTGTGAAAATGACTGGAATAAAAACAAAGACTGAACTTGAGAACCTCTGCTAATTCTAACTTTGAGGTAAGGTAATTATTTCAGATAAGGGAGACAGACATTTAGGTAGATTAATAAACAGATAGAACTTTATTTGCCCCCAGGGAGAAGTTTAGCTTTTCACAGAAGCTCTTTAAATAATACAGCGAGGCATTATGCAGGCATATAGCTGTTGGTATAAAGGAGCACTGTAGGTTTTCTTGACACACTTCTGCTGAATATGTTGGCTGAAAGTCTTTGTTGTTAGTGTTTCACAGAGAATACAATGCAGCATTGTTCATAATGGTACACAGTTTTGTTTTAATTCTCTCCTTTGCTACAACCTCCATGGGGTCCAGAGGGCATCCCATAACTGAGTTTGCCTTTTTAATTAGCCTGCTCTTGAAGTGATGTCACCAGCCCAGCATACCACAGTGTAGAAAATTGCACTAGCCATCACAGAGTTCTAAAAAATGTGAAGGATGTCACTCCCCACATTAAAGGAATGCAGTCTCCTAAGAAAAAAGAGCCTGCTCTGACATTTCTTATATAGTCCCTCTGTGTCCAGAGACCTTTCAACCTGTCATTAATGTGGACCCCCCAATTACTTGCAGGGGATGGACCACTTCTACATCCTCTCCTTAGCTAGTGACCAAACATTTAGGCTCTTTGGTGGCGCGAAAGTCAATAACTAATGTTCTCCACCTGATTCCTCTCCTTTGTCTCATATCCCTTCTCAGCACACCCCATAAGTGCAGAATCATCTGGGAATTGCTGCAAGTGACCTGACCTGGTGTTACATTTATAGCCAGAAGTGTACAGAGTGAAGAGAAAAGGAGAGATGACTGTTCCTTGTGGTGCTCCAGTGTTGCTCACATCCTTATCAGAAACACATCTCAAGGTAAGGAAGCAATACTCACTAATCATGGAGCCTAAGAGTGGCTACGTGTTGCATGTTGATTACCACACAAAAGTAAGAATTCCACTGTTCTCTGTACATGTGAAAACAATGACTCTATGACCCTGTGACAATTCAAGCCCCACTGTTGCTGTATTAGTCCAGTAGATACCACAATCTTCTTCTTCTTCTTTTTCTACCTCCGGCTGCTCCCATTAGGGGTCGCCACAGCAGATCATCTGGTAGATACCACAATTACCACTTTATTTTATACTTTACATCTTGTTATACAAGTCTTAAATACATATAATGGAAAGAGTAGGAGAAGCATATTTTATATCTTTGTAAACTGTATGATAAATATTCTAGCACTGTTTTCATTAGGCAACCTGTGCAAATAAATGGTTTTTCACATTCAGTAAAGTCATAACATCCATACAGAAGGAGCAATAGAAGTAAATTACTGTCACTCAACAAGTCTGGCAATGCTGCCTCTGTGTTTTGAGGAGATACACAAAACATCGTGCTATAGAATGCGTTGATGGCTCTCAGAAACGTCTTAATTTAAATGTATGGTCACCAATTAAATTAATTTTATTTCTTTAAAATTTCAAAATGCAATGGTGTGCTGGGACTGAAAATTCAAACAATAGCTTCTCACATGTTTAGCCAGCAACATCTCAGGCTAAGTCTATCTGTGTGTCTATCAACAGCATTCTGAGGTTGGATTGGTCGTAAGAAGTCATTTCAAGCTATGTCTTGTCCTGAAATCTACTGTAGTGGTCTCAAGAGGACCGCATCACATACAGTATGGGAGATACTTTAACCTTTTCCACTGACAGATTTGAAGTAATAAGACTTAACCTGAAAGTCTTGTCAAGGTGAACAGGAGTGCAGTGTAATATGCAAAAACTGAAAGGTTAAGTGGGATTTAAAGCATTCTGCTTAGTTAGTGTAGCTTTTGATCCCCATATGAATCAACCTTAAGGTTTTATGTGATAATGATTTAGTACCATTTTCTGTGTTTTGAAAAACTTCAGAAAAACCAATTGGTCCATGAGAGAGTAGTTGCTTCTTCCATCCATCCATTATCTAACCCGCTATATCCTAACTACAGGGTCATGGGGTCTGCTGGAGCCAATCCCAGCCAACACAGGGCGCAAGGCAGGAAACAAACTCCGGTCAGGGCGTTAGCCCACCGCAGGGCACACACACACCCACACACATACCAAGCACACCTAATGCACCTAACCTGCATGTCTTTGGACTGTGGGAGGAAACTGGAAACCCACGCAGACACGGGGAGAGCATGCAAACTCCATGCAGGTAGAATATTTGCTTTTTATTAGACTTTTTCAAAAAGAGATCTCTAAGTTGTTCGTATGGACAGTCTCCTTCAGTGGAGCTTTCTATCTGTTGCTGCTTGACACTTTCTAAGGAGCTCTTGTAAGCAATCTTTTTCATTTCATTTTTTGATTAAAGCTATATAAGTAATTTACACCTAAAGTAAAAAATTATCATCTGGGATTGAATGACTACTGCATTAACCCACCCAATATGTATGATTCTTTATATTGTTTCTTTTTTTTATGCAAACAAATATATGTGTTAATTGAAAAGCTTAAAGCCAAGTATCTTTCCAAGCCAGGGGGGTTATATTGTCATTCCTTGCCTAGCTGCTGTCCTCAAAAAGCTCAGGAAGTTGCTGTTATGAAGCCCTCCTTTGGTGGTAAACTGAGTTGAAGTAAAGGTTTAGAAGGAAAGAGAGCCCCCAGTGCCATAGAGGTCCCTTGGGTTGAATTTGTGAGGTACAATAAGGCCAGTGAGACAGGTAAGAGGTGATAGGTAACAGATGTATAGCTGGTTTTGACCTTTCTTCCTATCTCCCATTAAGAAAAAAAAAACAAAAACTAAGACGTCAATTGGTATTTATTGTGTTAGGTGCATGTCAAAGGTATTCTGATAAACACGGTAAAACATGCTATTATTTATTTACTTTTCAATAACAAGGCCCCTTTTCCACAAGAGTCAGACAAATTTAGAATTTAAACTGGAAAAGGTGCTTTGTGTTAAAAAGTTTGTTTACTTCCATGGGTTGAACACATTTTAGACAGTAGCCTTTCTTTCTTTCTTTCTTTCGTCTTTCTTTCTTTCTTTCTTTCTTTCTTTCTTTCTTTCTTTCTTTCGTCTTTCTTTCTTTCAGAATAAGGTGTTTTCTTCAGCAGATCTTTAGGTTATCTGGCAGCTATGCTCTCTATAACAGAAGGTACTTCCATTTAGCAAAGGGAACAATGCTGTCCAGCCAGATGGATGGTCAATGTGAGTAAGGCCTCACCAAACCGCTAATTTTATTGTCCCAAAAAGTGGAAAACATATATATTTGAAGGTTTACTGCCAACGGATGATGGATGACCATGTATCTAATGTACATGTTTCATGTGTATGTATCCATCATGAGCTTATATACTAACAGCGTATATGTGTTATGAAAGGAAAAAGTGTTATCACTACAAGCTGTCTTTATGTTTGAACCTTCTGGCTGTTGAACATTCCAGATTTTTGGATAAACTACTGTTTTGAGTGCTAAAGCTGCCTATCATATATAGGAAGTCTAAATAATGGGACCAGGAATACACAAACATTATAAAGTTCACCCAATATATAAGTGGCTTGCAGGACCTCCAGTGAAGAAAATATGTAGAACAGAGTGGAAAGAGAAAGCAAAGATAAACAGAATTATCAGCAAAACTGACAGAAAGGGAAATTTCAGGAAAATAATTGACTATAAAAAAGATTAATGATATAAAAGAGGAAGGGAAACATAACACAAATTTAATCATAAATGCAACCTGCATTCCCAATGAAAAAAAATAGAGTCAGCAATAAAAGAAATGGATAATGTTGTTATTCACCTCGCCTGAAACTGTATTTTTTAATCACAAAGAAGGTGAAGTTCTTCTCACAGAAGATCATTGGTTGAGTTAGGGAAAGCCTCTCCTCCCAGCCATCAATACAAAATAAGCTGTGAATCTGCTTATCTTACAGAAAGGATGCCGGTGGGAAGTGCATGGAGTGACTAAAGGGACACACAGTATGTATCTGTCTATCAATTAGATGGAGTGTTTCAAATCTATCTATCTATCTATCTATCTATCTATCTATCTATCTATCTATCTATCTATCTATCTATCTATCTATCTATCTATTATATAGTGCCTTTCATATCTATCTATCTATCTATCTATCTATCTATCTATCTATCTATCTATCTATCTATCTATCTATCTATCTATCTATCTGTTATGTATAGCACATTTCTTATTTATCTATTGGTCTATCTGTCTACATATTTGTATATCTGTCCCTCTGCAGAATGAGAAGGTAATATTTTTAATTAATTTTACAATATACCTTTTGTATATACAGTACATGATTGACACCTGGGAATAAAAAAAAATTAGCATTTTTGCATCTGATCACAGAGAGTGACTCCCTTTAGTAAACTCAAAAACTAATGTGAAATGCAAGTGTAATAAGGTTTGTAAGTGAGACATCTTGTAAAGTATGTTCTGCTCTCTTTTTCCTGGGCCTCCTTGTGTGGTATTTAGTTTGATGTTATTCCTAGAGGGTTTTAGGTATGCTGCTTCTGCAAAGAAAACATAAGAAAGACTAAAGTAGATTAACACGCAAGTAGCCTGATAGAATATTCATAGTTTACCAAACAAACTCTTCTATCCTGAATAACAATCACTTCTCTCCATGCTGTAATTATGCCCCTAGTGGATTGCACAAATGTGTCTTCATTAACATAATCCTTTTGTTTTAAGAATTCCAGTTATAAACTTCACAATAAAACGTCTACAGGAACTTGTTTCAGGGCAAGGGGTGGAGGGATGATGCCTGCCAGTCTTGCAATATAATTATAAAGAAGTTGTTGGCACATCCTCTGGACATCATGTTTATAGCCTCCTGGTAGAAGGAGAAGTATTTGCAACCCAAAGTATCTTGGATTTATGCGGCTGACCTGCACTTGAGTTGGTGAGTTTGCTTTGTTTCTCTGAAATATAGAAACACAGTGATATGTGTCTGTTTGAAATTGTATGGCTTAGTTTGCTTGAAACTGGTCATTAACATAACTAAAATAGACCATAATGATTATGAAATCATTCCTACTTACCATCATCTTACACACACACAATAAACACACATTTATATTCCTATACTGTATGTGTGTATGCATGTTTATATATATATATATATATATATATATATATATATATATATATATATATATATATATATATATATACTAGCTGTATGTGGTCTTCAGGACAAAAAAACAACCCTAACACTCCCTGGCAGTTTTACTGTATTGGTGAACTTGCAGTGGCATTAGCTAAGTGGGCCGGGACAGGTCGCATCTTGTCTGAGATGGATATATACGTAGTTAAGTGCAGCTGTGGCACAAATTGAGTATGTACCACAAAGCAGAGTTTGTTTGCTTGGGTTAAATGAGAAGTGAGGTGCATGAAAATGCCAAAAAAATGTAAAAGTGTATGCATGCACCATCTCACCAAGTGCAGGTCACAGTTCTATAGGCTTCACACACTTCCATGACTATGATTGCGCAAGAGGAGAATGGACTGCTTGACACACACACACACATGCGCATGCACACACACACACACATCTTTTCGTAGTGAGAACTGAGGTGCATGCAAGCATTGAAAAAATGTAAAAATGTATACATGCACCATCTAGTGGCTGTGGTTGAGTGTGAGCAGAGTTATTATTATATACTGTATATAACAGAGGAAACTACAGTATATATATATATATATATATATATATATATATATATATATATATATATTGTAAGGGGAGAACAGGCATCCCAGTCAGGAAGGAGGAGAATTCATTACCGAGACAAGAAGCCACAGCAGAATGGCAAATGAATTGGCTGGAAGGAAACATAACTTTGTGCCCAGCCGGTATTGTTTAACTGACAGACAGCTAGGAGCCGAGAATCGGGAGTTGTTCCATCCCCTATAACCAGTCGGTACACCCACAGGGCTGCTTGGGATATGAAGTCTGGAAGTAAAGCCCTGTCAGGGTCCCTATGTATCAACAGAGGGCGCTGTTGGAGGAGGACCTCCATACTTTTTCTATGCCTTGGGAGTGTTTCCTGGAAGACATGGCATGGCACTGGAAGCATTGAGGTGTCAGGTGTAAAGGGGAGCCTGCTGCCTCATATTATTCAGTCAGAGTTGGGGAAAAAGAGGGTAACAGAAGAAGGAAGATTTATTGGTTAATTGTTCATTCATTGTGTAATTGTGGAAACAGAACTGGAAAGAGTGCCTAGAAAGAATATGTACATTTTATTTTATTCTAAAAATGTTTGGTATTTTACTGTGTCTTGGGTTTGGGGCTCACTGGTGTCCCCTTGTGGTCACTATATATATATATATATATATATATATATATATATATATATATATATATATATATATATATATATATATATATATACAGTGATCCCTCGCTATATCGCGCTTTGACTTTCGGCTTCACTCCATCGCGGATTTTAAATGTAAGCACATCTAAATATATTTCACGGATTTTTCGCTGGTTCGCGGATTTCTGCAGACAATGTGTCTTTTAATTTAAAGTACATGCTTCCTCAGTTTGTTTGACCAGTTGATTTCATACAAGGGACGCTATTGGCGGATGGCTAAGAAGCTACCCAATCAGAGCATGTATTACGTATTAACTAAAACTCCTCAATGATATACGATGTGCTTCCCGCGGTGCTTGATTGTTTGCTTTTCTCTGTCTCTCTCACTCTCTCTGACATTCTCTGCGCCTGACGGAGGGGGTGTGAGCAGAGGAGCTGTTTGCACAGAGGCTGTTTGCCTAGAAGATACGGAGGCTACTCTAAAAAATGCTGAAAGACTACCTTCACATTGCTCCCTTCTTTGCGGCTGCTTTATCGCGGTGCGCATACTTAAAAGCCCAACAGCCCTATTGATTTTTTGATTGTTTGCTTTTATCTCGCTCTCTCTCTCTGACATTCTCTGTTCCTGACGGCGCTCCTTTGAAGAGAAGATATGTTTGCATTCTTTTAATTGTGAGGAGGAACTGTCATCTCTGTCTTGTCATGGAGCACAGTTTAAAATTTTGACTAAAGGGTGTTATTTCATGTCTAGGGGGCTCTAATAATGTTAACAGTGTGGGAGAGTTAATAAGGGCTTAAAATATATAAAAATAACCATACAAAAATATGGTTTCTACTTCGCGGATTTTTCTGGAACGCAACCCCTGCGATCGAGGAGGGATTACTGTATATATATATATATATATATATATATATATATATATATATATATATATATATATATAGTCTTGCCTTTCATCAGTCTGTATAGGGTGGTCCACATCTAATTATACAATTTTCATTACGCTATAAAGTTTATTACATAGAAAATCACCTGAAAAATCCCGGACCATCGAGACGTGTGCGAACTGACGACATGAAGAATCTAGAACTAGAATCGTCCCTGCATAAATCAAAGTCATCCAGACGATTTGGATCTGCATAATTAGGTCTGGACCACCCTGTATTACACATTATTAGTCCAAAAATGAAAGTGATTTTCAGGGCTTATTGATTTTAATATTTTAATGCACTTATTGATTTCATTTCAACTATTTTAACATACAAGAATAATGTTTTTAAAGTGCTTTACCACAAACTGTAATTTTATTTAATTTTTTTTTTTTAAAACAAAGAAGCTGTTTTGTTCTTCATCAATGTCTGTGTTTGTATTCATTATTTGCTCTTACAAAGAGTGTGTATGTGTGGTTTCCTGAATAATTGCAGTGGAAATTAATTCAATGAAAACATTGTGAATAACGATGAGAGGTCTCAGGAAAGGAAATGGTGGTGTGTCAAATTGGTTGTCTCCGTTTACTTCGTACTTCTCTTAACGAACATACAGGCACCCACAAGCACAAAGGTAGCAGAATGAAACAAACAAAATAGTCCCAGTTGGGTTGTATTAATTCAGGCTTTGTCACAGGAGCTCTGTCTATGTCATACTCTGCTTGTAGAGTGACACATCTTTTTGCCAACTTTGTGATATATAGCCACAAAATCGGAAGGGCAGAGTCGAGTGTCTTCAGGGGGCGGTTTCTCTGGGAAGAATAGGAGATGACACAGTTAGAGACAGCCCAGGGTGGTACCACATACTGTCCCACTCTGATAATATCATTTGATAATAATTTTTTAAGTGTCTTTCAGTCTGGTTTTAGGCCTGGCCACAGTACTATTACTGCTGCTATGGCAGTGACACATTATCTTATTGGTAACTTGGATAGAAAACAGCATTGTGTGGCCTTATTTGTAGATCTATCCAAAGCATTTGATTCAGTGGACCATGAATTGTTATTGAACAAACTCTGGAATGTTGGCTTCAGTCCTAATGCAGTTAAATGGTTTAGAAATTATTTTGTAGGTTTTACGAAGTGCGTTTATGCAGAGGACCACAAATCCAATTTATTTAGAGATTATCAAAGGTGTCCCCCAGGGCTCCATTCTGGGTCCCATTCTGTTATCTTTTTTTTTTTTTTTTAATAAATGATCTGGGTAAGGACATTCAAGCAAAAATTCATCTCTACGCTGATGATGCTGTTATTTATATGTTTGCTTCTTCTATAATGCAGGCAGTGATGAATTCAGATTGTGTTTCAATCACTACAGACTTCTTTGTTGAGTTTAAAATTGGTTTTAAATGCTCAGAAAACAAAGTTCATGGTCTTTTCAAAAGCTCATTCATAGTTGTTAGATCATCTTCAGATTTTTACGACAGATGGTAAATCTATTGAAAGGATGTCTTCATATAAGTTATGGGGATTAAGGATAGACAATTAAATTTTATTTAAAGTATGTGTAGCTGCATTAGTTAGGAAGCTGAAAGAGAAGATTGTTATTTATTTTAGAAATAGATCTTGCTTTACTTTCAGTGCGCTTGGGAGGCAGGATAGGGGCTTATCCAAGGGCAAACCACAAAGTCTGGGGTTGACGAAGTGCACTAATGTTTCTTCTCCCTCTTCTACAGATCGCCAGAACAGAAGCCCACCTAAATCATGACCAATTTCTGCATTCCCTCCCTAACCACGCCCTCATACTGACCTCACTTCCGGCCACACCTCTTATGGACACCGCCTCTTCCTCTCCTCCACCTATAAAAGTCAACCACATTCCCTCACCACCCTATCCATTTTGGACATTGACCCAGAAACGGCTCTGGAGCTACTTTGTTTAAGAAGTGTCTGTGTTACAATATACAGGGTGGATCCCCATCTCTTTCTTTGTTTATTTTTCTTGTTGTACACAGTAAACAAATTGAGTCTCTACAACATGGAGACGTATGAAAGGCAAATGTGATAGAACTGATAGGAACCAGTATCAAGTGGGAGACCCTTGTATTGTAATCCACAAGGATTAGGTTCAGTCCTTACTAATAAGTCACTTAGTCAACCAGAACAAATCATTTCAAGAAAGGTTCACCCAAAAGGCATTATATTTTTCTTACCTGTCACAGAAATAATGTTATAAATAGTATGTAATGATCCCATATTTCCACAGTATAACTGAAAATTGGAATCACTATGCAGCATTTATGAAACAAAGTTATTCAGCCTTAACCTATTTGAAACTGCATATGCCATTATAGACGATTTTGATTAATAAAGTGTGGGATATGGTACAGTAGTGCAATGATTACCTCTGCTTTTTCTGCAATTCCTGGTTTGAATCCTATTATCACCCACATCCTCAAAGACAAGAACAGGTAATTTGTGATTCACCTGTGGATGTATTTGAAAATGGGCTGGTGGCGAATCCAGAGATGGTTTCAGCCATGATCTGAGATTTCTATTTTCTGGAGTTGTAATCTATCTATCTATCTATCTATCTATCTATCTATCTATCTATCTATCTATCTATCTATCTATCTATCTATCTATCTATCTATCTATCTGTCTGTCTGTCTGTCTGTCTGTCTACAGTGGATTCAGAAAGTATTCAGACCCTTTCCCTTTTTGCACATTCTATTGTGTTGTAGACATCATTTTAAAGGAATTAATTTCCCATTTTTGCCCATTAATCTAGACTCAATAACCCATAAAAACAACTTATTTTCAGAAAAGTTTCCAAACTGATTAAAAACAAAAATGGAAATCTCTGATTCACATACATATTCTATATTCTTAATTCTGTAATTTGTGGAAGCCCCATTGGCGGTAATCATAGCTTTAAGTCTTCTTGGGTAAGTCTGTGTATGCTTTGCACACTGGGATTTGGGCAGTTTATTCTATTCTTCCTGGCAGATATCCCATTGTTTCTGTCATTCTTCATGACAGCTCCATTAGATTGGATGAAAGCTTCTGTAAACTGCCATCTTCAGATCTCTCCACAGATGTTCTGTGGGGTTTCAGTCTGGACTTTGGCTGGGCCACTCAAGGACAGTCAGATTTGTCATGAAGCCACTCCAGCGTTGTCTTGGTCATATGCTTTAGGTCATTGTTGGGCTGAAAGAGGTTGCATGCACTCTAGAGGATGTTTTTCGTCAAGGACCTCACTTGAATGGCTAAGAAAATTGCCTTCTGCTCTGTTCATGTGATGAAAACCTGGTTAAACAAATAAGATTAAAATTAAAGAAAATCTCTTGCAAATTACTTTAGACGGAAGTACGGTGGTGCAGTGGTAGCGCTGCTGCCTCGCAGTTAGGAGACCTGGGTTCACTTCCCAGGTCCTCCCTGCATGGAGTTTGCATGGGTTTCCTCTGGGTGGTCCAGTTTCTTCCCAAAGACATGCAGGTTAGGTGCATTGGCGATCCTAAATTGTCCCTAGTGTGTGTGTGTGTGTGTGCCCTGTGGTGAGCTGGTGCCCTGCCCTGGGTTTGTTGCCGCCTTGCGCCCTGCACCAGCTGGGATTGGCTCCAGCAGACCCCCGTGACCCTGTGTTAGGATACAGTGTGTTGGAAAATGACTGACTGAAATTACTTTAGAAAATTGAAAAGTCAGCACTGCAAGTTCAAAGAAATTATACTTCAATTCTTGGGACACACCATTTGAAAAAATGGACTGCACCCAGGGAGTGATCTATTAGCTTCCACAATGCAGATTAATTGGACTTTACTCCTTCTGGGCCTCTCTCCCTGATTGTTATGTACTAGAGAGGTTCTATGCACAACGTCTTGAATAATCGTTATAATGGCCACTAGAAGGAGAAAAACCATCAAACCCCAGCTAGTCACAGTGAAGAATCTTTATAAATAATAAGATTTATTTTTACAAAAACATCTGTTAACAAAAACAAGCTCAGAGGAGCACAAAGAGGACAAAGCCTGCAAAAGACAATTCAGAAAGCAAACAAAGTCCCAATATTAAATTCAAAGACTAAACAAAAGGCTAAAAATCCAATTAATCAGAAATATTAAAAGATCAAAAAATGATTGATGTGGGCTTTCCTCCACCTTTAAAGGGCTGATGGCAGTCCCTTGCACTGTTGGGCAGGTGGTACCACCTCTTGGGGGACCACCCACAAAACACAAGGAACACAGCAGAAGATGCATTGACGTAAAGACACTGAATGAACAACAATATTACAGTAAAAAAAATGAACACAACAAAAATAAAAGAGACAACTGAACACCAGCTAGAAGGCAACCCCGGCTGAAACACAACACTAATACACATCTATAGTGGAGTCAAAGTGATTAGCGTTTCAAACGGGAATCATTTCAAATGAACCAATAATTAAATTTTAATGTTTCCTTCTCTGGAAGGACTCAAAAAGACCAAAATTCTCCCTTTTCAGTCCAGATCTACATAACTCAAGTATTACTTCTGACTACATCTACTGTATGCCAGACAGACAGATATGAACAGCAATGTCTTTAAAACTCAAGTGATGTGCACCAACATCATGCCAGACACACCATTAGCAGTAAATGGTGACCACCTTGACTAAGTTAAGGAGTTCACCTACCTGGGAAATCTGGTCAGTGCTGACAATGCAGAACAAAAGGGCATCAGGTCAAGACTGGCAAAAGCTCATTAAGCATTTGCAAGTCTGTTGTTCTTGCCAGCATCCATACCACACGCACTTCAGAACAAGGAATCCACCTGAAGGTAAGTATGTTCATGCCCAGCCAGTATTTGGACGGGAGACCAACCAGGAAAAGCTTGGGTTGCTGCTGGAGGAGGTGTTGGTGAAGCCAGCAGGCGGCACTTACCCTGTGATCTTTGTGTGGATCCCAATGGCCCAGTGCAGGGATAGGAACACTGTGCTGTAAAAATGGTGCCATCCTTCAGACGAGATGTAAAGCTGGGGCCCTAACTCTCTGTGGTCATGAAAGATCCCTGAGCATCCTTCATAAAGAGTAGGGTGCTATCCTGATGACCTGGCTAGATTATCCACCATAGCCGAGTCATTCTGGCTCACTAATCATCCCCTGTCTCTAGTTGGCTAACTATCTCTCACCTTTTCCCCACCTAACAGCTAACGTGTGGTGAGTTTACTGGTGTAAAATTGCTGAAATACGGATGCTGCACATTAGTGGTGATTGAAATGGCTCCCCACTCACTATGTAAAGCACTTTGGCTAGCAAGATATGTGCTATATAAATGTAAATAGGAAATTAAAGCAATACAGCTTAAAAACCAAAATACAACTGTGCAACTGCAATGTAAGGTCAGTTCTACTGTATGGTTCAGAATGCTGCTGAGTTGTTAAAAGTGATATGAAGAGAGCTGACACTTTCCATAATGGGAATCAAACTTGGTTATATAGACTAGAAAGGAAGACCCCTAAGTCTTACATCGCCATGTTGCTTTATAAAGGATTAATAATTCATTTTGAAACCTACTCACTCCATTGCTGACTACTAAAAGGCCAGACCTTACCAATGCAGCCTTGGCTACTTACCAGTCCATTCGGGAGCACATTCTCTTACATGAGTCAGCTCAATCTGCACATACACATGTGAATAAGTCACACTAGAGGTAACCTGATGGCCGCTGAACCTGAATCTGTCAGGCTGCAGCAGTAACCACAGGCTAACCACGCTGCCCCTTTAGAAATCTCTAACTAAAATCTGTTAACCAGATGTTACTGGAATACAGGTGTCATGTCTAGAACACCTTCATAGCACTTACTGTATGAAGAGTGCAAAGAATATTATAAAAGACATTACACACCCTGGACCCCATCTTTTTTAAGGTCCTCCCATCGGGCAGGTGTTTCCAGTCAATTTCCACACTCATACACACACACAGATGTAACAACAGCTTCTTTCCAAAGTCTGTGACATGTTTGAACTCCTCAGTGAGATGCAATATTTATTTACATGTCCTCCAGCAGTTGATTATGTGCAATTTCTTGCAATAACCATAAATGGCATTTAACACTTTTAGATGTCACATGGGCTGGACTGGCATCCCAACCAGGAGAGGGAATGTTTCCTTACTCAAATGGAAGGCTCCTGGCAGGCAGACAGGGAAGAGAAAGGGGCCAGACTCAGAAGAGATAGCCAGAGTAGATGGACGGACAGTTCACCATAAGCAGAAGATGTCACTGGGAACTTTTTATTCCTCCAGGCATTAGATGGCAGCAGTCCTGCATACTGACACCCATTTGGGAACCAGCAGGGAATGCCAAGAGTTGTAGTCTAGCAGCACAGACCTGCTGGTGTATGTGGGTGCCACAAGGGGGCATTGCTTGGACATGTACTCCCCAGTTCATGGGACTTCCATATAACCTGGAAGTATTTCCATTGAACAGTGACCCAGGTCCTCAATAAAAGAGACCACACTCCCTTGTCCAGGTGAGTTGGAGCTGGGAGGTCGCAGAGAAACACTCGGCTTGAAGAGGGCAGTGCTGTGAGAAGAAAACAAAAGGAAAGAAAGAAGTATTGTGAAGAGAGAGAATACCTGTGATTTGTGCTTAGTGCTTTCTTACTTTGGAGGTATTGTGTGGAATCAACCACTTGATTATTTGAACCCGGGACTCTGTGTGTTCATGCTGGGGGCTCGCTTATGGCCCGGTTCCCCCACACACTCCACACAACATTTCATAGCTGTACTCTACGGAACTTCACTTTTAAATTACTGCTGATCTTTTTGCACCTTCATGTTGGTTGGATTTTATATTTTATATTATTTTATATACTGTTTAGAGTTTGTACTTTTCATGTCACTGACACTTTATATTTTTATCTTATTGTTGTTTTATTTATTCTTTGTACATTAATGCAAAGTTTCAATTTATATACGCAGTAAATGCACTATTTGAGCTTGACGCAATTGTAAATTCATCGAAGGTTCTTCTATCTCAAAAACAATAAAAAACACAAAACAAATAAAAGGCTCAGCACAGAATCCTACAATTCTGGAGAGACACCACAAATATTAAAACATAATTAAATAAATATGGATTCTTTCAAACATGCTCTCTAATTTCATTTATTATGTTAACACTTGATATTTTAAAACACCACTACTGATTTGCTTAGTTTGACCTCCTGCTGTTATTCCAATATCCCAATGACAACTCAGTTATTACACAATTTCTAAAATGCCTTTCCATCACTAATATGTATAGTTTCTAAGCAAAGATTTATTTATTGTTGCAACTACTTTCATTTGCTTTCAAAAATTAATGATCCCCGAAATGGAAGTGCAATCTTGCAGCTTAAAGTGTACCATACAAGGGATTTATCATTTATGGTGCATTTAACCCATTTCTAGGGCCTTTTTCTGTATCATTGTAAAACTCCGATTATTGTGAGGAATGTCTGTCTGTTGACTTTCATTGAGATGATAAAACTGTTTATGAGATGGACTCTGAAACCCGACACGTGTAGCAGGCAATTAACACAAAACCGGCATTCTGTGCATGCATTAGCATATGGATGCAAATTATCTCCATTCCTGGCACAATTAAAGACGGACATTAACTCCAGTATCCATAATCAGTGTTATTTATATTGATAGATTGCTAGAGTTTTGCCTGATCTCTTGAACCCAACCTAAGGTCTGGGTCACCAGTTTAAAGGTGAACAGAAGGCATTAATTTAAAAAATAATGAGAAGCGATACCATATTAAGTGAATTCCTGCCTCATCAAGGAGTCAGCATTCCACATTTTCCTTTGTTTTTTCCTGTCTCTACTCACATTGCTCTGCACCACTGAGCCATTGTCCAGCTTCTCAATGCCAACTTCAAGCAGATGGTGTGCTTTTATACCCCACCAGTGATTTATATTTAGCTTAGCATCCCAATGGCATTCAGGGCAACAGGTGCTGAGTCACTTAGATAGATAGATAGATAGATAGATAGATAGATAGATAGATAGATAGATAGATAGATAGATAGATAGGGTACTATTACATAGATAGATAGATAGATAGATAGATAGATAGATAGATAGATAGATAGATAGATACTTTATTAATCCCACATACTCAAGCTGCAGCATACTGATAAAAAACAATATTAAATTAAAGAGTGATAATATTGCAGGTAAAACAGACAATAATTTTGCATAATTTTAACGTTTACTCCCCGGGTGGAACTGAAGAGTCACATAGTGTGGGGGAGGAACGATCTCCTTAGTCTGTCAGTGGAGCAGGACGGTGACAGCAGTCTATCGCTGAAGCTGCTCCTCTGTCTGGAGATGATCCTGTTCAGTGGATTCTCCATGATTGACAGGAGCCTGCTCAGCGCCCATCGCTCTGCCAAAGACGTCAAACTGTCCAGCTCTATGCCTACAATAGAGCCTGCCTTCCTCACCAGTTTGTCCAGGCGTGAGGCATCCCTCTTCTTTATGCTGCCTCCCCAGCGCACACCACCATGTAGAAGAGGGCACTCACCACAACCGTCTGATAAAACATCTGCAGCATCTTATTGCAGATGTTGAAAAACGCCAACCTTCTAAGGAAGTATAGTCGGCTCTGTCCTCTCTTACACAGAGCATCAGTATTGGCAGTCCAGTCCAATTTATCACCCAGCTGCACTCCCAGGTATTTATAGGTCTGTACCCTCTGCACACAGCCGCCTCTGATGATCACGGGGTCCATGAGGGGCCTGGGCCTCCTAAAATCCACCACCAGCTCCTTGGTTTTGCTGGTGTTCAGGTGTAAGTGGTTTGAGTCACACCATTTAACAAAGTCCTTGATTAGGTTCCTATAGTCCTCCTCCTGCCCACTCCTGATGCAGCCCACAATAGCAGTGTCATCAGCGAACTTTTGCACGTGGCGGGACTCCGAGTCATATTGGAAGTCTGATGTATATAGATTGAACAGGACTGGAGAAAGTACAGTTCCCTACGGCGCTCCTATGTTGCTGACCGCAATGTCAGACCTGCAGTTCTCGAGACGCACACGCTGAGATCTTTTTGCTTTCAAAAACTATTCGGACCCCTTAATGTTTTTTGTTTTCATTTTACTATGTTGCAACCTTATGCTAAATTGATTCATTTTTCTCTCCTCAAGAAACACTCAATACCCCAAGATGACAAAATTAAAACAGAAGTTTTAAATATTTTGCAAATTCATTAAAAATAAAACACTGAAATTTCACATTGACACAAGTACTCAGACACTTTGCTATGACACTTTGGCTCTGGTGGATTCTCCAGCTTTTCCTACATCTTGTTTGGAATCCACCTGTGGTCAATTTGATTGATTGTACACAAATAGGAAAGACATACACCTGTCTGTAGAAGGCCCAACAGTTGACAATGTGTATCAGAGCAAAAACCAAGCCATGATGTTGAAAGAATTGCCTGCAGAGACTAGAGACACAATTGTGTTGAGGCACTCATCTCGGGAAGGCTACAAAAATACTGCAGCATTAAAGGTTCCTAAGTGCATAGCTGTTCTAATAATTTTTAAATGGAATAATTTGGGAACAACCACGAATTCTCCTACAGGTGGCTGTCCAACCAAACTGAGCAATCAGGGGTGAGGGTCCTGGGTAAGAGAGTTGATCAAGTACCCAATGCTCTCCCTGGCTGAGCTCTATAGAACTTCCAGAAGGGCATTCACCACTGCAGTACTACACTAATTTGGGCTTTATGATTGAGAGACCAGATAGCAGATGAAAGCCAGCTTGGAGTTTGCAAAAAGGTACCTAATGGATTCCCAAGACTATAAAGAACAGGATTCTCTAGTCTGATGAAACCAAGACTGAAGTTTGGCCTCAGATCTAAGTGTCACGCCTGGAAGAAACCAGGCACCACCCATTATCTGTGAAATACCACTCCAACAATGAAGCATGCTAGTGGCAGTTTCATGCAGTGTGGTTTTTTTCAGAGGCTGGGACCGGAAGACTAGATAGGGTGGAGGAAAATATAAAGGGAGCAAAGAACAGGGATAGCCTTAATAAAAACTTGCACCATAGCATTCTGGAGCTGAGTTTGGGCAGAAAGTTCATCTTCCAACAGTACAATGACCTAAGCACAAAGCAAAGACAACATACTATACATTTGGGTTAATGACAACCATGAGGATGTCCTTGAATTGTCCAGCCAAAGCTCAGACTTGACCCCAATTAAATATCTCTGGAGAGACCTGAAAATAGCTGTCCACTGATGGTCTCCTATCAATCTCACAGACCTTGAGAGGATCTGCAGAAAGGAACGGCAGAAAATCCCCTAAATCCAGGTGTGTGAAGCTTGTGATGTCATGCCCTTGAAGACTCCAGGCTGGAGTCACCCACCATATTTGCTTCATCTAAGTACTAA
Source organism: Polypterus senegalus (assembly GCF_016835505.1). NCBI lineage: Eukaryota > Metazoa > Chordata > Cladistia > Polypteriformes > Polypteridae > Polypterus > Polypterus senegalus. Next base: position 158,934,919 of record NC_053162.1, read on the forward strand.
TAAGGGTCTGAATACTTGTGTCAAGGTGATATTTCACTTTTATTTTTATTAAATTTGTAACATTTCTGAAATCTTGTTTTTACTTTGTCATTCTGTGATACTGAGTGTTTCTTCATAATGGAAAAAGGAATTTAATGTTAGCATAAGGCTGCAGCATCTATGAGGGATGGATACCAGTGTCATTGTAATGGGAAAATGTCCTGGGAAACTAGCTTGACCAAAATAATGAGATAAAATTGAAATGGAACTCAAGGAAAGAAAATTACTAAAATGATCTTAAAGAAATCCTGACAGTATCCACAAACTGAGAGATAATGCTGTTTGACTGATACTTAAATTGTGCCCAGAAATTTGCTTTTTTTGGTATTTTTTTTCTTCAGACCATATAAGATCGTAAATAATTTATCCTGATCTGACCTTCCCACCCCTTACACAATCTCACAGATGGTGCTGGGAGAAAGTGGGCAAAGCCTAATTGGTGTGGCATGAGGATAAAATGTGTGGAATAAGCTGACAGTTGAGAAAATTGCCTTTCTTTTGCATGTATAAGCAGAATTTCATATTTAGATGGCAAATAAAAGTAACAGACAGGAGGTCTAGCAGAGAAGATACCATCTTAATGCCTCTGGAGTGTGGGCATTGGTTGTGCCAGGGGCAAGTGAATTGGGATGGAGGGAACTCCACTTGAGATTCTTAGCATAGAAATTTTTGTTTGGAAAACTTAACTATTGCTCACATCAGCAGGGCATTGATATGCCGTACATTATCTCCACATAAAAGTGAGAAATTGGCAGTCACCCTTATCAGACTGTGAAAACACGATTCCATGTGGTAGGGCGGAATTAAATAAAAGTCCTGAAACATTTTTATCGGAGACATTTGTTCTGGCTCAATGCCTTGGCTTCATTTAGTGCTAATGTTGTGTTCTTATGTCGACTTCAAGGAAGCACAGACGTCAACTTCTTTGACTTGTGCTGTCTCCCTCAGGGAAAGATTTCTTCCAACTGCAGACGTGTTGCAGACAGCTGCACGCTTCACGCTCAGTTCAGATTCTACTACAGTTCCACTAAATGAGAAATGTGCAAAATGAATGCATGCCATAGAGGATCTTTAACTTATGCAGTATTTCTCCAAACTGAATTGACTGATCCTTTAAAGTGTGTTAACAAAGAAATGCTTAATGCATTAATGTGCTAATATGAAGTACAAACCTGTGATAATTTGAAAGTGATCCCTAGGCATATGTTATCACCTATCATAGGCAAGTAAGTCACAAATAGACAGTATTGCTTGACTTGATAATTATTTGGATTGTCATGTATCACAGTTCTTGTCTCAAAATATGAGTTATCTGGCAACATCTATTCTGGAGTATGACAAGGGTCATAAATCCAGGGCTCTCACCTGACCCCCCTTGTAGTTCTCAATCTGAGGATGGGCAGTGTTGTGAGAGACAACAATTGGATTCAAAGTTCCAAATGTGCAAAATGCATGTTTATTAAAACAGAGCCCATATAAGAATGTGCATAGAAGATAAAATAAAGTCCATAAATAATCCATTATAAAAATCAGTGCTCTTGTAATGCCCAATTCAAAAGATCTCAAGGCATCTTCACAAGCCTCTTGCGACTCTTTTCATGTTTCCCCAACTCACCTCAGTGGATCTTCCAAGCTAGAGGTGACACCAACAGCTGTGGCCACCCTTTCTTCCAACTGCTGTCCCACCTGTACGTATTGTCCTCAGCTGAAATGCACCTATTCAGCACTCCATCTTCCTATAGTATTCCCTGGACACTTAGGAAGGTCCATTCACATTCCTCTTCCAACTCAACAAGTCAGCCAGGACTTACCTTGGAGTGTTATCAGCTACATTCCCTACAGGGAACTGACCACAGTGCCTCCTCCTTTCTACTGCTCTCCCTTGCTCTTCCACTTTCGCCTTGACATTACACTTCCGATACTCCTGATCTTTCTCATTTCCTCTCTATTGCTTGAGCTCTCCTCAAAAAGGTTAGCATAATTGCCTAATTACGCGCCTCATTATGCTAAGAAGGTAACTGTCTGGACCGTGACTGTCTACATGTGAATGCACAATCAGCCAATCTTTTCATCAAACCCTAGAGATGTTCCGCTATGATGCCACTCAACTGCGCCCCGCCCTCCGAGCTTAACCACAATATTTTTGTCTTTATTTTTTGTTTTTTTAAATTTGTGCTGCCATGGATCTCACTTTGTGACAGGGTAATTATATAATTTGTATGATTCATGTAGTTGCGTATGTAAGCAGAAACAGGTCTATTAATCCCCTTTCACATATAAGACCAGTCAAAAGTTTTGACACACCAAGAAATTTTCATGTTTTTAATAGAAACTGATACCTGTTTAATCAAAATACAATTTAATTGATACAGGCAAGAGATTACTAATGTTGCTAATGGCTGTAACTGCTTGAAATGATTTTTAATTTATTAGTCACATATGACTGTAAAGCCCCATTTTCAGCAGCAGGTCCTTCAGTGCCTAATAGTAAACTCCCTTAGCTTATTCTAAAATAGTTACATTTAAATGCTAATTGGTTATTAGAGAAACTTTTGTCATTGCTTTAGCCTCCTTAGCATCATGTTTACTTCCAGAAAATTGAGCCAAAATGGTTGAATTATTTTCAACAAGAAAAATGTTATTACGTGTAACAGAAACTACTAAAGTGTTAACATAAATACAGTAGGAGAGCTACAATATGTCTACAGTCCACTGATGTAGTGATACAGATTTAGTACATGTCCTTCATGGGACATGTCTTGTAACAGCCATCAATGCACAGCCTGACATTGCAATCAGGAGAGAAGAAGAGTATTTCTCTGTGTACTTTTCTTATAATATTTTTCTGTTGCATGTGCACGAGAAGGTAGAATGTCCATATCTCATGTCCATGATTAATACACCCCTGGTGTTATTTTTAGGCAAGACTTAGTGACTTCCACATTTCCTCTGGCACAAATATTGACAGTTGATGCATTGTGAACAGCGCTTAGGGAGCTCTTGTCCTTCCACCTGATCACAATTATTTTGCTGTTTTGCTACACTGAAGCTTCACACAACCAAATCTACCAGGCAAATCATGGTGGTCAGGTCATACAGTGCCATATGCATCAGTTTCACTCTTCGTGACAAAGTCTAATGACCAATTAACATTGTCTGATTCAACTAATGGTTCAGTTTCATTTTGTTCTAAAACAGGCTTTACAGCTTTTTATTTACATGCCTTTGTGTGCTTTGGTTGAAGGTTCCACCCCACTCATGAATATTGATGAGTTATCATAGAGTGGCAAAACACACAGAAATATTGTTTTTTTGGCAGCATAATGTTATTTTATCCAGTAGATGGAAGCAGACTACTGTTCTGAGCATTATTCCAGTATAACACTTGATATCGGATCATAATCTGAGAGGCACTCGGGCTTAACCATTGTTACACAGAATTCTGAGCCTGAGAGATGCTCAGGGTTAACACAAAGTTATTACGTTGAAACCTGTTATTCTGTTCATTTTGGTTGCAAAGTACTGACATTCCTAAAATTCAGTTTCTTAGTTTAAAAATGGCCAAAAATCAATCAACATTCTCAAGAAACATGTCATTTTTATTATTTTTTGCAGAATGAAGGTGACATGTGACAGATTACCAAGAAACAGAAAACGATTCAGGAAAAAACAGCTGTATAAGGCATATAAGACTAATAACTCCAAAGTTAATCATAGGGTGTATGAGAACATGAGGGCAACCATTAAGAAGGATATTAGGGAGGCTAAATAACATTTGGAGAGGAATATAGCAGATAAGACGAAAGATGACACTAAGAGATTTCTTTCAATATGTTAATAGTAAAAGAACAATAAAGGTAGAGGTGAAGTGCAACAGGGACAGTTAAAGTTAATTAAAAGATAGACAGTGAAATAACGGATGCTCTAAACTTGATTTAGAAATTGTAGAGGGAGAAGTACTGCTCAGATTAAATATCAATCAAACTAATCACCAAGACTAGATAGATATGTACCCTCAAGTTCTTAAGGAGGCTAGCGAGTACATACAGTATATAAACCCTTGACGCATACTTTTAGCAAATCACTATGCACAGCATGGGTTCAGATGAGGGAAGTTGTGTTTTACTAACATGCTGGAATTCTATGAGGATATGATCAAAGTGGAGCATATGATATTATTTATCTTGACTTTCATTAAACATTTGATAAAGTGCCACATGAAACGTTGGGCATCAAACTAAAAGAAGTGGGAGTTCAGGGTTGATGTTTGTAGATGGGTGTAAAATTGGCTCAGACACGGGAAGCAGAGTGTTATGGTATGAGGAACCTCATCGGAATTGGCCAATGTTAAGAGTGGTGTTCACAGGAGTCAGTGTTAGGCTATTTTTAATATATATATATATATATAAATGCTTTAGATAGGAATATAAGTAACAAGCTGGTTAGGTTTTCAGAAAATACCAAGATAGGTGGGCTGGCAGACAATTTGGAATCTGTTATATCATTGCAGAAGGACTCGGACAGCATACAGGCTTGGGCAGATTTGTGACAGATGAAATTTAATGCCAGTAAATGTAAAGTATTTTACAGAGGAAGTAAAAATGTTAGGTTTGAATACACAATGGGAAGTCTGAAAATTGAGAGCTCACCTTATGAGAAGGATTTAGGAGTCATAGTGGACTCTACGCTAATAACTTTCAGACAGTGTTCAGAAGCCTTTAAAAAGGCTAACAGAATGTCAGGTTATATAGCGCCTTGATGTGTGGAGTACAAGTCCAAGGAGGTTCTGCTCAAACTTTATAACGCACTGGTGAGGCCTCATCTGGCGTACTGTGTACAATTCTGGTCTCCATGCTACAAAAGGACATAGCAGCACTGGAAAAAGTCCAGAGAAGAGCAACTAGGCTCATTCCAGGGCTACAGGGCATGTATTACGAAGAAAAATTAAAAAAGCCAAGCCTTTTAAGTTTAAACAAAAGAAGATTAACATTTTTTTTTTACTTTGCTCCTTTCGTTTGCCACTCATTTTACATCCCTTTAGTGTTTTAGTTTGATCTCATTTTGTAATAGCAAAAAATTATTTCATCCTATACTGCAATGCCATGTTGCTCTGCTATGTTGTTGCTAAGCACAGATGGCTGGAAGTGTAATAATTTGAGTGCCCTTCAATAGCAAAGAGGTTGTGAGGCCACCTAAAGGCTCAACAAGCCAGGGCAGGTCTTCCTAGCCTGCCTGGGATTGGCCTCACTCACATCAGTCTGACCATCTGACTCCACGTGGAGAATTAAAATAACTGACTTCCCAAGTTTTTAGCAAACTTTTTTAATGTCCCAAAATATGTAAAATACACAAAAATGGCGAACTGTAAAACCCTTGGCTAAAAAGGACAAGTCCCAAAGATGAACCTTTGTAAATGAGAATATTTATTCAGAAATTCTCAAAAAGAACAAAAATAGCTAATGAGGCAAAAAAAAAAACAGTAGCCTAGGAGGCAATCCTAGGTGAACAACTCCCAATACACAATCCAGATATCAAAAACCAAGAACATGAGCAAAAACTTAAAACAAAAAAATATATGAATAGCAAATGAACTCAAAAGAACTTCAACGGACCACTGAAGGACAGTTATATGATATCCTGTTAGGTTATATTATAAAAGTTGTTGAACATAAATTAAAGGAAATCATGTTTACACTATATAATGAATCTGAAGTATTGTGTGCAGTTCTGCTCACCACACCTCAAAAAAAGACACAAGCTGTGTTGAGAAGAACAACCAAGTACATCCCAAACTCCTAAAAATAAAGGTGCCAGAGTGGTTCTTCAGAAAGATGCCAGAGCAATGCATTTTTCTTTCCCAAAAGACCCATCCACATGATGATTCCAGAAAGAATCTTAATTTATTAATACCAAAGGTTTAAAGGAACTCTTGCTGCTCACAATAACACAAGCTAACCATACATTAAAGATGGCAGCTTTTTTTCTACATATTATGTAAACAGTTTTTCAAAGCACAAAGGACCAACCTCAAAATGGTGGCAGGTATTTGTGCCTTGTCAAGCAAAGGTTCTACAAGGAACCACACAACTGAGTCAAGAACCATAAAGTGACATTAAAGATCCATTACATTCTCGGATTGTGTTTGTATCTCTAATGATGAAAGAGTCCCTAGTAGGTCCTAAATATATAAAAGGCCTAAGGTGAGACCGCAAGGGCTTACTTCACTTGTCCAAACTTGTGTCAATAACTTGAGTACTTTCCTAATCTCAATAAGGGGAAAACTTACCATAGTTCTGAATTTTTTAATAAGCATAAATGTTGTAAAGCATAAACATGTTTACTTAACAAGTTTCAAAGCACTAATGTTCAACACAAGCTGACAAAAAATACCACCAAAAATAATAAATCAAAAAATATCACAAATGCTGCAAGTGAATTTCTAAAGAGTCTCTTTTTGTTTACACCAGTTCTAGTATGTGCTAAAAATGGCTCAATGAGTTCACACGCCAGCACACTCGCTATTTCACAACTGTTTAAGTATGACATTCACAATGGTGACATTTTCACAGACATCATATAAAAAAAATATGCAAAAAAGTCAAATAATTAGAAAATAATCATTTTTAAAAAGTGTCCACTCCACTGATGAACCTGACATAATTCAAGCACCTTATGTGAGAAATATATTTGTCTAAAGACAGTAGTATAAAATACAGTATATACATGACAATTTCAGCTTAATGGCCATAATAGTGGTGAAGAACCTTGTATCTTCATGATCCCCTCTGCTGTCAGAATCTCTAACCACTTATGCCCCTTTTTAATATAGTTTTTGTTTTGATCTTCCATTGTTTCATGGGACCCAAGATGGCCACAATATATCAGGAATGTGTTAATATTTTTTATTCAAATTCATTTATATTTTGTTCTTTTGGAAACACCATCTTTTGGGTTGATTGGATGGGTGATGCTTTTTTGGAGACTCATCACTGACATATATGGGCTGCAACTATCAAATGAGAGACTTATGCTTAGGCAATGTATAAGTTTAGATCTACAGTATATTCTCATCTTGCTCTTTTGGAAATTGTCACTCTAGTTATAGGTCAACCGTTGAGTCCTCATTGTATCAATCTCCCCAAGGCCAGTGTTTATGGCTTTTTAAAGGTTATTTATAGGCTCCCTACTGATGATGTAATGACACATTTTATTATTTCACAAATATTATAATTTTAACTTGGATTTTACAAGCCTACTGGCTAGCTAAATACACAACACATAGAACTGTAATGCATGTTAATAAACTCTGCACTATTGACCCACTTTTTAGGTGTGTTTGCATGTAATGTGAAAAGTACCTACTGCGATAGCCATGTCTGTGTGTCTGTCATCATGAAATAGCTCAGCCCCCATATGGATCAATTTTATTGAAATATGGAACATTACGAGTAACTCTTGAAAGAAATTTTTTTTGCGATACAGTATCTGGAACAGACCACACCGTAGAAAGTTTTGGAAATGTGAAAATCTCCCATTGAAAAGCATCGGTAAATCTACAAACTTGGCTGTCTTAACACAGCGAAACATTCTATGTGATTTTAACTACAAATTCATTTGTTGTTTCAATTTACCATTGGTTACACCAATTTGAATGTTCTGCGTATTGTTCACTTTTTCACCTCTGATAATCACTTCTGATTGCAAACAGATCCCCAGTACAAGTTAATGAAACACCAGCAGGGTGCATGTGTGGAGTCGGAACTTGTTGGCACAGGTGGGCAATCCTCTATCGACAAGTCCAGTTCGGCGCCAGTGGAAACCTCCGTATTAGCAAATTGTTAATGCTTCATGAAGTCTTCCCAGCTGCTTGAGTACAAAAGGAAGACAACCAGTGCATCAGCATCTCACACATTCCGGGTGCTTTAAGTCATAATAGTTAAGTTAAATAATCTTCCTAACTATAAAAATATAAAATGCAAGCAAGGAAAACAGACGGTTACCTAGATATGAATGAATTACATAGTGGTGTTTAACAACAACACTTATTTAAATAGCATGCTTTCATACAAATGATATAGCTCAAGGTGCTTTACAAGATGAAGAAAGAAAAAAGAAAAATCTAAAAAAAATAAAATTAGGCAATTATAATTAACATAGAATAAAAGTAAGGTCAGATGGCCAAGGAGGACAGAAAAAACAAACAAAAACAAAAAAAACTCAAGGGGGTTGGAGAAAAAAACAAAATCTGCAGGGGTTCTGAGGCCACGAGACCGCCCAGCACCCTCTAGGCATGCTACCTAACATAAATGATCTAAATCAGCCCTCATGGTTTACAGACTTCATGTGGAATAATTAGATGACGATGGTCATGTGGACCTCTGGCCTTCAATCCATCAATGTAGGGACATCACGGTGCTTTGGTCAGGTGAGGGTGGCGCAGTTCACCACCACAGAAAACCAGAAAAAAGAACAGCAGAGAAAGTAGGCGTTAGCAGTTTAGCAGTTTTTTAAAGTGGTCCACCATAATAGCCTGGTGAATTTCTATTGGTAAGCTATTCCAGATTTTAGGTGCATAATCACAGAAGGCTGCCTCACCACTTCTTTTAAGTTTAGCTCTTGGAATTATAAGCAGACGCTTATTTGAAAATCCAACGGTACGATTTGAATATGGGATGGAGTGATATTACTTAAGGATAGATGGAAAGATAGATAGATAGATAGATAGATAGATAGATAGATAGATAGATAGATACTTTATTAATCCCAAGGGGAAGTTCACAAGCCATAGACCATAAGCAGTACTTTAAAGTAATTTCTAAATGGCACAGATAACCAATGTAGTGACATCAAAACTGGAGAAATGTGCTCAAATTTTCTTTTTAAGCCTTTAAGTACAGTTTTTCAGTGTTTACACTAAACCAACTTCACAGTTCCATTACCTGCAGATTATAATGATTCAGTATTTTATAACACGTTTATTTACCATCGGAGTGCCACAGTCGCCTGGTATCCATAATGGTTATTTGCTGTCATAAAGTTTTCCTTTTACTTCCATTATTCCCTAACATTTATCATAACTGAATAGCTTGGTAAGTCTGATTTTATAAAAATTACTATGTTTCAACCAAAGAATGAATTCATTTCAAAAGGTTTTAGGTTACCTTAATTGGCAAATGCAAATTGTCACTGTGTATGAATATAATAAGTGTGTGTGTGTGTGTCTGTGTGAATGAGTGATAATGGTCCCTGTGATAGACTAAAGTTCTGTCCAGGCCTGTTTTTAGGCTTTTGCCCAGTCCTGGTGGGAAAGACTCTGGCCCCCTAGCTGCTGAACTCGGTCCATTGTGGGCTATGGTACCTGCACATATCTCGAATGCACCTGAATGTTGTACCATTACATTTCTAACTTGTTTTAACTTGTGCTCTATATAAACATCTTACTTGCTTCACAGTCGGTGCTACAATGTGATTGTCATGAACTGGTTGAGGTTTTTGGTGTATTTTTATATGCATTTTTATTATTACTATCATTTTATTTATTAATTTATTTGAATATTATTTCATTTTATTTCAATGTGCACCACCATTTTGACTTGATTCCTTGTAACAATGCCATGATTTTAAAGTTGCCTTCCTGGTTGCTGTCACATGGTCCATGTCACATTTTATATGACGTTATCACCCCTAGTGCAATCCCAGGTATCTAAGCTTTGGAATAATTTTTAAAATCTGCCACATACTTTTTGCAATTCTCTTTGTCATTTGGGACAAGTCCTTTTAGAGTGTGTTTTATGCCCAGAGGGGACTGGGCGGTCTCATGGTCTGGAATCCCTACAGATTTTATTTTTTCTCCAGCCGTCTGGAGTTTTTTTGTTTTTTCTGTCCCCCCTGGCCATTGAACCTTACTGTTATTCGATGTTAATTAATGTTGATTTATTTTGTTTTCTTATTGTGTCTTTTATTTTTCTATTCTTTATTATGTAAAGCACTTTGAGCTACTGTTTGCATGAAAATGTGCTATATAAATAAATGTTGTTGTTGTTGTTGTTTCTGACACACCGGTATTGTCTTTTCAAATGTGATTGCGGCTTACAGTTTTGGATTTTAGAACTTTCTTTCTTCATAACCCAAATACAATAGAACCCAATTTGTCAATGGTAATGTGGGCCAATACTAACTCGAGTACAAGAGGTAGTCGCAGCCATTTCAGTTGAAGAATTATGTATATAAAACGTTTTGCCAATTTTGATTGTACAGTATCATTCTGAAGCCTTAATAGATTTAGTGTTCCTCGCTTCTTTACCACAGCATTCTGCATTCACCTCAGCATCAAAATGGTGGCAGGTATTTGTCCTCCTGCTGTTCAATATACAAAAGTGCTTTTTTGATGGCATTCAGACCATCTCTATGAGAAACCTTGTGTGCATTTTCTGTGCAGTCCTCATTGTCAAATAAATAAAAACTTTAAAGTGAATGAAACAGTAGAGCATGAGAAGACAGTCAACCTCGATGATACCCTGACAGTACCCGAGGGGTGCAGTTGAAGAGAGGTGAGTAAGTCAAGCGCAAATTCCCACAGTTACTAGCTCTTTGATCTCTCATTTGGTAATGGTTAAAATTATAATGTTTACCCACTCAGTACACTATTCACGGGAAAAGATTTTATGAATTCTAAGAACAGTAGTGTATTACACTTACAGGTTCGTTTTGGATAATGCGCAATGTAGGGTGCAGATAATTTGGATTCTGCTATACAGTTTTGCACCTGATACTTACAGTTACGGACTTTTGCTTTTGTCGGGTTTCTGAATACAGTGCTTACCTGTGACATGAAATGTGTTTGCAAATTTCAGGTGCCATGAATTAATCACATCAATAAGCCCAATCCTCGACTCTAACACGTACTGCTCTCTCCTCTTCAAGTGCTGCAGTATTTTCTGCCCCAACAATAAATTTCCTTCTTAAAGAGGACAAGACATTGAAATGAAAGATGAGCAGATACTTACTACAGCCCTAACAATGTTGATTTTGTGAGACTCCCACCGAATAAGTAATTGAGCCGTTCAGACTTTGTAGAAGAAGACGTCTTATCAGGATCTCTGTCACTGTGATGCAGCAGAAGGCTCAGTTTGACAGAAAGTTGTTCTTTGGTCCAGATCCCTTCCTCTCCTTCACTTCCTCTCATTCTGCTACTGTTATTGACACTGAGCCGAGAAGAGCTAACTGTGAAATGAAAACATGTCAAAGTGAGAAAATGGAAGAACGCCATGACAGTAAATGTGTCATTACTGAGGGAAACGGATGTACAGCCAAAACACATTTAAAGTAATGGCACAAAAAAGTGAATAATGGGACCAAAAACATTTCAGAACATTTTTATTGGATTTATTTGCTTTCAATTTCAATAGAAGTGTAATACTAAAGGGATTAAATACATTCCAAAATAATTGTATTTGATTTATTTGCCTCAATTTCAAATAAACTATAATACTTTTCTGTGTTTTATGGAAAATGTTTCTTAAAAAAAAACAAAGAAAGAAAGAAATCCATCTTTACAAAACACAAGATACTACATTGTGCTGGAGAAACATATCACCATTTTGTGACTAAAAACATTTAGCATAAAAAACTCAAGTGAGCAACTTTTTGCTACAAGTTATTCAGTCAAGCTTCAATGAACTGATATTGAAATGTGACATATTTGCCTACAAATTAGGATTTTTTACTTAGTGATGTTTCAGAGTTGTGAATTGTAATTATTGTAAGGTTTACTGAGTACAGTAAACTCTTACCAAATCATATCACCTACAGAAAGTTTCTGAAGATCTGGCCATAGTTGTGTATATCAGCGACAGGCAGGAAAATGAACTTTATTGAATGTTGCACACTGAGCCACCTGCACCTCAACATCAGCAAGACAAAGGAGATTATCATAGACTTCAGAAAGGTCAAGCCCACTCTGACCCAGGTTCTTGTTGATGGTGAAGATGTGGAGGTGGTGAGGACATGCACATTCCTCAGGGTACATCTGAATGACAGAGTACAAACATAGAGGCGATATAAAGGAAGGCACAAAATCATCTCTGTTTTCTGAGGAGGCTGAGGTCATTTGGTTTATGCAGGCTAAACTTAGATTTTTTCTTTCAGTTAGAAGTGGCCAGTTCATTTTTCTATGCTTTACTATGCTGGAGAGATGGCAATAGTACAGGTGATGCCTAACAGACTAATTAAACTGATCAAAAAGCCTAGTTGAATATTGGGAGTCCGGTTGAACTCACTGGTGGAAGTGAGGCAACAGCGGTCACTCAGGAAGCTGGACAATGACTCTCACACCCAGAGGTTTGGGCTAGTCAAAGAAGCACCTTCAGTAACAAATTGAGACAACTGCATTATTCCAAGTATTGTTATGTAAGGTCGTTTCTACCCTCAGCTATCAAGTATGAGTCACCCCTTTGCTGAGGTGGTCATGTTCACCTTTTACTGAATGGTACAGAGCTGGTCAAGCAGACATCTGAACTGCCAATGATGCTGTGTGTACCACAATGTGATGACTGACTTCCCCTAATGGGGAAATTGCAAGTTTTAAATACAGTATGTTTCAAACTTAGTAAATGCCTACTCTTTGTTTATCTGCTTACAGTTAATTCATGTCATATGTGTAGTTGTACTTTATTAGCATAGCTAAGACTATTAGAATTCTTGTTATATGTATTTTTGTGCCATTTGTCTGTTGCTATAACACTGCAATTTCTTTCAGGATTAATACAGTATCTATCTATCTATCTATCTATCTATCTATCTATCTATCTATCTATCTATCTATCTATCTATCTATCTATCTATCTATCTATCTATCTATCTATCTATCTATCTATCTATTATATAGTGCCATTCATATCTATCTATCTATCTATCTATCTATCTATCTATCTATCTATCTATCTATCTATCTATCTATCTATCTATCTATCTATCTAATCAGCATTTAAGATGTCTCTCACTTCATACATAGAGCAATGGCTGTGGGACTCTGCTTTATATTTTAATTTATAATTCTATATATTTTGTCTAGTTTTTGTGTTCACTGAGGGACATCTCAGAACCAATTAATCACAGACACAACAGTACTGGATACAAATTCCAGTTTTAAAGGACTCTTTTTATTTTCCTTTTACCCTGAAGTAGTCTTTTTTTTTCCAACATCCAATAAACTACACTGTAAAATTGTGCAGATCTTTCTTTTCTTCCTTTGCTTCTGTCTAGTTAAGGTTTAACCTTCTCCTTTCCCAACTCTGACTCGCCTGAGTGAGGAAGAGGACTTCTTTTTAAGACAGCATAGCCAGCAAATACTCCCAGTTAAGGCAAGAACCTCCACTTGAGTTGGAGACTACTCCCAGGAGCACCCTCCAGGCATCTGCTCTGCCCAAGGACCATCAGAAGTGCTGCCCTCCACAGCTGCAACACTCATGTCTTTTGAGTTAGTTTGTAGGGCTATTTCTTATTATATTAATGTTGCATTTTCTTATTACCATATATACTCACATACAGTATAAGATGGGTCTTGAAACCCAAAAATTCGATCATAAAATTAGACCCCGATTTATACGCCTGTTCAAAAATGCGACAAATTGTCCAGACTCACATCAGTTTCTCAAACACATCAAATTTTGTTGCACCAGAGCAGTTACCAATTTCTTTGGCTAGTTTAACTACGTTTATTTAAAACCAGCATTATATTTTCTTCTGAATGAATGCTCCATCATAGAGAAGTGATGCTCTTATGATAAAGGTGTGTGAGGATGTGAGATACAAAACAGTGCAAATGTCGCTTTGGAATAGTTCAGGTATTACCGTGTGGTCACGTAGGCACAATACATAGAAAAAAAGGCAGTGTTCTCCTTTGTTACTCTCTCAGTTCTGCGTTAGCATATCATAATCTTTTGGACCAATAGTGTGAGTTTTCCACATTCGACTTATACAGCCGACATTATAAAATACCAGAAATTATACTGTAAAATCAAGTCCCGACTTATCTGCGTGTATATATGGTATGTTTGGAAGCATCCTGTAACCAATGGAGCTCATGTTTTTCTTTTATTATTTACTTAAATTAGTTAAAACATTTTCATTTCTTGTTTCATTGCCATTTTATTTTTCACAGGAGCTGCCATTTTCCTAATGGCTACCATAACATCGCTAAGGAAATGACATATAAGTGTGTGACCTGTGAGAAAGAATATTTAGAATTAAGGTAAAAGTATGATGCTAATAGAACTATAAGAAGTGTGACACTTACAGTATGTATTAAATAAGAATGTGCTAAGCTAACTGAACAAATGTAATCTAATGCAGATACTAAAGCTATAAGAATGTAATTTCTTTATAACTAATGTAATGTACTGAACTAACCTTTTTGTAACTCTTGATATTTTATGAGCAATGTGCGTGCAAAGAAAGTATAAAGAAGTGAGTAATGTCTAAAACCGCTGAGTTGCATACACCCTATAACCGTTAGGAAAAAAACTTGCTGTAACTGGTCTGATTTACGTGCAAGCCAGCAGAAGTGTATTTCCTAAAACTGTGAAAATGCTGACAACTCTCTATCTGCAAAAAAACAGTGTTTTTCTGCACATACAAATTCAGGATGTGGATAGGGGCTATAGCAATCCATGTAATAACCTCAAGATGAACTGCTACATTTCCTCTTTTTTCTTTCTTGTCAACGAACTTGAGCATTAAAAGGAAGTCTCCCCTTCATGCTGGCAGGCTGATGGTCTGTAGTACACTGGAAAGTGACAGGGTCTGCAGCCTCTCTGCCACCAAGAATAAAAAAATTGCTTTTTACTTTAAATTGTTTTTTGTCTCCCGTTGTTTTCGTCTTCAGCGTCCACACCTGTGACATCATCACTGCTACAGGATAATAGGTCAGCACCATGTTATGTCTGTACGGGCAGGGATTTGAGAGGCAAACAGGAAACAGACAGAAGAGGCTCAAAACCGGGAGATCAAAAATACATGCATCGAAACGAAAATGAGAGACAAAAATAACATGAATAAAATGTCAGGACCAGAGAAGTGGTTTGAAAAATAGGTTTGTTGTCTACGGCTTGAATAAGGAAGTGATTTATTGGCTGTTATTCAAGGATCACGACATCCTAGAACACACCACTAAACAACAAGGGCAGCTGTTATAAACAAAGGGGGACCCAAAAATGGTGATAGTCATCTGAGATAACTCCTTACAAAATTGTACATTTTCCGTTGTATCTGTACCCCTTGGTATTTACTTTTTTGGCTCAAACCACAGACTCTGATTTAATGATTTTGACCTCTGTTTTAAGTTTGTGTTGCATCTACCAGTCCACCCACATCGTCTGGCACAGACTACACATACTTTATTTTGCATCAGTGTGCAACATAGGCTCATATGATCAGTATTGTAAGTTTAATATTAAATTATAATAGCCTAATGAGGCCAAACAACATCAAAATCTTCTTATATTATACGCTACCATGGCTGTCTGTTTGTTTGTACAGGATTTTAAATCACTGTAGCTCACAAACCGTTTGAACTATTGACCTGAAATTTTGGTACACATATACTACATGACCTCTACTGTCCACTTTCGGCATGATGGTTTTTATTACTCTTTTTATTTTTATTTTATTTTATTGTAGAATCAACTCTCGGCAACAGGCAGCAGGGTGGTCATGTGGAACATGCATATGGGCGACGTTCTCATCCCTACCACCTTTGCCATCACTTCCTCTACCTCTTCATGTCTTAAATCATTCTTGAGGCAGATTGAAAACTTAAGTGCCAGTTTAAGTGAAAAATTAAGATAAACATACTAAGTAATTGCAACACAAAAACTGACTTAATCAGTTTTAACGTGAAAATATACCAATGGAAGAAGAGAAGAAGCGGGCAGCTAGGCTGGAGAAAAGAAGAGCTGCTAACCAAGCAGCAAGCACATCAACCTCTGAGCAAACCAATGCTAAAAATACAGAGAAAGAGTCTGAAAACTGTAAGTCAAGTGTATTCACTGCACATTATCATGCAGTCTGCCATTACTGGTAGTAAATAAAACTTGAAGTAAGCAAGGAAATCAATAGAAATGTCAGAATCATAATCCGTTACTCCAAAACCTTCTGGAACTAGTGTCAGATCTGTGAAACTGGTCCAAAAAAGAGTAAGAATAGAAACAGATTCAGAACACAGCAGGAATTTTCTAGTCATCTCAATTTTCTTTGTATCTGCATCCTTTGGTATGGACTTTTTAGCTCTGAGTGTTGACTTTGATTTAATGTTTTTCATGGCTGTATTTTGCTCTCTGGGTTTTGACTTTGTATGTATCCATCTGTCCACCTGTCATAATCTATACATATTTTTTTTGTCTCAGTGGTCATATGGTCAGTATCGTCACATGTACAAAATACAGTGAAATTCTTACTTGCATGTGCTAATCATCACATTATAATTTTAGGTCCATTTGACCAGTCAGTTGATGACACAAAAGATCAGGTAGGATGCATCAGTCCCTTGGAAATCTGGAACAGTAGAGACTGTTGTGATCTGTAATTTTTATAAACTTATTGTTTTTTTTTTTATTATATTCATAGCACTCTAGGGTTTTCAAATGCAAGGATTTCAAATAATTGCTCAGAAATGGTATATCTGGTTTATTTTAGAAGTGTGTATTTTGATTTTTTGCCACTATTTTAGAACCTTTAATGTTTGTCATTCCCTTGGAAACATTTCCCAGAATACACTTCAGCAAGCTCTTTTGTGATATCATCAGAGTGATAATTTAAAGTGCCCTTGGCAGTGCCAGGCTATCCAAGTTTGACAGCTAAATCCTTGTTTTGCTGTGATAGAGAAAATTCATTTTTTTGTTCTTCTCTGTTACTGAATCTCTACTCTTGCTTTTTGACTATTGCTTCTTGATTTGTTTTTTTAATGCTCTGTCGTGTGGTTTGTTTCTGACCTTTTGCCCATTCACTAATTATGATTTTCCTGGTCATTTTTTCTTTTACTGTGTTTTGTGATTCAGTACACGTACAAACACTCTTAACAAGATCAGGTGTTTTGCACATACTTTCATGATTAAAACTCCTGGATCATGTGGTCCATAGCCACAGTAGTCAGCCAATTATCTGTGATTAACATCACAGGGTCTGGAACTCTGTGTGGGAAAAATGACAATGAAGATGAATCACCCACAGCTGAGAGTGAAGCTCATCCATCTGGACATCAGCACAAGCCTGACTTCTGAGTCATGACAAGTTGTAAGAAGCCAGTCACTCCCTCTACCTCACACAGATGGACACTGATCTTCAGTCTTCATAAATATCATTTTTACATAACTTGTATGAACATGAAGGACTACATGTGTGTCTTGCGGGGCTGGAAATGCAGGAAGCTGCAGGGGAACGACGTTTGTTATTTTTTTTTTCTAGTAATGTGCCATTAGAGAAAAAAAAGTCCAAAGTAAAAAATTACTGAGTAAAGCTTACTAGATTGAAGAGCTTAGCAGCTTATGGCATGTGTGTGAGATACAAAGACAGTAAAAGTGCTGTGATCTGGTGTGGGGAACACAGGCGTAGTCTGTGTTGCCAACTGTTTTCTCATTGAGTGAATTGGAATTGCAAGAGGGGTGAAAGGAGCCCCTCAATGGTTTGAAAAACTAAAGGTTAGTTCAGCAAGTTGTGTTTTCCCAACCAATTGCTGTCGAGAGAATGTCTCATGGATAACAGAAAGAGAATGCAAAGGGAACTGTGAGAGCTTCTTTGGAAAGTTAGAACTCTACCCCAGTTAGAGGGGTTTGGTCCTTTTTCATCCCTTATAGTTTTGTTTCTAAAGAAGAGAGGATTTGTGGTTTTTCTTTTTGTAAATATTTTTGGTTTTGAGCAATGTAAATTAGTAGCTCATACTTTTTTTTTAACCTTTTCCTTTCTTGTCTGTGTCTCGTTAATCTCTACCGCTAATTGGCCTCGATTTATGAACAACAGGATATCCACGGTCCAAGGTTGTGCCTGGATGTAAGCAGACACGAGTTATCAGTCAGGCATCACTCGTAATCAGGGCTTAAGTGTGAGTATTTGTGGTTTCTGTGTGTGTATATGTGTTACGATTAGGGTGTATAAGAGTAGGCCAACCCACAATAAATCAAATCCCACAATAATACATAACTGAAGCAAAGGTATTTCAGGCTTGACAAATTCAAACTCTCTTCATAAAATAATTGCAAATAATTAAACCTTACTTCATTTTGGTATTCTTTACTGCTGTGAAATATAGATTTATTTTTAAGGAAGTATCAATAATTTTTACAGTAGTGTTAGCTAAGAATAATCTAAGCTGTCACTTGGAAATGCAAAAAGCTGCCCTGCGACAAAAACCTCAGTAAGATTAATTTCTATTGTAAACTAGGTCTGCAGTAGCCAAGCCAATGGTCATTAAAAAAGATGACGTCTGGTACTGACAATATTAAATGTCTAGTCTACTAATCTTGACATACTGCACATCTTGACTAAAGCAAACCTGATTATAGAAATGGATGGACAGGATTATACTGCTAAGGTAATGTATAAAATAGTTTCCAACTGCCGTAAATTAAATGAATTATGAGAAGTAGAATGGGCATCCCTTGCAAAGAACTAATGTCTTGTCTAGAGTCGATTACTCTCTTGCTTCCTGTGCTTCAAACCTCAGATGAATTCTTGGAAGGATGAATGGTGGTCACCTTTATAGTACTCTGTCCTTTGATCATTACCTGATAGAGATGGGGCTCATGTCCTGTCCATGTGGGTTTGTTTCATAGACTTTGTTGTTCTTCCACAGACTTACTAAATGGTTTAAGGTTAATTGTCAATATTTCAGTAGCCTATTTTTAGACAGACAGACAGATGATAGTTTATTTGTTCCCAAGGGGAAATTTACATTTTATAAAACACCCCCACCCCTAACATGCTTAAAAACTCTGCTGTCGATAACAGGATTGCAGGTGAGAGTAAGATGAGATCAGACCTGCTCAGATTAAACCTCAGGTTTATATTTAAAGTTATTCACATCTGAATGATCCAGCTTGTAGAGTCAATGAATGGAATAGGCTGATGGACATGTTTTCTTTGTAAGAATACAATTACAATACAATACAATTTATTTTTGTATAGCCCAAAATCACACAAGAAGTGCTGCACTGGGCTTTAACAGGTCCTGCATCTTGACAGCCCCCCAGGCTTGACTCTCTACGAAGACAAGAAAAAACTCCCTAAAAAAACCCTTGTAGGGAAAAATGGAAGAAACCTTGGGAAAGGCAGTTCAAAGGGAGACCCCTTTCCAGGTAGGTTGGGCGTGCAGTGGGTGTCAAAAAAAAAGGGCTCAATACAATACACAGAACAGAATGCATGTAATCCTCAATACAATATAATAGTACTATAGAAATATTACAAGTACACAGCAGTAACAGATAGAAGATGATATCACATAATATGAGTTGGATTTGTTCAGAGTCCTAGAGACCTCGGCCATCAAGCTGTCTCTCCCTATTGGCCATTCCACAGCTGAGAGCGCTAGGTCAGCCAATCCGATGAAAGGACCCCTCTACCTGACGATTCCTGCAATCCTCCATCAGAGGTCACTTTACCTTAGGCAGGCAAAACAACATGGCCAGTGGGCAGTAGCACCAACTGCCACAATTTTGAGCACCGAGAAAAGAAGCAGAATTAGGTGAGGGTTAGTAACAAATTAGAACACAGATTATATTACTTATGCTTTAGTGCTAATGACTAACAGAGATGCAGTACAGTTAATCAGCAGCTTTAGTCAGGATATGCTAAACTGAAGTAGTGAGTCTTCAGTCGGGATTTAAAAGATGAGACCAAAGGGGCATCTCTTATAGTACCAGGCAGACCATTCCACAGTTTAGGGGCCCTGTAACTAAAAACTCGACCTCCCACTGTTATTTTATTAATCCTTGGAATCATAAGCAGGCCAGCATCTTGAGATCTTAGTGTGTGCTCTGGTTTGTAAGTCATGATAGGTTCAGATAAGTAAGCCGGACCTTGGCCATTTAAGGCATTATATGTTGAAAGGAGGATTTTAAAATCTACCCAAAACTTACCCAGGAGCCAGTATAAGGATTTAAGTACTGGAGTTATATGTTTATGTTTTCTTGTTCTTGTTATAATTCTTGCAGCAGCATTTTGGATTAACTGGAGGCTGTATAAAGAACAGTATGAACATCCAGTGAACACCGCATTGCAGTAGTCAATGTTAGAAGTCACCAGTATTCAAAATGATTCATCATTAAGTTGTTGGCAACAAAGTAAATAATTTCTATAGCTGATTCAGCCAAACATGGACAAATTCAGTCCACACTTTAATGCCTGGATGGCACATTTACTTTTAATCGTGCTGTGCTCTCTTTTTTACCATTGCACATAAATCTCTTGTCCATCTCCTGCTTTTTCCACTCAGTCTGATGAAACCTATCGATCATTAAAATCACCATCTGAGATAAAAGGATTAAGACATTTCTACACAGTACCCAAAATGTCATAGTCCCTGAACTTGGCATAACTTGCTATGAGATATAACAGTTCATACAACACATACAAATGCAGTCAAACATTTCTCATTATATGGAGACAGGCCAGGCCTAAATCCTATCCACCTTAATTTTATTCTCGCTTTTATTCTGGCTTCTCGGATGAGCCTGTAACTTTTACTCTTGCTCTGCTTGTTTTTATTCTTATCTTTGTCCTGTTGCCCATTCTGTCTTTGGACAAGCTGCTCCACTGAGAAGGTGTAACGGAGCTCCTTAGGTGGCAGTGAATATGAATAGGTGAATATCGGAATATTTAATATATTTCACATTTCTCAGTCTTCTACATTCTCAGATGTTATAAATGTAGTTAGCTGTCAGATCTTTTATGCTGCTGTCACAGCTGGTCAGTAAGTTCACAGCTGGTCAGCAAGGCAGTTGAGGTGAGCCAGCAATTAAGGTCTGTGTTGAGAGCATCACATCTTTAATTTAACTTAAAAGTTCATTCAAAAATTGATAGTAACAAGCCAGAGGACACATCTTAATGCTAGTCATTAATAACATTAAAACATTCATAACTGTAAAAAAAAGAAAAGAAAAGAAAGAAAGCTTTTCATTGCTTCTTGTTGTCATGGTTGTCTTGAGTTGTGTTTTAATATTTTTTTCCTTTTCATCTAAGAAGCTCTGTTTATTATATTATGTTCTTTTTTGTGTTATTTTTTATCAGATTAATTTACCTTCCTCTGTGTCTTGTTAATTTGGTTATTGTCTTGCCCCAAGTGTTTTAATTAGACTCTCTTAAGCACCGGAGGTTGAGTGAAGGTTCCGTCAGCCACTACAGTTTTGCTGTGGTATTAGGTAGCATTAACTGTGATCTTCTGCTATCTTTTGTGCTTTTGTTTTTGTTTTCTGAGTTTTGTGGTCCCTTTGAGCATTGCATTTGTTCTCGTATTTCCAAAATGTTGGCTCTTTGTTTGGATTTAGAGTTTTTGATTAAGAAGGTTGACTTGCTTTAATTCCAGGATTCTTATTTCTTTCTTTTTTGGATTTAATTGATGCATTTTGTATTTTTATTCTATGTATTTTGTATTTTTTTAGATATTTTGACTTTTTTAACATTGAATTTTACTTTCTTTTGAAATAATTTATTCATACAAGTTTTGTTTTTTAGCCACATTTTTGAAACCTTTCTCCCTATTTTAGGTAATAATTAAAACATTGATACAGTTGTGACTGCACTCCATAGCTTACAAAGATGCTCTCCTGAAACCATCTCCGCAACCTCAGTTTAAAGGATGGGGGTGGTCCCACAGTTGTGACATTATAGCCTTACGTCTTGGGGTTCTACTCACATAATACAAGGAATTTATCTTTGATACAGCAATACACAATACGTAAGAATTAAACAATCTTCTTCTTTCGGCTGCTCCCATTAGGGGTTGCCACAGCAGATCATATTCCATATCTTTCTGTCCTCTGCATCTTGTTCTGTTACACCCATCACTTGCATGTCCTCTCTCACCACATCCATAAACCTTCTCTTAGGCCTTCCTCTTTCCTCTTGCCCAGCAGCTCTATCCTTAGCATCCTTTTTCCAATATACCCAGCATCTCTCCTCTGCACATATCCAAACTAATGCAATCTCGCCTTTCTGACTTTGTCTTCCAACCATCCAACCTGAGGCAATATTAATAAAAATTCACAGAAACAAAAAACACAGGGAAAAAAATATTAGAAATCACAATAAAAAAACGACAATAAGTATACACCAAGAAATAAATGCTGGCAGAAATAAAACTCTCCCTTCAGCAGCTGTATTTAAGGAATGCAGTAATGAATTATTCAGAATTTTGAACATTTTAGATTCCCCACGTTTGAGGTGAAGGTCAGGGTGAAGATCCCAATCTGTCAAACATATGAGAGAAACAAGTATTTTGTCACTGTAAGACAGTGGTCTTTATCTCAGAAATTTTTAAACATGCTGGATTGAGTTGTCAAGGAAATGAATGTTGTGGACCTATTTTTAACAGTGGTTGCTACGATGTTGCTGTGCAATTTCACTGGTTGCTAACATCATTGCTGTGATTGGATAAAAGTCTTCCTTGTCATCCAAGTTTCTGGATACATTAAAAGAAATGTCTCGCTGTTTGTGCTTGTTATTAGTGTTAAAGGCTTTTTCTGGCTATAGTTCAGATTTTTGGTTGATGCTATGATTTTGAAGAAATATAATGTGACGATCTTTTGCCCTTATTATTTCATGTTTCTTCCCCTGGTTACCTCCATTATTCAAAGTTTGCCTGTTTTTCCCACTGAATATAACACCAACTAATGTAGATGCTGTAGACCCTGTTGTAGACACTGCTTTTGATACCAACCAGTCTGGCTTCAAGAGAAACCACTTGACTGAGACTACTCTACTGACAGTTGTCAAGCAGCTACGACTTGTTAGAGCTACCAACATGTTATCAGTTATTGACACAGTAAACCAAGACATCCTTCTTGCCACCTTCTCTAACACTGGCATCACTGCAAATGCTCTAAGATGGTTTGAGTCCTACATCTCATGAAGATCCTACAGCATGTCCTGGTGAGGAGAGTTGTCAAAAGCTCACCAGACAAGCACAGGTGTACCCTAAGGATCGGTGCTGGGTCCTCTACTTTTCTCTGTACACCACCTCACTAGCCTCCATCATTCACCCCAATGGGTTCTTTTATCAGTGCTACGCTGATGATACACAGATGTATCTGTAGTTCCCTCTGGATGATAAAGGATCACCATCTACAGCTCAACTAGCAAAAAAATGAGCTTCTTGTGATCCCATCCAGCCAGTTGGTTCAGCTGTTCATCTCTGTACAGCTTGGCTCACTGTCTCTAATACCTGCCAAGTCTGTATACAGCCTTGGGGTAGTGACTGATGAGCAGGTATCTTTTTCTGACCACATTTCTACTGTTTTTTGTTCATGCAGGTTTGCGCTATACATCCGCAAGATAACACCTTATCTGACAGAGTATGCATCACAACTTGTGCTCCAGTCTCTGGTCTGGTCATGTCTGGACTACTTCAACTTGCTTCAGGCAGGAGTACCTTCATGAGCTATCAAGCCACTGCAGATGATCCAGAATGCAGCGACCTGTCTTGTATTTAACCAGCCGAGACAGGCACATGTCACTCCTCTCTTCAGATTCACCTCGCATTAAGGTAGCAGCACGCATTGAGTTCAAATCCCTGATGCTGGCCTACAGAGTAGTCAGTGGGTCAGTACCTACGCATATGGAGACACTGGTGAGGTGCTATGCTCCTTCTTGCCCACTGAAGTCTGCCAGTGGACAGAGTCTGGTGATGCCACCTCTGCATGGTATCAAGTCTCAGTCTAAACTCTTTTCCTGCATAGTTTCCAGTTGGTGGAATGGGCTTCCCGCCTCCATCCGAACTGCTGACTCCCTCAAAGTATTTAAGAAGCAATTGAAGATCCTTCTGTTCTGTGAATGTCTGTCTAGCTGAATGAAGAAAAAAAACAACTTTGCTCTGTGATGTTTTATATTTTTGGTTAATTTGTTGTTGAAGTTTAGTTGCCTTATCGATTATAATCAAAGATTGTACATTATTAGTTATTACCTCTTTTCACTTGTGGCAATCAACATTTGTAACCTGTCTTATTACACTTGCCGAACAAACAGGCCCTAACCTAATGTTACGCGATTAAGTTTACCTTTGTTGTAAGTTGCTTTGGATAAGAGTGTCTGCCAAACACATAAATGCCAATGTACAGTAAATGCACATGAGGAGTATAGCTACTACAAACTTGACTGTAATTTGTGTATTACTTTCCTCCAAAGCTTAAATGAAATTAATCTTTAGGTCTTTAACAAAGAGTCCATATTCTGGTTCCAGCTTTTCAGACAGGAGACTAGAAAGGATTTTCAGCTATCGAATGAAAACAACAAGTTATTATTGACGTAACGGTATATTATTAGATCGGCTTAATACACTTTACGCCTGACCCTCAGAAAGAGAAGAAGGATGCATAATACGTGAGTGAGAATTCAAGACTGTAGCATATTCTTAGATATAATAAATGTTTTTATAGCATGACTGCAGTGGAGGACAGTTTCTAGAAAAAAGATAACAAGGGTTTCGCTTTTGTAATGAGAGTGAGGAGAATAGCTATAATCTCCAATGAAATAGTTTTGCTACTGTTCATAAATATTCTAGTTTCTCTTTAAACAACCTTCACCCCCAAGAGTAAATATCAACGGGTAGAAGACTACTCCTCGACTGTATTTAACAGGACCTTTATTGCAGAAACTTAGTCCTTTGAGTGACCAACAGGTACATGTTAATTTTTTTTCCCCTTTTCAAAAAATGATAAGCAGCCTGTCTGGCGGCACCTGAAGAGACCAGCAGGTACCAATGGGTTTCTTTCTATTTCTTAGGGGAAGTAACTTTATACGTGAGGGGGAAAACAATAATAGAAATCAATATCTGAACAAGTAAACATAGAGCCTTCTAACTATTGCAAGCTAAATTGTATTTTTGGCCTGATAATCATTTTAATAGGTTGTGCAAAAAAAAAAGATTAATGAAAGAGATTAATGAAGTGAAGCTGAATAGAATGTGACCCTTAAAGTTAACTAGTTTTTTATATTGCAGGCTGGCATATTAAAAACTGGAATCTGCTAAAGGCAGAAAAAGAAATGAGAATTCAGTGAGAGGAGGCTAGGATCTATATGTACTCTTGCCGTGGTTTTTCTTCTTATGTCCTCCGTGTGTTGTTTCTTGAACATATTTTTTTTTCCCTCTGCTGTTTTTTTGGCTTATGTGCTCAGTGCTGCCAGTGCTTTAGTAACCCTGTCACGCAGGCACTGAATGCAGAGTTTGCCCAAATCTGACACGCTCATTAACCACAAAAGCCTATTTTGAAACCTAGCACACCAAGTTTAAAGTAAATTCTTATCTTCTGCCTGTCCTAAACGTTACTTTTAATTTGTTATCCAGGGGAGCCAGAATGACAGAGACTATCTTGCAAATGCAGTATTTCTAAAGAGCCTCCTTTTTTTTACTAAAAGGCCAATGAGAACGTCACTAAACATGGCAAGCAATTCTTTTACTTGTTGGACTGTACGTTATATTTGTCTTTATAATTTAAACATTGATCACTTCATGCGTCATTTTATCTTATGGAGGACAGGAAGAAGAGAGGCAATGGGGTGTTTAGGTGAAGAATTTAAGTCTAAGCGCAAAAATTCACAACTGCTTTTAATCAAAAATGAAGGCTTAAACATTGTTCTCTGAGCTGTACATTTGCAGATCTGTATTTTTACACGTTTACAAAAAATGGGTTCCTCAATGACTTTTTGTGCATTATTTAGAAATGTGCTAGTTTAATATGGGGATCATCACAGAAGTGAACATCCAGTAGAATTGGGCACTTATAGGATTAGACACACTCTCACAATACAAGAATACAGAATGATATTACGACTAGAACTCCTTCACGCCACTGTCGTCACGCCCAGACGTCAGAATATTTTTACCTGTATGTGAAAATCCTATTAATGCAAAATGTTAAGTTATATTTAGGTATCCTATACGCAATATGAAGATTTCCAGTGTGAAGGCTGTCGGCTTTGTATGTGTGCCCACGTGTGACACACTGAAATGACCAAACAATCACAATCAGGTTTACAACCCCGTTTATTCTGACTGAAATCCAATAATGTGAACTTCAGATTCACTGAATACTATTTTCAATTTTTTATTGTTAAAAGCAAAAGATGTAGAAAATTTAAAGATCTACATATTTTATTTGAAGCATTTGTCAATATTTTCAACTGTTTTCACTCCTCCTTTACTATACCTTTTTATATGGTATTGGTGAGTAAGGTTTTGGCATCTATAAGCACTGTCTATAAAACATGTTCACCCCTTTACAAGTTTTCACATTTTATTAATATACCGCTTTAAAACAGTGGAAATTAGGCTGTTTGAACACTGATCAACAGTTAAAGACTCTTTGAAGTCATAGTGAAACCAAATCTTAACAAAGTGGTCTAAATTTGTTCCAAAAATAAATCCCAAAACAATTGATCACGTAAGTATTCACCTTCTTCAAGTCAGTACTTAGTAGATGCAACTTTGGCAGCCACAAGAGCCCAAAGTCTGTGAGTACAGGCTTCTGGATTAGCCTTGCACACTCATACACTGCAATTTTTCTACATTCTACTTTGTAAAACTCAAGCGCTGTTTGGTTGCTGCGGGATCACGAGTGAACAGCTTTTTTCTAGTCCAGCCTTGTAATGATTTTCATATACTGTATCTCTGCCAACTTCTTTAATATAGATAGATAGATAGATAGATAGATAGATAGATAGATAGATAGATAGATAGATAGATAGTGTCAGGGATGCCAGGGGCGACGACCTGGCCAGGACGCCATGAAGGACCGAAAGAGGGCGTGCGCCCACCTTGGACCATGTGGGGGCCGCCACCCTGGTGGTTTTGGGGACCACGGGTAGATGGCTTGGAAACCCATCCCTGTAGGGGCCCGTGGTCACCACCAGGGGGCACACCGAGGCCTTGGAAACCCTGGACCTCAGCACTTCCGCCACACCAGAAAGTGCTGGGGGGAAGAGAAGCAGGGACACCCGGAGTGCTTCCAGGAGTACAGCCGGCACTTCCGCCACACGGGGCGTGTCGTTGGAAGATTGCTGGGAAGCACCTGGAGCACATCTGGGTGTGGATAAAAGGGTCCGCCTCCCTTCATTTGGGGCTGGAGTCGGGTGGAAGTAGGACAAAGCAGGAGAAGCTAGAGTGGAGGCGGCCTGAAGAAAGGCATAGTGTGTGGCCAGGACTTTGGGGGTAGTGTGTGCACTGACTTTTGTAAATAGATTTTGTAAATAAACGTGTGGTGGGTGAAAAACAACATGTCTGCCTGTCTGTGCCCGGGTTCCATTCACAATAGATAGACAGATAGATACTGTATTAATCCCAATGGGAAATTCACATAATCCAGCAGCAACATACTGATAAAAAAAAAATATTAAATTAAAGAGTAATAAAAATGCAGGTAAAAAACGGACAATAACTTTGAATAATGTTAACATTTAGTCGCATTGTGTGGGGGAGGAACGATCTCCTCACTCTGTCATTGGAGCAGGACAGTGACAAAAGTCTGTCACTGAAGCTGCTCCTCTGCCTGGAGATGATACTGTTCAGTGGATGCAGTGGATTCTCCATGATTCACTCTCTCTGCCATGGATGTTAAACTGTCCAGCTTCATTCCTACAATAGAGCCTGCCTTCCTCACAAGTTTGTCCAGGTGTGAGGCGTCCTTCTTCTTTATGCTGCCACCCCAGCACACCACCGTGTAGAAGATGGCACTCGCCACAACTGTCTGGTAAAGTATCTGCAGCATCTTATTGCAGATGTTGAAGGACGCCAGCCTTCTAAGGAAGTATAGTCGGCTCTGACCTTTCTTACAAAGAGCATCAGTATTGGCAGTCCAGTCCAATTTATCTTCAATTATTCTTTATCACTCCCAGGTATTTATAGGTCTGTACCCTCTGCACACAGTCTCCTCCGATGATCACGGGGTCCATGAGGGGCCTAGGCCTCCTAAAATCCACCACCACTTCCTTGGTCTTGCTGGTGTTAAGGTGTAAGTGGTTTGAGTCACACCATTTAACAAAGTCCTTGATTAGCTTCCTATACTCCTCCTCCTGCCCACTCCTGATGCAGCCCACCATAGCAGTGTCGTCAGCGAACTTTTGCATGTTGCAGGGCTCTGAGTTGTATTGGAAGTCTGATGTATATAGGCTGAACCGGACCAGAGAAAGTAGAGTCCCCTGCGGTGCTCCTGTGTTGCTGACCACAATGTCAGACCTGCAGTTCTCGAGACGTACATACTGAGGTCTGTCAGTAAGATAGTCCACGATCCATGCCACCAGGTGTGAATCTATTCCTATCTCTGTCAGATAGTCCCTAAGGAGCAGAGGTTGGATGGTGTTGAAGGCGCTAGAGAAGTCCAAAAACGTAATTCTTACAGCACCACTGCCTCTGTCCAGGTGGGAGAGGGATCTGTGTAGCATATAGATCATGGCATCCTCCACTCCCACCTTCTCCTGGTATGCGAACTGCAGAGGGTCGAGGGTGCGGCGGACCTGTGGCCTCAGGTGGTGAAGCAGCAACAACTCCATGGTCTTCATCACATGTGATGTCAGAGCGACAGGCCGGAAGTAATTCAGCTCACTAGGACGTGATACCTTTGGGACAGAGGTGATGCAAGATGTTTTCCAAAGCCTCGGAACTCTCTCCTGTTCCAAGCTCAGGTTGAAGATGTACTGTAGAGGACTCCCCAGCTCCAGCGCACAGGCCTTCAGCAGTTGTGGCGATACTCCATCTGGACCCACTGCTTTGCTGGTACGAAGTCTCCTCAGCTCTCTGCTCACCTGCGCTGCTGTAATTGTGGGTGGGGATGTTTCTCCTATGCACAAAGCAAATAAATGTGCAGGCTGAGAGAGTGCAATGGACATGCTCAGACTACAAAGTCCTCAACAGTAACACGGTTATGGGTTCACATGGCCACATAATTGGGTAAACCTAACTCTGTTAAGCAGGTTTCTCAGAGGCCAATAGCCCAATTTCTTTAATCGGAATAAGGGTTTACTTGACATTTTAGAAATCAGGTGTCTATGAATAACGTGGTTACTGAACTGATATGCACTGAATGCCATCATTTGACAAAATAAAGGCATAGAGATTTAATTTCTTATAAAGTGAGAGCCTCGTATCCACTCACTGTTCAGGAGAATCAATTAGCCATGAACTGCCTTAATTGAAATAGCATCACCTCAAGTTTAGATTCGAATGGTTTTGAAGTGAAAAAAGGCAAACCACAATAACATGGCAGGAACACTCACTCGAACTCGAATTGAACGATACATGTCCAGTTTACTGCACTAACTACCACATGGCCAGGTATTTTTTGGGCAGCACATGGCCAGCAAACAGTGGAGATAATAATTTTCTACATACAATTCTGTTCTTTCCCAATCGGGATTCTGTGCTACTTTGGAACAGGATTATTGAACTGCTGGCCTTCTTTCCACAAAGTGAGACAAGCACATGTAGACTTCCTTAGTGTTTTGTTTTTTCCAAATTTTGAATTGTTGTTATCACTGGTGCATGAAAATGATGATGCAGTGCGATTGACTTCTTGCTGGCATGTTCTGCATGGACTTGACTGAGAAAGCCTTGAACAAGAAGTGCCAGGGAGTAATTTTAAAATTAAAAACAAGGGTGGTCCTCATTTTAATGCAGTTGATGACCTTTAAACCCCACCACTAAACTGGAAGGTTCAAGTTTGAGGTGCACACAAACCTAAGGGTGTAGAGAACACTGCAGGGCCAATTGGTTCAGGCTCTCATCTGAAAACAGGAATTGCAGCACACACCACAAAGAAAGTTTCACATACTACAAGAAGCTATATTTTTCTAGGTAAATCCAATTGAGCAAATGATAGAAAATTGATAAAACGGCTGAGGTTGAGACTTCTAATAAACATTTTAATAATAAGATAATTTACTGAGATAAGCTTATTACTTTTTGGTTAGTATCTGGTGGCCTCAGTGGTTTTACTGCAGAAACACCAATGTCTAACTTTAAGCTCAAAGGGTGGCCTTGTCTTCAGCTCTGAGACTGTTTTCAGGGAAATGTCTCATACTAGGTCCAGGGCCCCCCAATAATCCTGTAGCCACCCTTCCTTTGTTTTACTCCAAAGGAGCTCATGTACTGCATTGATAACAATAAAAAAACTGCAATTTCTCATTCCTGATGCTGGCAGAAGATAACAAATCACATTTTAAACTGCAAAGTACAAAATCATTTTGCTCGAGGGCCTACGGCTTATGAAAATATGATTAATTTATCATCATTACTATGCATAGCTTAGGATTATATTTAACCTGAAAATAAATATAATTAAGCAACTTTTTCACTGTATAACAATCTGCTTTGATTTCACACAGGTCTTTATAATTGCATATTAAGTATTTGCCACTTTTGACATTTCCCCCTCTTTGTATTTTTCATTGCTACTGCCAGTTAGTTAATTGCATTACAAATATTTTTCAGTCTAACTAAAAAACTATTAAAATAGGTAATACTTTAAGATGGGTTTCACATTGGCACAGTGGTTGGCACATCACAACACTAGCATTTTAAAGTATAGTGGATTCAGAAAAGTCAGTCATGTTGTAACCTGCTTAGTGCTGAACAGGGTCATGGGGGGTGCTGGAGCCTATCTCAGCTGGCACTGGGTGCAAGGAAGGCCAGGGCTCCAGTCCATAGCAGGGTGAACACACACACATGCCCACCATCTACACACTAGGGCCAATTTAGCAACGTCAATTTACCCAACCTGCTTATCTTTGGACTGTGGGAGGAAACCAGAGCACTCACAGGAAACCCACTCAGACATGGAGAGAACATGCAAACTCCATGCATGGAGGACCCGGGATGACAACCCTGATCTCCTTACTGTAAGGCAAGCAGTGTTACCACTGTGCCACCATGCTGCCCGATTTAGAAAAGTATCCGACAAAAAAAACAAAAAAACAAAACTGAACTTTCTCATTCATATTCGTATTCGTATCCTTAAATCAGTACTTTGGAGAAGCCCTTTTGTTAGTAATTACAGCTTCAAGTTTTCTTGGGTAAATCCCTACAAGCTTTGCACACATGGATTTGGGCAGTTTATTCCATTCCTCCTAGAAGATACTCATAAGCTCCATTGGATTGGATGGGAAGTGCCTGTAAGCTGCCATTCTTGTTCAGTGAGTTCTGGAAAAGGATAGACGGAGGATTACAAGAAGTTTAATATGTATTAATAAAGTTATTCATATTATTTTCAGATTTTTAAATGTCGTGGTTCCCTAAATGGCCTATCCAATACAGATTAATTATACAAGGCTCTAAATATGTGTGGTGCGGTGGTAGTGCTGCTGCCTTGCAGTTAGGAGACCTGGGTTTGCTTCCCGGGTCCTCTCTGCTTGGAGTTTGCATGTTCTCCCGTGTCTGCGTGGGTTTCCTCCGGGTACTCCGGTTTCCTCCCACATTCCAAAGACACAGGTTAGGTGCATTTACGATCCTAAATTGCCCCTGTGTTGGCTGGGATTAGCTCCAGCAGATCCCTGTGTTACGATATAGCGGGTTAGATGATGACTGACTGACTGTTCTAAATATAGATGATTTAGTCAAAGGTATTATCCTGATATGAGTTTTGAAGAAATGGAAGTAAACAAAACAGATCTTTGCTGTCAGATGTGAGACATGTCCTATCAGAAAGTTGGGCACCTGTTTAAACTGCAAGAACAAGAACAGTATTTGTTATCAATTCATAGAAAAATATCACTAAAGAAGACAGCTTCATTTCACATGGCAAATTACCACGTACAATGATTGTGAAAAAATAACTTCAATAACAAGTGACAGGGATCAGACTGGGTCTTTCTTTTTGGACTTTTCAAAATGATCATCAGGAACATTTCCTTGGGTGAAATTCCAAGAACTTTGAACATTCCCTAGAGTCTGAAGGGTGAAATCAAAAAGTCAAAAATGAAACTAAAGTCGAATAAATAATCTATTTTTTAAATTGTTTACTTGGTCAAGTTCTAGTCTCTCTCTAAGATGTTCCCTTAATAGCATTTATTTTGATCCAAGAGCTCTCCAAATCAAAAAGGGTGTGAGATGTTGAAATAGAACTCATTAATCAGGCCAGGGCCTTCCTTATTCTGCCTGACACACTAGTCACTACGATATTTTTTTGAATGTTTAATTGTAATGATCAAATTACTCTTCTAAAACTACACATTTCTAGGTAATAACTCAAAATGTACCCTTCAAAAATGAAATGAACTTTGAATCCTTAGAGCCAATGGCATTTAAATCTTGTGCCTGGTCTTTGTGCATGTTGGTGCCACATGTCCTCAGTGGATCAGGTTTATATTCAGGTATTCAAGGATTAATAAAATAACAGTGGGAGGTCGAGCTTTTACTTACAGGGCCCCTAAACTGTGGACTGGTCTGACTGCTACTATAAGAGATGCCCCTTCGGTCTCAGCTTTCAAATCCCGGCCGAAGACTCACTACTTCAGTTTAGCGCACCCTGACTAGAGCTGCTGATTAACTGTACAGACTGCATCTCTGTTGTTAGTCATTTACACAGAGAACGATAGACACTTGGAATAAGCTACAAGTAGTGTGGTAGACAGTAAGACGTTAGGGACTTTCAAAACTCGACTTGATGTTTTCTTGGAGGAAACAAGTGGATAGGACTGGCGAGCTTTGTTGGGCTGAATGGCCTGTTCTGTCTAGATTGTTCTAATTCTAATTCTAATTAGCACTAAAACATAAGTAACATGATAGTTGTAATTTGTTACCAACCCTCACCTATTTTGTTTCTCTTCTCGGTACTCAAATATGGCACTCGGTGCCACGGCCCACCTGCCAAGTTGTTTTTGCCTGCCTAAGGTTAAGTCGTCCCTGATGGAGGATCGCAGGAATCGTTGGGTAGAGGGGTCCTTTCATCGGATTGGCTGGCCTAGCAACTTGATAGTTGAGGTCTCCAGGACTCTAAACAAATCCAAATCATGCTCTGTGATATCATCTACTGTTAAATTCTGCTCCATACTTGTAATATTTTTATTTTTATACTGTTTTGAGGATTACTTGTGTTCTGTTTTGTGTATTGTATTGTATTGACCCCGTTCTTTTTGACACCCACTGCTCGCCCAACCTACCTGGAAAGGGGTCTCTCTTTGAACTGCCTTTCCCAAGGTTTCTTCCATTTTTTTGGAGTTTTTTCTTGTCTTCTTAGAGAGCCAAGCCTGGGGGGGATGTCAAGAGGCAGGGCCTGTTAAAGCCCACTGTGGCACTTCTTGTGTGATTCTGGGGTAGACAAAAATACACTGTATTGTATTGTATTCTGGTTTTTCTTCTATATCCTTAATACGTGTGTGTTAATTTAATTTTCCCTATACAAGTGATCGTGAGGTTCCCCATCAACGCCTGGTTCTTGCCATTTACAGTAGTTGATACCTCTGAAACAGGTTTCAGTAACTGAACTGGTGTGTATGATTCCACGCATTCATCTGTTGTTTATGTAAGTGCCCTTGTGATGGCCTGTTTCCTGACTTGTGCCCAGTGCTGCCAGGATAGGCAATTGTGACCCCAAATTTCACTAGAGGTGTGAAAATGTGATGGTATCTATATTTTTTTCATACAAGTTATGTAATCTCCCATGTAATAATGAAGCACTTAAAGCACTATTACTTGATGATTTTTTTTCCTTTTGGTTTTTCAGGAGTGAATATAAACATCATACTAGTAAACCCGATGCTAACCAGAACAAATTTCCCCTCTGAATTTTTCTTGGTGTATTTATTCTGCTTTACACCCATTCAGAGCAAGGACACACACAAACACACACACACAAGACCAAAGCAATCTTAGAACTGTAATCTGTCAATGCTTTCCCTTGATACGTTTCAAGCCATCTTCTGCTGTATATGACAAATTAAAGCTGCTTAGAACTTAGCAAATTGTTGGAAAATTCCTAAGGTAATTATCTCTGCAGGCTACTTTTCAACCAACACCTTCAAATTTCTTGTTAAACAACATTCACATCCTTGCTATTTTATTAAATGGCCCTGTAGAAAATTGTTAGGGCTTGCTGAATTTGCTTTTATGTTGAAAAAAATAAATATTCGACTGTTACCTTGAAGCTTCTCAAAACATTGCCTGAGTTTATCTGAGCAACTTGCACTGGTTGTGTTTAGTATGTTGGGGTCTTTATTGGTCAATGAAACAATTCCAACAACGGACACAGACCAGGGTGCATGAAAATACTCCAAATAGACCAGACCACCTTACAAAGTGCAGTGGACCTGGCACAATATGAGGAAGCTGGCATGTACCATTTGAAGACACAGAATATGGAAAGAATATGAACTATATTGTGTAGAGACTAAATTGGAGCCACACGAAGCACTGTGCTGCTGACACATATATATCTTTTTTGGTTATTATAAAGGACTCACATTTATTACAAACATACATAATATGACAAAGTGCAGGTAGTCTTCCAATATACTTACAACCACTGAGAAAGCCATTTGTGAGGTTTACTATATCATTTTTAAAGTCTGAAATGTAACAACTAGGTCACATTAAATATTATAAGAAGTGGTGCAATTAATTAATGGCCCCTAATACAATTCATATTGCAAAGGTAGTGTGGACTGTAGGGGGGCACTCAAGTGTCATTCTTGAACCCAAATGATGACAGGAAGAATGAATGCATATATAGAAAGGGGGTTTTATCAACCAAAAGGGCGAAATACTAAAACGAATACCCAATAAATACCCAGGGATTGAGAAAAAAAAATGAATCTGAAGTTGTCTGGCCTTCCTATTTACCCCTTGATTAATTTACTTCTATCATCTTTACCTGGCAAGCCATTAGCAATGGCTTCCGCCCAACTCTAAGCTCCCCATATACTGACTAAAGGGGCCTTTAAAACTGAATGTGGAAACTCTTCTGGGTAAGTCTTTACAATTACCTCATTGTTGTCTGGACAGCACTCAAAGGTCTACAGGTACCCCTGAGGAGCTACCCCTAGCGGCATTTAGGCTTCCCTACAGGCCTCCTATACCACTGAATATGATTGCAGAGGACCATCTGTGCTCTCCTAATCTCCATTGTGCTCTAGTGGCCTGGGAGACATTAACAAGGGTAACAAATCTGTTACCTGTCCCAATGTCCAAAAATATGTGTTTAATATGTTACTTACCTCATGTAGTTTGTAATGATGATGTATTCTGCAGTATGACTAATTGTTTTGGACAGTCTAATAATGTCTTTCCGTTGGGCAGAAGAACAGCTTGGCAGCACAGAAGTGGTACCAAGACGAGGAATTGAATTGAGAATGTTCAGCAGCAATGCCTAATTCTTGTAATACAGTACTTAGGTTTTGTTATACAAAACAATAACAAATAGCTGCGGTGGGCTGGCGCCCTTCCCGGGATTTGTTCCTGCCTTGCGCCCTGTGTTGGCTGGGATTGGCTCCAGCAGACCCCCATGACCCTGTGCTAGGATATAGAGGGTTGGACAATGACTGACTAACTGACTGACTGACTGACTGAATAACAAATAGGAATGAAATAAACAGAGCTAATAAGCAGCTTCTACCAAGTATGATACACAAAAGTAGGGCCTCTTCAGTCTAAATTTAATTGCTGAGGCCACTGTATTAACTATTATTATGCCCCTTTAATCTAAATTTAGATTATACTGCACTTTATTTATACCCAAGAGGAAATAAAATTAAAATATATTACATTAAAGAGACATCTTTAATTCAAGTAGGCAGGTTATTCAACCTTTGAGTCCTGGTAGCGAAAGGTTAGACCTCCTACTGTTGTTTTATTAATCCTTTACTAATCCTTGGCATTTTAAGTAGACTAGTAGTGCAAGCTCCAGTTTGCACGTAATTCACATATCCGTTGTGGACTGAATGAGGCCTCTTACCTGGGTCTAATGTCCAACACAATCCTGGTAATCATTTTTGGGGTTACAGAAAGGGATGCCAGGCTAGAACTCTTCTCTGGAGGTTGGAACATGTTGTTGTATGACATCTCGCATTTCTCTCTTGGCGTTGTATTCTCATTATGAAGATAGTCAGGCACGATTTGAACCTGCTGGATGTCCTGCCATTTATGGCCCTTTTGGAACATTACACATTTCATGCCAGTTTGGTATTCTCTCTCTCTCTCTCTCTCTCTCTCCGTCTTTTGTGATCTTGGATGCCCCTGTCTGGCCTGTTTAGATCATCCAGGGCTCATGCAGGGCATACTGACCTCTGGTGATGGCACTCCAACTGCGATGGCGTAATGACATAGATTGACCCTGTCAGTGTTTGCTCAAGCTTCTCTCCTAGGCCCTGCTCCTGCCTGCAGTCCACCTGCTCATCATGACACATATCACAATAGATAAATGCAGTGGCTAAACAAAGTATTCATCTCCTTAGAAGTTTTCACATTTTATTATTATACAACATTAAATCACAGTGGATTTAATCAACAGAAAAAGACTATATAATGTCAAAGTGAAAACAGATTTCTACAAACTGGACTAAATTAATTACATATATTAGACATACAGCATATAAATGAAAGATCTGCATGCTTGTGTGTGTATAGAGCAGTCATGCTGAACCACAGCCATGGGAGTTGGTGTGAATTCTGGACTCTGACTCGGTCACTTCAGGATATTAACACTGTTGTTTTTAAGTCATTCCTTTGTAGCTTTGGCTTTACTCTTACTCAGCTGTGGAATGGCCAATGGGGGAGGCAGCATGATGGACGAGGTCTCCAGGACTGAAAAAATCCAAATCGTATTGTGTGATATCATCTACTGTTGTATTCTGCTCTGTACTTGTAATATTTCTATTTCACTATTATATTGTATTGAGGATTACTTGTGTCCTGTTCTGTATATTGTATTGTATTTACCCTGATTTTTTGACACCCCCTGCACGCCCAACCTACCTGGAAAGAGGTCTCTCTTTGAACTGCCTTTCCCAAGGTTTCTTCCATTTTTTTCCCAACTAGGGGTTTGTTGGGAGTTTTTCCTTGTCTTCTTAGAGAGTCAAGGCTGGGGGGCTATCAAAAGGCAGTTTCTGTTAAAGCATTGCGGCACTTCTTGTGTGATTGTGGGCTTTACAAAAATAAACTGTATTGTATTGTATTTAATCTTGGGGGTAAATACATCTCCCAAGGCATGAGTTTCCTGAAGACTGCATCAGGTTTGCTTCCAGGATTGTTAAATTCATTTTACCCTCCTTCATGGGACTGCTGCAGAGAAAAATCTCCACAGCATGATGCTGCTACCACCATGCTTCTCGGAGGGGATTTTCTTTTTTTTGGATATTGTGCAGTGTTCAGACCTGGTACCATCAGACCATAGAACCTTCTTCCAGCTGATATCAGGGTCTCTCATATGCCTTCTGGCAAAGTCCCATAAAGCTGCGACTGGTTAAGCACAAGGGCAGTTGTTGTCCACACAGCCTCTCCAGTGACAGCAACTGTGGCTTATAACTCCTTCAGAGAAAAGCCAAGCAAAATGACACCTTTTATTGGCTAACTAAAAAGATTACAATATGCAAGCTTTCGAGGCAACTCAGGCCCCTTCTTCAGGCAAGATGTAATACAGAAACTGAAGTTTCCTGTGTTTATATCCACACACTAGGACAAGAAACAACAATGGAGTAATCATGGGTCTCTTGATAGACTCCTTTACTGGTCTTTTTGCACGATTGCTCAGTTTTTGTGAACACCCTGCCTTAATTCGATTTATGGCAGAGTCATACTTTTTCATTTTTTAATGATTAATTTCATTGGAAATCATCCATCCCCTGGCTTGCACATTTCAATCATCAAGTCACAGAGTTTCTTGCACTGTTCTTTTTCCTTCATAGTGTAGGTGTGGCCACCATATTGACTTACCACAAGTTGGACCTTCCACAGAGGGGTCCATTTAAATGATCAATTGAAAGCCCAGACATGTAATTCATTCTAGGACTTCTAAAACCAATTTTCTGGCCCAGTGATGATTTACATCTGTCATATTAAAGGGGGTGAATACTTACATGATCAATTATTTTGTATTTGTAAATTAATTTAGACCACTTTGTGGAGATCCGTTTTCACTTTGACATTTTTATGTTGATCTGTATCAAAATATTTAAATCAAATCCACTGTGATTTAATGTTGTATAACAAGAAAATGTGTACACTACCCTGGTAGGGGGAGCATCGTAGACAGATAGTTAGACAGTGTTAAGAAACATCAGTCTAATTATTTAATTAGTTAATAAACCAGTATGGAGAAAAGTCAAAAATGTGTTTCCCACTCAAGTAATGGCACAGAGAATACCAACAGTTGTTTTTAGGTACCTGGTGCTAAGACTCATGTTTGTCACTCTTGGCTCCTTCTCCACAACACTAATAAAATAAATGGGTTGTAATGAAAAAACAAATGCCCCTAATAAACTGATGAAACAGGACTGTGTGCGTGTTTCTTTGTTAAGTGCATCTTCCATTATATTCAAAGTCAAGTTAGAAGACGATACCATACAATTTAAAATATGTAAAAGTAATAAATAGACTGTTCAGGCATTAACTTTGAAGGAATTTGTTCTACAGATCTTTTTATGATTACTGAATGCACCTTGCTGCCCTGAAGGCATTTCTCAAATAAATCTCCTGTCCTCAATCTTGCAATAAAATCCCAGTAAGTAGATGTGTATTTTTTTCATATCCCAATATATTTTAATATGCATTGAAATTGATTGAAAGATTTAATTTATATGTGAAAAGTGATATATTTAAATACTACATTTTATGCTCCTTATCACTTTGAAACTGAGCAACTTGGACAGCTAAGATGAGATTTATGAGAAACGTGATGATTGCAATACAGCCCTACACTCTTAAAATTTATGGTTCTAAAATGACACTTCACTGGGTTAGGTGGTTTAGTGCCGAACCATTGCTTGAGAAAAAAAAAAAAAAATAATTATGGGATGAGTCTTAGCATAAGAAATTGGTTCCCTGGGCTTTGAAAATGTTCCTAATATGTGGACACAACATAGGTATTAATGTATTTTAGGCTGCCTAACAGGATGATGACAGAACAAGAAAAGTGTGTTATGGTATGCAGTATGTTCTTTTAAAATTATGAACACATTGGTATTTAACAAATCTGTTCTCATTTAATTCAGAATTTTTATGAAACCTGCTACAAATCTAAACAAACGTTCTTCCTGGAAACTTTCTGTGAAAGGTTCTTTTGGGACCTAAAAATGGTCGTCGCTCTGTAGAGCCACTCTGGCACCTTTAGTTTTAAGGATGTACTGTGGGAGTTGCTGTACTTTAATAAAGTAAGTTTGAAATGAACAGTCGATGCCTCTTGAACATGCATATATTGGTAGAGTTAATTGTGAATGGCACTGTATAAAAGACGAAAAGAGTACACATCCATCCATCCATGCATCCATTATCCAACCCGCAATAGCCTAACACAGGGGCACGGGGGTCTGCTGGAGCACTTTTTTATTAAATAGCATTGTGGCAGTCCTCATAATACAACACACTAAACAGAATGCCAAGTGTTGTGATGTAAGATTTTACATATAACTTGATAAATGTTTTGTATGTCTTTATTTGTAATTTAGGCAAAGCAATGTAATTTAGTGTTACTTTGATGAGAGGCATTTGTGTTTGCCCAAGCCCGTTTACGACCTTTCTTTGTAATTTTACGACAAGATTTGGGGGATGTTTCTTAAATCGGTTTGATGAGTATTTCTTTGCTAAAGTCTTTTCTCCCATCACCCACACAAAGCCAAGTTAGCGTAATATATGGTCTTGGGGGGGCAGGAGATAAGATGTTCTATTTCACCCATTGGACTGAGGTATGGCTGTTTGGAATTGGCTTGTCTTAGAGGCCTCTAAGTACCATGATGTCCTATTGGTTCTAGGAATTGGAGAGAACATCTATAAATGTACTTGCTTAACCTCACATTCTCTCTCTAACCAACATATGATGAAGAAGCATCTGTCTTGCTAACCTGTGATGATGTAAAAGTATCTTTCTCTTGCTAACAACTGAAGAAGACCATCACACCATGAACTGAAGACAACACAATCAAGAGCACAGCGTCAGCCATTTTGAACAGACATGTGGCTAAAAGCTGAGCACCAACGATGCCTTAACTAGAGACATTAAGTAACTACAAGTCTGTGTGCCACCTGAATTACACATCACCATTTTATCAGGTTGTATGGTTGCC
This sequence comes from Polypterus senegalus, assembly GCF_016835505.1. Classification (NCBI taxonomy): domain Eukaryota; kingdom Metazoa; phylum Chordata; class Cladistia; order Polypteriformes; family Polypteridae; genus Polypterus; species Polypterus senegalus. The sequence continues at coordinate 158,975,416 of NC_053162.1, forward strand.
AATATTCAAATGTACTTTGCATTTTGTTATTATTTATGAATATTATCAGTAATACATTATTTTATGTGTAACTTAACTCCTGCTTGTGTTTTTACTACGTCTAATTGCCTGAGGTTATAGATATAGAAGGGAAGGTGGGAATAAGTTATATAAAATAATACCTTATAAACAGTGGTAAGTCTATGAGATTAGGCATTCTAAGGCTATATATTAATAATATAATAGGGGAAAGTAGAGCAATATATATTATTCTACCAAGGAATATAATATTTGTACAGAGAGGCATGTCTCTTTGGAGTTTGCTGCTTTGTCCATTCATCCATCCATTTCCCAATCTGCTTGTCCAGTTCAGGATAACAGCATGAATTCTGTATCAGTCAGTCAGTCAGTCAGTCATTATCCAACCCGCTATATCATAAAACAGGGTCACGGGGGTCTGCTGGAGCCAATCCCAGCCAACACAGGGCGCAAGGCAGGAACAAATCCCCGGGCAGGGCGCCAGCCTGCCGCAGGAAATCTGTACCTCCAGACTTTATTTTTCTGCACAGGCAAACATTTCATTTTTTAAAACATTTTTTCCTATATATTTTAACTGCTCTCTTTTCCTGTAGTATTCAGTTAAACAATAACTAACATTGTCAGAACACCCTTCAGGGCTTTAATACTTTACATCAATGCAATTTTAAATACATTATTTCAAAATATCTATTTTTGGTTTAAGTGTTTTACTAAAATGTTTGAAAAAAACATGAATGCAGCTATATTAAACATATACAGAAAGCAATTAGAAGTAAATTGTTTTATTCCCCAAACCTATCAGTCATGTAGAGTCTTGGTCATTAAAACACTATTTGTTCACGCAAGAGATTTTATTCCACTTGGGCATACAAAGCGCATCGAGAGCCGTTAATTCCAACAAAGTTAAGCTATTTGTCTTTTGCAGTGATTGTAATGGGGGTTCAAGAGAAAGAAAAGTTGCAGAAGTCACTATTTTCATTACTTTGCTTCTAAATAAAACCAAATTACTCTTAAAAGCTGCTACTTAGTTTTAGCCTGCAGCTTGTGCTGCTTAATGGATAAGTTTATGCACTTTCAGCACAACAAAAGGTTTTGGCAAAGTGGTTTTCAAAAGCTTCTCTCTATTTTTTTTCTTTCAGCCATTAATGATAACCATTAGGGTTAAATGTCATAGATTATAATAAACAGTAGCTACCCCTTCTTGCCAATTCATTTGGAGGCTTCTTATTTTATCAATAAATTGGTAATAGTTGGTGCATTCTCTGTAGATCAAAATGCCCTACTAAGCTGAACCGGAAGTGTCGGTTCATACAGAGCAGAATTTCTGTTTGGCTACACATGACTACTTACCAGTCCTTCATAAGGTAGATAACTAGTTAAGAAAGGCACTATATAATGAAAACAGAGAGGTATAAAAATAGATGTCTTCAGTTAAGTATGCTGAATCGCTATAAACCTTTCGAATGACTCAGTGTCTTTCAGTTGATACTTCATATTAAATGCTCTCTAGTTTTCCAGTGGAGAAGGTGTCAGAATTGATTTGGGTAAAAGTGATATTTTAGGTGTAACTGACTTGAAATTATTTCAGTGTAATATAATACATTAAATCAGATGTTTAAATCAAATAAAAATGTTTAACTGCTCAATATTTAATAATGTTTTATCAAAGAAGGGTTTTAGGGTGACCGTATCCTAACTTTGTTCAGTAGACCCAAAGATATGTCCTCCACCCTAACTCTTGCTCTCATTTCACTGTCCTCACTTGGCTGGTACTACAGTTTGATTTCACCCAGAGCTGACTGTTCTTGCAATTCCATGCCCCCCTTCGCCATTGATCTCGAGACTCCAGGAGGCATCAAGGTAGCAACGAGATGAGCTGGGGCAGGTTTAGATAACTTATTCATTTGTCTTTAATAAACGGTAAATATATGAAATGAGCCAACAGCAGAAGCAAAGCAAATGGATGGGATGGCATACAACCTGAATATTTCATGCACCCTTCTGTATTTAGCTGCTTTGATCCTTAACTTAATTCTGCCAGCTCTAGGAAGATTCATGGTGCTTTCAAACTTCTTTCAGGAGCTGTTATAGACAATGCTGGCTGAGAGGTCCAATGTGTGAGGCATTAAGTCTCTTAAGGTTACATTGCTGCAGCTCAATTATCAAAGCATGGATCCCCTAGTCTTTCTTCGCCGTGCTTCTCCTTCTTCCTGCTGCTGACTTTTTAAAGCTTATCAGGGCCAAGGTGAAAACCCCTAACCCTTCTCTGTCTACATGGTCATGAGGTGTGCTTGCATGAAGATAGCCAATACTTCTAGGCCTTTTCTTTTACATGTGTGGAAAGTCCAGAAAAATGACCAATTTACCATTTAAAGGAAATTTCTATCCAAAAATATGTTTTAAATATGTTACTTACCACATGTAGTTTGTAATGATGGCCAAAATTTTTTATCTCATGTTCTCATGCAAAATGGAGGAAAAAACTTTTGTTGTAATAGAAGCCAATGCTGTTGAATGGTAAATGACGGTAAAAACCTCCAAGGAAAGAAGAAAAAAGTCATGTTACTTGTGTTGCATAATCAACATGTCAGTTTTCTAATTGTAGCATAACATGTACAAAATGCATGCTTTTTTGCTAAAATATTGTTAAATACACTATATACTTCCAATATGATCATCGAATATCATAAAACAGGAATCCAAAGCCTCATGGAAGTTCCTTTTCGAACAAAAGACAGGACTCTTAACCAGTGAATAAGTGGGAGAGTCAGATCTTCAGGTCTCTTCACAGATGTTCTGTGGGCTTTAAGTCTGGGCTTTGGTTGAACTACTCATGGACAGTTAAATACTTGTTTTAAAGCAACCCCGTTTTTGCCTTGGCTATATGCTTCAGACTATTGTGCTGAAAGCCGAACAGTTTGTCCACTCTGAGGTCACGTGCAGTCTGCAGCAGATTTTCTTCATGGACCCCTCAGTATTTAGCTGCTTTGATCCTTACCTTAATTCTGCCAACTCTAGGAAGAGTCATGGTGCTTCCAAACTTCTTATATTTCACAAATACTGAGGCCTGTAAAGCTTTGGTTTTATACCCTTGCCTTGATTGATATGTCACCACAATTGTATTGTGAAAGAAGGGCTATGGTCTGGGAGGTGTCCTTCCAAACAGAGTGTCAGAAGATCCTTTGCTGTTATGGGAGAACCTGTTGCAAAGATGACCATCATAACAGCTCTGCATCAATCGGGTGTTTATGGTAGAGTGATTAGATGGAAGATGCTCTTGAGTGAAAGGCATATGATATTATAAAGGAGTCTGAGAACACGAGGGGGAAAAACGTTTCTCTGTTCTAATGAGAGAAAAATTGAACTCCTTGGGAAGAACACCATAGAACATTAGTGGAGAAACCTGAAGCTGGCAGTAACAGCTTCTTCCTATTAAATCTAATGGAGCTTGAGAATGGGATAAACTGTCCAAATCCAATGTGCAAAGCTTGCAGAGACATACCCAAGAAGTCTCAAAGATGGAAGTCCTTACAAAGGGGCCTCTGCAAAGTACTGAATTAACAGTCTAAAAACTTACGTAAATGACAGATTTCAGTTTGTGATTTTTAATAAATTTGCAAACCTTTCCGAGAACAAGTTTTCACTTTGTCATGGTGAGTTATTGAGTGTAGATTGATGGGCAAAAATATCAAACTTAATAATGTAAAATTCAATCTACAACAGAATAAAGTGTGCAGAAAAGGAAGGGGTCTGAATACTTTCTCAATCCACTGTAAATGATTATTCTACAGTAATGGGAAAGGTTATCTACTTGGAATTCATCATGCAACATACCCATAATATATTCTAGTACATTCTTTAAAATATAATTTAATGAAGATTCAGGATTATGCTTATTGAATTAGCTAATGGTCCACTCATTAATACATTTACTTTTAATCTCAATTTTCACATAAGCAGGGCAGCATAACCGAAAGCCCATCTGGATCAATTCAATCACAAGACACACTGAAATTCAACCATGGCAAGATAATTAAGACTGATCAGTAAATCTGTCAATTTGTCTTTGAGACCAAGTGCAACAAAGAATCAGAGGAATACACCTTTCTGGTGTCGCATTGAAAGTGTCAGCCTGGAACCGATCCTGGCACCCAACTCTTATGCCATCGAAGGTCCTTACTATGCAGATTTAATTTATATTACATTCTATGATCGTAACCTGCATCCAGGACTGCAAGCAAGTCCTCCAAGGGAAAACATGGGTGTTGGTGGCAGGATTGACACTCCAGCCACTGTAAAAAAACATCACGTTGTTCAAATTCATTGAAACTAGTGGAGTGCTGAGGTGTCACCCGTTACACAGCTGCGCTTGGGACCTAATTTGGGATCCTGAGGTGGTTCATCATGTGATGGGTGTAGAAGTGCGCTGTATCAGTGAATGCTCCCAACCTGTCCTCTCTCCATAAAGACTGGATAAGTAATAATCAATCTTCATGTGATTTTGATTACGAATTCAGCATGTTACAGGGCATTGAGCTGAGAATGAGAATTTCCCTATTGGACCGTGTGAATGTCATTAAGTAGGCATCAGTGCTGGATGAGATCTGAATTCACGCAGTCGGTCACTCAAGTACACTTGCAGAGCACCAATTAAGAATCCACAAAGCTACCAATGGGACTGGCAGAACCACCTCCTGCTTAAGAACTTGGCTCCTTTTTCAGTGATAATGCCTGTGTGCTTTTTTTCTTTTTTCATTTTCCTTTTTCATGTTCTAATCTTGCCTTAGTTGTACAAGCCATCTTCATTTTTTTCCCTTTGAGATTTTTGTGTAAAAACAGAAAACAGGCCCGGATGGGTATGTAATCTATGATGTAGCTACTCTGTTCTTAAGTGCATCATTATCGTTAGCATAATAACAAATGAATGCACTATGCTTGACTTTAATCCCTGCTTCTGCTTTTTTTTTTGTTTATTTATGCACAACATATTTTATCCTGAAATTACACAGCTCATCGCTGTGCATGTCCTGGGAGAACAGCTGACTGACAAGGAAATTTTTACAAAGTGGCTCATTCAGCACAGTTAACTCTTCCTTCCTTTGTTTTCTTATTAGCTCTGCATTTAGCACAAGTATATGAAATTGTCTGCAAACGTGAGAGGCACTCAGGCGGTGCTGTATTTAACACTACAGTTTGTGGTCTGAATACCAATCTGGCCACTGTCTTGGCAAGGTTTGCTCATTTTCCCTATGTCAACATGTCAACATTTTCCTCCCATACCCAAGAACATGCTTGACAGGTTAACTGATGTCTCTAAACTGGCCATATCTCATTGTGTGCACAGAAATACCTTAAAGTGGACTGGCACCCATACCAGGGGTGCTTTCTTTTTTGTGCCTGGTGCTGCTGGGATAAGCTTTGGCATATGCAGTCCTGAATTAGATGAATAGAAGGTAGTCAGTAGATATAACAAACAAGTGGATATATTCAAACAAACTGAAAACTTTATCTTGGTAAACAGAATTCCAAACAAGGAAGTCCAACTTTAATATTTCACTATAAAATGTGTATATTTGCACACTTTTGTAAAGTAAGGCTTGATCAAATACTCAATAATTTCAAGAGAGAGCCATATATTTGATAACCATGAGAAGCATGACTTGGGGGCATGGTGTTGTAGTGCGTAGCATGTTGGCCTCTGTGGACGTTGTATGTACTCACTCTGTGTATGTGAGTTTTTCCCTGGGTAGCTCAGGTTTACTTTTCACATTAGAGTAGCAAGCATATTAGATTATCATTAAGAAAGTAATGGGGGGCAAGTTCAAGTTGTGGATGACCACCATGGACACTAAGCGTCATGCAAATAGGTCCACAATCAAGTGGTGCCCGTCAAGGAAGCTCTATTCTCATTCAGCACATGTTCAAGAATGACCTCCAACTTCTGGTATGAAAATCCCATAAATAACCTTTGGGATGGAAGGGGTGGGATGACTGAGCGACTTCAGATGTCCTCTCATGCCTCTTCATCAGGTCTGAGGAAGAAAGACTAGAAAGAGTTAACTTTGGGTGGGGGTTTGTCATACCTTGAGAGAGCTTTGAAGTTTCTACTGATGTGCCCGTGTTTGACATCAGCCATTTGGTTCTGGTCCAGTATAATAGAACTAGTGGTAACAGCTTGTCTTCTCATCCATGGAAAGAATAGCACATATGGATGAAAGTGCTAAAGAAATTAGAATGAATGAAGAATTATGAGGAAAGATTAAAACAGCTGGGCCTTTTCAGTTTAAGCAAAAGTAGATTAAGAGGTGATATGATTGAAGTGTTCAAAATTATGAAAGAAATTGGTACAGTGGATTGAGACAGTTACTATAAAATGAGCTTAACAGGACATTGGAGACACAGTTGTAAGGGTAAATTTTACTTAAACGTAACAAAGCTTTTCTTTATACAAAGAACCACAGGCACATAGAATCAGTTACTAAGTAGTGCGGCAGACAGTAGGGTTTTAGGGACCTTCAAAACTCGACTTGAAACTAGTTTGGAAGAATTATGTAGATAGGACTGGAAGGCTTTGTTGGGCTGAATGGACTATTCTTATCCAAATCTTTTTAATGTATTATTTGTTTTTATAGTGTTCCTTTGCTGGAATGTTATTTATTTTTATTTTACTAGTTTAATTTTGTTGGTATTGTTTAGTGGATTTTGCAGAATGTTTAGCAGGCAATCAATTCTACCAGGCTGTTAAAGATGGAACAAAGAACATTTGATATGCTCCTAAACTGACGTGTAACTGACCTCCTAATTAAGCAGTAGCCCTTCAACACAAACTAAAATGACACTGATAACATCTGAAAATAAACCAGAAAAACTTCAGCCACTCATTCCTCATTCATTCATTTTTCGCTGCTTATCCAAAGCCATGTTACAGGGGCAACAGTCTTAGCAGTGAGGCCCAAATGTTCTATTCCCCATCCACACTTGCCAACTCATAGTGTGGGATCCGAATCCATTCGCAGATCAACTTGCGATATAATCCTGGTAGCGAGCCCTGGGTCTTCACCGGTGTCTCATCCCAGCTGATCATGCCCATTAAGCATCCACAGGGGATGTCCAGGAGGCATCTGTATCAGATGCTAAAACCACTTCAATTGGCTCCTCTCGATGTGGAGGGTCAGGGCCCTACTCCGAGCTTCTCCCAGATGTCTGTACTTTTCATCCTATCTTGAGGGAAGAGCCCAGTCACCCTGCAAAGAAAGCTCATTTTGAACACTTGCACTTTCAATCTCATTCTTCCAGCACAAAGTTCATGGCCACAGGTGAAGGTACAGACATAGATTGACTGATAAATTGAAAGCTTCTCCTTCTCACTCAGTTCTTTCTTCACCGCTACAGATCAACATAGTGACCATATTACTAAGCTCGGCGCCCCAATTCTTATGTCAAACTCACCTTCACTTTTCTCCCTCACTCGAGAACAAGACTCCAAGTTACTTAAATTCCTCCACTTGAGGCAGTACCTCACCTCCTACTTGAAGAGGACAGTTCACCTTTTTCCTACTAAGGACTGTGGACTCAGATTTGAAGATGCTGATCCTTATCCCTGACACTTCAGACTCGGTCTCAAATTGTCTAAATGCATGCTGGAGTTCCTAGCCCGAGGAAGCCAGCTGGACCACTTCATCTGCAAAAAGCAGCACTCATACTGTCATACCAATCACTGATGTGTTGTGTTTGAAAAACACGTCATTGAGAAGCAGTGCAAAAGTCAAAAATGAGAGAAGCAAGAGATTACACATTATAGACATTTGTGTCTTAAATAGGAAATACCATCAAGTCAGAGCAATGGAAAGAAGAGCACAGCTTAATTAGTTAGAAAGGCTGGAATGTGTGAGATGTGTGAACTGCTGCCTAGCAACAATAGGCAGTGTCCTGATAACAGGGTGTGGCTACGATAAACTCAACATTAGTTAATGAAAATGTCATGAGGCATTACAAGCATAAAAATGAAGCAAGTTAACAGTTAAGAGGGGTGGAGGAGATGTTTGCAGGTAGGAAAAGACTTTCTTTTAATGAACCTACAAGATCACAGGTTGGATAAACAGTTAAGATATTACTGTCTATTACACAAACATGCTATAAGTAGCAGTCCTCCTTAAATTCTGCTGTGACTCCCCACAACTTTAATATTGGATTAAGTAGGTTTTGTTAAATGCCTTTATTAACATCTGTATTAGGGAATCCATTCCCGGACGGGTTTATCCTTTCCTGGGAATTCGGGAATCCTGCATGTCATTCTCGGGAATCCCGGGCTCCCGGGAATGACACAGTGCACAGACATCTCACATGTGAATGGTTTTAGAATGGCCAACACTTATTTTTAATAAAACTACTGCAATATGTTGACACCAATAAAAGACTAACCTTATCTACAAGCAGTTCATGCTATCATATAAGTACATGTATCTAGTTCAGGGGTTCCCACACTTTTTCGGCTTGCGAGCTACTTTTAAAATGACCAGGTCGAAATGATCAAAATGATTGAAAATGATTAAAAATGCTATATACACTTTTTTCCCCGGGAATTACAGCAGTTTTACACATCATTTTGTTTGAAAGAGTAAAATTAAAACCTTTCCTAGATTTTAAAACGTTTAAAGTAAAAACACCACATTAACTTATTATTAACTAGCCAAGCCCAGCAGCTCCGCCTGTGTATTAGTGAAAAAGAACAGTGAGGAGGGCCCTCCTCGGCTCCCCACTCCTGACGTCATGCTTACCTGTCACACTGGTTTCCAGACAGTCTCTTAGACTAACGTTCACTTGATTATGTTGACCTTTTTTGTAAGTCACTTTGGATAAAAGCATTGGCTAAGGAAATAAATGTCAATGTATTAAAATTCTCTGAATTATAAGGTGTAAGCAAGACAATGAAACAATTATAATGATTTGGGGAGTTGACTACCAGCACACAACGGTAAAGAGTAGTCATAGATCGAGTGATGTGGTGAGTGCTGGGTTAATTCTTGTACTTTCTTGGCAGGAAGAGGTGGGATAGAATGGGAAGTGAGGCCAGTAGAGGAGCGTGGTCTGGAACCGGAAGGAGGTGGAGCTTTAAGCGCTCTGCCCTTCGGAAGGTCTAGGAAAGTGGGTGTGATAAGGGCTATATATGTGACCGACCCGACACAGACTGACAACGGAAAAAAAACAAAAAGTATTTTATTTTCTTCTTCAGCCTGGGGCCACGTCTTCCCCGTGTCCCTCAGCCAAAACACAGTCCCGCAAAAGCACACCCAAAAACACAAACACTAAATAAACTCTTAAGTCCTCCACTCCTCGTTGGCAGCTTTGTTTCTCTCTTCCCGACTCTGGCTTGTCTAATGGAGTAAGGCCTTTTATAGTGCCCTGGATGTGCTCCTGGTGCTTCCTGATAGTCTTCCGATGGCACTTCCTGGAGTGGCGGAAGTGCCGCATGAGCATCCGGAAGCACTCCGGGTGTACCTGGAATTACTTCCAGCAGCACTTCCGGAAGTGCTGTATTCCAGTCCTCCTTAATCATCCGGGCACCCCCTGGCGGTGGCCATGGGACCCGAAAAGGATGAGCTTCCCAGCTCTGTTCCCGTGGTCCCCCTGCAGACCAGGGCGGCTGCCCTCTCGTGGCCCAGGGGAGGTATTGCCCCTTTGTGGTCCATCCAGGTGTCCCTGCTGGGTAGGATCCCCAGCCATCTGCCACAAGGGAGAAAAGGCATTAATGCTGTAAGAGCCAATCTTAGAAAGTTAAAGTTTTGAGTTAAACTCATATTAATGTTTGCTTAATTTGAATAGAATATAAATTTCCTTCTTAGTCATAGCTTATGGTATAGTCTTTTTCTCCTATAAGTTAGTAAGAGATAGAACCTTCTTGCTATAACTGAGAAACAGTGTGATAATAAGCTTAGTTGTGGTAAGAACAGGTCCCATTAAAGAGGGTCATTTTCTACTCAGAGATGGGATAAGCATACAGTTTTCTGACCGTTTTGAAATGGTTCAGAAATGTTAAGTAAATAGTAACGATTTGAGATGTAACAAGATTAAGCTTAGAACTGAACTTTTCTTAACATTAATTTTTCTTTTTTTTTTGCTATTTTAATTTTCTTTTTTGTGTGAACTGTTTTACTTTGAAACTTAACTAAACTTTTAAAAACGAAGATATTTTGTCTGTGGAATCATTTCCGCGCATCAGGCTTTTGTTGAATCCCATTTTTTTGAGTTGAAGCTGCTGAACTTTGGTAATTTTGGGAAAATGCAGCTAGAAGTGCTGTTCATCAACCCCAGTCTCTGTTTCTTATCCTCAGCTAAGCCCTTAGTCTGCCTCCCATGCGCACTTTTTTGCTAATGCACAATTATCTTTTTATATGATCTCTTTCCAGGATATTCCTTCTGTATTATGAAACTTATTCGTAAACTGTTACATTTATTTTCTTAACTAGGAAGAATGTGTTCTTAATTTTTTAGGGAGAATTCACACCCACTTGACTTTCAAAAAAGATGGCATCTAGCACATGAAAAATTGATGCATGGTTACTGACAGCTGCAAAGCTGGAAGTTGCCCTTTGAATCTAGTGCAATAATAATCATGGATGATTTAGTCAAAGACGCTATATACGAATGTAAAAAAATAAGTGAAAATTAATATCAAGAAACAAAACAAGGAAAACATCCATAATTTACAAATAATAATAATAAGAAGACAATCTTGACATGCTGCTGTAAAAAAGAAGAAACTTGTTGATTGTGCTCAGAATGCTGGAAGACATCCCATTTGAACTGTCACGCTATTTCTTATGTCAGCATCTTTTTTAATATACAGATTGGTGTCATAACTTAAAGAAGGAAATGGCATGTGGTGGTGGTGTGAGAAGAATCAAGATGTGCTACTTCTGGAGTCTAGCTCCATCTTACAATCAAGACAGCAAAAGAAAAGACGTGCTTCTCCTGATAGGTGCACATATGCACATTTTTGTATATATTGCAAAGGTTTTCTGTTCTTTTATTTAAATATTATGTTTTTGTTCATTTTGCACTTTTTTTCATACCGCAATTGTAATTATTGTATAGCATGTTGAGTTCATAATTGGATGTGTGCTTAATCAGAATAAATTGAAATTGAATTGAGCTGAAATTGATTTTCCAGCATTGGCAAAATTGTCTCAATCCACTGGGAGAAAAATGGTTAGCATTCTTTTCATTTGGTTGTTTATCTCTTTGAAGGTTTTGTATTGTTAGTTCCGGTGTCTGATTCAGTCTCCCACTGATTCACTTAAGCCACATGTACTTCAACTATTAAAAAAAAAAGTATTTGTGTACTGTTGTACTTTATTGCTTGTGATGTTACTTAGGATGGTGCTGAAAAGGTATTATATAAACTAGTTTAATACCACAGAGTTTAACACCACACTTGTCAGGCATGTAATATTTATAGGAATGTTTCTTATTATTTATATCACCAAGCAGGTAATTAAAAAATAAACACATAAAAATCTATGAAATCTATGTGCTTCTTATTTGTTATTTTTTGTTGTTCCTGCCTCACACACATAGCAAAAAGGAGAATGCAGACCCCAAAAGACACCAAAAAGTATAAGCCACCATCTTAGCATGCCTGAAGCCGCTGAGGAAGCTCACCCTAGGCAGCCTTTCCTCCAACTTAAAAGGTAGGCTTTCAGCCTGTACTGGCCCAAAGGTGAGGCTAAGAATTTTAAATAACAAATTATCTACAAATCCCCAGGCTGAGAAGAGAGAAAGTGTTGAACAATTTCTGGAACAGGATAAACAAAGACAACGTTATTTCATAATTAAATATTATGGAATTCTAAAATAGTTAAATGAACAAAGCACAGAAGGAAGAAAACCAAAAATGTAATTAATAACACAATATGCCAAATTACATTGAAATAATGGAATGATTAAATAAACAGAGAGAAAATGAAAATAGGGCATGGTTTTTTTATAACCTAACTAGCAGACCTGGCGCGCTTCGCTGCACGTTTAACCGGCTAGTTTCGGCAGCGGATCGTGGTTTTTCCAATCTAGACGTCCTGTCTTTTTCAGATTCTTTTAACCGCCTGGTTTCAGCAGCCAGTCGTCCTTTTGAAAATCTTGAAATCCTGTCTTCTTTAGATTCGTTTAACTGCCTGATTTTGTCAGCGAATCGTTTTCTTTCTAACGTAGAAGTCGTTTCTTGTTGCGCTGGTTTTGGCAGCCAAGCGCTTTTTTTCCAAGCTAGAAGACCTCTCTTGGGATCCGTTTAATGGCCTCATTGATTGCATGTCTTTCAAGGTAGTTTCAATATCCATTTCTTGCACGGAGTTTTCTCCCCTTTTATAAGTGACTGTGTAAGTACCGCGTGTACTAAACAGTAAATTAGTAAAGGAGAAAGGACTAAACACTAAGGAAAAAGAACGGCAAGACCACGTCAGCTGCAGAGCTCAGCTCGGAGCGAAATGATTTGAAGTGAATGAAATGACATGAATGGGAGGGGAGATGATCACGTGACTCCCCTACCTGCCTTAACTCTTCATCCCTCCACAAACACACAAACACAGTCTCTCGGATCCCAACTCTCCTTTATATATACAGATGAGGAAAGATAAAAGACAGACCTATGTGAGTTTTCTTCACCCGACTCTGTGATGTTAGTAAGGCCATTTCCCATTGCCTACAACTCAGGCCCTAATGGAAAGAAATGCTACAGTGCTGAATAAGAGAAAAGCTTAGCTACCTTAAATAAACAGAAGAGCATAAAAACAAAATATGTTAAAAATACAGAGAAAAATTATGTGAGGAAAACATTGGCACAGATGGAAAAAGTGCTTCAACATATTAAACAATCAAAGATTAATGATGTAACAGCTGTCTTGAATCCCTGAGAATAATGCAGGATCACCAACAAACAAAACAAACAGAAAAAAACAGGTAAAAATGCAGAAATTAAGAATGATCAACTAGCAATAGAATCTGACAAATATGAAATAAATATCCTTATTTGGTCATCAAAGAAGTGACAGTGACAGATAGACAAATAAAGAAATAGAATTTAGTTTTAAAAGCCCTGAAAAGTCCAATCCCTTGCCTGAAAAGGGAAAAAAAATACAAAAGGTTTTAAGGTCAAACCCTGAATGGTTTGCTTTCCTCAATTCCCTCAACATAGCTAGAAGTGAGAACCTGCTTAAAATAAGTTATCTCATTAAATATTTTAAAAAAACAAAAAAATGGGATAAGAAAAAGAAGTGTAAGCTCAAAAAGCAATATATTCTCAAAAAAAAATGCAAAAACGGAAAATGACATAAAAAGTGCAAAGGTTCAGATTGAAAATGTACGTGGAACTTTCAGCAAATTGAATTGAAAAATACAGAATCTGGCTATTTCCAGAAAGATCACATGACCTGGGGCCTCATGCATAACGCAGTGAGAAGAATTCACACTATAACATGGCATACGGACAAAAGCAGAAATGTACAGTATGTGCGCATAAAAAAATCTAGACGCATAAATCTGTGCGTACGCCAGCTTCCACGTTCTTCCGCTAAATAAATCCCGGTCAGCGTGAAAAGTAACGCACGTGCACGCGCCTGCTGTCCCGCCCCGTCTCCTCCCAGAATTACACCTCTTTGAATGTACAAATCAATATAAATAGCCCTTAAACTCAGCGTTCTGTGAAAAGGCAATGGCAAAAGCACAGGGAGGAGGGGGGGGAGGGGGGAATAGAAGAATTTCAGTGAATACCAAGTAGAGGCAAAGAAAAACGTACTAATTGTTGGTTTAAACAGTGGTATAATCAACAAAAGGAACTTGATCGAGTGACATACAGAGTTGGAGAAACTCAAAAGCTCAAGTTCACAAAGTCGCACAATGCCCCAAATAATAAAGAAGTTGTCAGTTGTCAAAGTCGCCTTGAAAAGCCGAGTCATAGTTCACCGTCTGAGTGTCATATGAAAGCTTATTAGGGTACAGAGTAAAAAAAATATGCACACAGTGGGAAAAAAGCACAAAATGTCAACTTTAATCTTGAAATTTCCACTTTAATCACATAGTTTATTTTGTCATTAAAGTAGAACATTATAAAATTCATCTTAAAATCATTTCATTTACTAGTTTCTCAAATCCCATCATAACTAAAGTAGCATGTTCAATGCTTTGATTTGTATTTGATCTTCTATGTGCTCTATGTGTGTGAATCATTACCTGCTTCTTAAACAGGCTTTCTCTTCCTCCGACAGGTCACAGAATCCATTACATTTGTGACATTACAGCTCTCTGAATAATAACGGAGCTCCAGCTCCTTGCTAGTGCTGCAGCACCGTGTCGTCACATGTTTAATTATTAACAACATAGATTATTTAAATGAAGTTAAAGTTTTATCTGTATAATATAATAAACATATTTTGCTGCATTTCATCTTAAAAATGACATTGTCATCATATGTAAATACGCGCTTTATAAAGTGGCTCAGGTTGTGCAATATTATAACTGTATCGCAAGTGAGGTAATTGTACTTATAAGTACAAAGCGTTCTACAAGGAGCAATTGATGGACTGATTGAGTGTGTTTATAGTTCTTGGAATGAAACTGTTTCTGAACCATGTGGAAAGGCTCTGAAGCTTTTGCCGTATGAGAGCAGTTCAAATAGACAGCATGGCTGAGGCAGATGATGCTGTATACTGATAATTCTCTTTCCAGTCAGCTGCTATAGAGCTGTGATTTCCCACTCAGATACAGTGATATAAATACTCCGAGTGGTGCAGTGAGAGTAACATGGAAAAAGATGATCTGCTGTGGCAAAACCTAACAACAACAACAACATTTATTTATATAGCACATTTTCATACAAAAAGTAGCTCAAAGTGCTTTACATAATGAAGAATAGAAAAATAAAAGACACAGTAAGAAAATAAAATAAGTCAACATTAATTAACATAGAATAAGAGTAAGGTCCAATGGCCAGGGTGGACAGAAAAAACAAAAAAAAAACTCCAGACGGCTGGAGAAAAAAATAAAATCTGTAAGGATTCCTGACCATTAGACTGCCCAGTCCCCTCTGACGGGAACAGCCGAAAGTGGAAGAAGAAAAAGGTGTAGTGAGAGTAACAACGCTAAAGCAGCTATGGTATTTAGAATAGTTTGACCATTCTGTGGACCATTATATTGTTACAGGTTAATTACAATCAGATGCATTAAACTAATAAACAATATGCTGTTAATTTCAGTGTATTTATAAAGCCACGTCAGGGATGTGGATCTAAAAAAGAAAGGGAAACCACACTGGAACAGTAGCACTGCTTTGACACTGGGTGCCGGCAGTTTGCAAAACCGAGCGGAGAACTTGCGTATGCCATGGTTGGAGCTCCTGGAAAAATGTGTGTGGCTTTACGCCAAGTTTAGGTTTTATAGATTGCGATTTGAACGTGGAAACATTTGTACGCAACATTTTTGTGCATACCCACCATTTATACATGAGGCCCCTGATGATCCTTGTGTTACTTGGTCGGAGTGTAGCCCAATCACACCTTCAAAAAGATTTGCCCTCATAGCACTACCCTCATACTGCAGCTACCCAGGGGGGAAAACTGTGCTACAAAAACTGAGAGAGTAAGGCAGCCCCCCCATCATCATTGTTAGACTACTTGAACCAACACGAATGAGTAAACCTAGAAAAACAACAATTAAGATGGTAGGCATGAAGATAGACATGAAGATGTAGAAGTAGACTAACCACTGATATTTATTAAATTAAAAAACACTCCAAAACAGGAAGGCAATGATCAAGATCACTAAAAAGAAAACAAGCACAGATGTATGTATACGTTTGATGTTATGTGTATTTAAAGTTTTATTGTTTTTTTATCTTCCTTATACCCTGTGTAAATCTGACAGGCAGCTTAAACCTGTTCTCCTTTTACACATTGGAGTTTAACTTGTTTATAGCAATTAGGAAAAGGTAAAACCAAAACTGAAAACAATATCAGATATTTAATTAAATAAAACAAAGATAATACAAATGAACATTACTGCTGCTGACAGCACCTCTTAATGAAGGAGAGCATATAGCACATGCCAGAATGGTACTAAATTTACAACTCTAAATATTAAACTTAAACTACACCTTATACCACAAATATGACACCTTAAAATGAGCACACTTGTATAAAGAACATTAAACGTACCAATGAAGAGAAAATGGATGGTTGAGGATTAAGTTTAGAGACACAACCATGCTGCTTTTTACCAGTTACCACTGACTGCATCATCCAGTGATGAAAAGTAAAATGATCTTCTTCTTCTTCTTCGGGTGCTCCTGTTAGGGGTTGCCATGTTTTCCCATATCTTTCCGTTCTCTGCATCTTGTTCTGTTACACCCATCACCTGTATGTCCTCTCTCACCACATCCATAAACCTCTTCTTAGGCTTTCCTCTTATCCTCTTCCCTGGCAGCTCTATCCTTAGTACCCTTCTCCCAATTTACTCAGCATCGCTTCTCTGCACATGTTCAAACCAACGCAATCTTGCCTCTCTGACTTTGTCTCCCAACTGTCCAACTTGAGCTGACCCTCTAATGTACTCGTTCCTAATCCTGTCCATCCTCGTCACACCCAGTGCAAATCTTAGCATCTTTAACTCTGCTACCTCCAGCTCTGTCTCATGCTTTCTGGTCAATGAAACCATCTCCAGACCATATAACAAAGCTAGTCTTACTACCGTCCTGTAGACCTTCCCTTCCACTCTTGCTGAAACCTGTCTATCGCACATTACTCCTGACACTCTTCTCCACCCTGCCTACACTCTCTTTTTCACCTCTCTTCCACAATCCCTGTTATTCTGTACCCCTCCTCTCTAGAGCATATCTCCACCTCTCCCAGGTCTCTTCAACCTGCTCCCTACTTTCACTATAGATCTCAATGTCATCAGCAAACATCATAGTCCATTGAGACTCCTGTCTAATCTTGTTTGTCAACCTGTCCATCACCTTTGCATATAAGAAAGGACTCAGAGCCGATCCCTGATGTAAAAGGATAATTAACATATTTAATTGAACAACAGTACCACACAGAAACAATAGATGGCATTCTTCTAAACACAGAACTTAACTAACAATACAACTGTTGCTCATTTTTATTTATTATTATTGTTCATATGTATACAGTATATTGTTTCTTTTGATTTTAAATGTGATTTTATAATGGTGCACATCACCTTAAAAGTAGTTATGGTCCTTGTTATTTGTGGGTGGAGCCCCAGGAAGAGGGTCTACCCTGATGTAACACACAAAGCCCCACCCCACCCCAAGCCTAGCCACACCTCCCTCCCCCTCAGAAATTTCCCTCAGGTTGTTTAAATTGGCTGAGAAGGCTGAAGAGCTGGAAATCATTTACTTGTTACAGTTTCAGTGAGTATTATGTTTTCTGGGTTGGATTTTATGGATTTTTTTGACTTCCCATCTTGTTTTAAGGAATTCTATTTTGGAATATTTTATCAGACTATTTTTTTTTTTAAGATTACCTTTTATGCACCTCCATTGTTCCTTTTTTTCCTTCTTAGCCCTTCTTTGTGTTTTTGCTATTTTTATTAATAAATCATTCATTATTAAAGGATCTTCATTTTTAAAGGATCTACAGAGTGAGGGTTGACTTTGAACCCTCATCTTATGGGGCATTTGTTATATTTTTTTGTGTTATTTACAGTTGTTTTGTCAGCTCCCCATTTTTGGGCCTGCTCCAGTTGAAGCCAGCAGATAGTATTTGGGGCTCGAGCAGCATTAAGGTGAGACTGTGCTGGACAGAGTGAAGATCGTGGCCTGCTTGAGGAGTAGCTTCTGAATACCTCACTCCTATTTTGTCAGGGGTGGACCCTCCAATTCATTACACCCAGACAGATGTACTCAAAAACATGAGCAGAAACCCAAACGCAAAACACACTAATGGGGACAAAATACATAAAGGTGGAGGGTTGTACTCAAGCTGGGCTCCCTTTTTCATCTTTTTTGTTCCTCAAATCATGCGATGATAGCCTACTTAGTATAGCTAAGCAAATGATGAGGATAAAAAGACACAGACTGGAAAAACTGGACATCATCTTTTAAAAAGGGGAAAAATGCCCCCTGTAACATTATATGTGAATCACATAGTGATTGTGTAACATGACCAGGCTTTAAGATGTGTCTTTCTTGAACAATGGAAGATTGGCAGGTATAATAAATAGAAGGTAATACGGAATATATAGTGTATAATAAGACACACTCAGCATACTGACAAATGCTACCTTGCTTATGTTAAAGCTGTATTTAAAGTATTGGAGTTTTTAAAAGTAACTTTAACAGTTAAGTCAATTTGTAATGTTACTCTGTGTAAGCTATGAATGATGGAAGCTCAGTACTGTACGCTGATTGGCCTGTTTTTGTGGTTGATTTTGTCATTTTTTAAACTACTGACATGCTTTATGTCAAATCATACCCACAAATGATGGTGCAGACTAGAATTCCATGGTATGTTTGCCTAAAAGAGCCTTTTCAAGTGACTCATTCACATGCACCTCACAAGACCTGTATGGCGTCCGGGGATTTTAAAGAATTAGTCATAATGCTGTTTTTACCCTATGAAGTATAAGTAATAAAATAATTTCATCGAAATTAAAACCAGTAGACCCTATTTTCCTCTGGGACTGGAGCTGGATTTTAGATTATGTTGACTTTTAATAGCTCGTTTGAAGGAAGGCTCTGCTTCAACTTGAAGGCAAATATGATGAATGCAAAATCAATCAGTGAGTGGTGTAATCAGTTAGAAAATTGGAAGCAAGGTAGTGAGGTGGTCAGAATGAGATGAGGAGCAGCAGGAGGTATTGATCTGATTGCGTATTCAGGTGAGAAAGGGGATGGATGGCAACTGAGGAAAAACTGTGAGTTGACAAAATGTCGACAGCATCAGGAGCTGAGGAGGCACTGAAGCGAATGTATATGAAATTGTTCTGAGCTCTGCATTACTCTTGAGATTTTTGCAATTGAGACCGTATGTATTGTGCTCACTCCAAAGTCAGTGTAAGGAGGGTATGTATAAATATTCATATTTATCATATTTAAAAATATACTGATATTTTAGCAATGAATATCTGTTCCTTTTTAAGGTGAAAGAACCAAACTTTGTAGTTGCAAAATGGGATTAAATTCTCTTTGCTTACAAACTGTATATATACACACACTGAAAGCTGTGTAAGTGGGAAGTTTCTTTATTGAAACATAAATAACTTATTACCTGAGAAGAGCTCCATTTTGTATCTGGTGTAAACAAAATACCAAAGAATTTCCTTACTTAGATTTTTCAAAATGAGTATATGATATAAGATATGAAACAGTACAAAAGTGACAAGGTGTTGGGGACCAGCCGAGTACCCCCCTTTAATGCAATAAAAAAACAGAAAAGAAAATGCCCAGCAATATCATGGATGCCTTATGTTCTTTGAAGACTCTCCTCTAGCCTATTAAGTAGTTGTGTCTTTCATTAGAATCACTCTCCTCTGTGCAGGTCCATCCTCTTTGGATGTGGGTTCCCTAATGAACCCAGACTTCTGGTGCTGTCATTCCTTAAATAGTCCACAAGGCAAAAGTGGCAGGACCTCTAGGGAGAAACTGGAAGTGACATCACCATGCTGCCTCTGATCAATGGGAGAGAGAGAAGAAGGCATTAGCAAATGCATTATCTCAGACACATGTGATGGGGGGCTTACCTTATTAGAGCCCTGTAGATGCCCCCTATATGTGTGTGTATATTATGCCCTTATGCTTGATGCTGCTAGGATGAGTTTTGGAAATGGTTAAGTATTTCATGTTGCATTATATGTAACACTAACTGTTTCCTGCAAGTTATGCTCCAAAACGCAGAGGTAGACCGATCCCCACTCCTGACGTCACATTTCCCCCTCCCCTTGGCCCACAGCCTCTCTCTCGGATTAGTGTGAATATATATCGCTCCTGCAAGAGATCTATGATTTTTAGCGCGATGAGAGAAGTTGCAAAATCAACCGGATTTGATCAAAGCCTGATCTAAATCCGTCAAGTAGTTGTGTCATGAAAAGCAGACAGACATACAGACAGACATTGCATTTTATATATATATATATATATATATACCTGTATATATATACATTGAGAGAGAGAGAGAGAGATGTTATAAACATCAGGAAGCTTTATTGTGATACTCTCGAACCCTGAATGATACTAAGAGCAACCAAAATAAACAAAAGGAAGTTTCTTTTAATAGGTAAAGTTTATAAAGGAACAAAATAAAGTTAAAGGTAGGCAAAACAATAAGTGCCTATCTTTTTACTAGTCATGGTACTTGTCAAAGGCAGAATAATTTATAAATACTTGATATCTACTTTCAGCTCCTTTCCTCTGTATTCACGTGTCTGAATCTCTTTTCGCCTGCACTCCTTTTCTCAAGCAGGTTTCTTTGAATTTGATTCTCTCAGTAATGCATCTTTACTCCTCCTCGTATGTTTCACGCTGATGCTTCCTCTGACTTTGCATCACAAAAGCCATATTGACCAATCACACCAAAGCCAAACTAACCAATCTGATTTTTCTGAGGGACTGGACACGCAGTAAATCCCACATGACTGTACAATGGTTCCAAGCACTAAACATACCCTTAACCTTCCTAATTTCTTTTTCTCTCAACCCTCAGGTGTCTCTTTTTCACTTCCACCTGAATGTTTACTCCAAGTCTTCTCCCAAGTCCACACCCAGGAGCTCTTAATTTCTAGCTCAGAATCAGTTTTGAGGTAAATTACCCCATCCACTTCTACAGTCAGGACTTCCATTTAATGTTTCAGAGTTTCAGAATTTGAAACTTAAGAGACATCTTGGATCATCCAGCAAGAACATCACAAAATGGTCCCCTGACATCCTCACAGTCTAAAACCATAGTCCCTAATTAAAGTAGTCTTTCACTCATCTAGCTCTTGTGGACCTCCAGAAGGTATCCAGTTACTATATAATGGGACCATGTGCTGCTTGTATTTTCTGGTCCAATGTCTGCTGTTCCCTTACCATGTATATAGTATTCATTTTTTACAAAAAAATTATATATATTATATTGAAAACTCTTAGTTCCTTTGTTGTCCCCACTGCTTCCAGGAGAGTGTCAGCCCCTCCATGGCCTTGTACTGGATGATCAAGCTAGAAAATGAGTCAATGGATGGATATTTATAGCTAATGGTTGAAGAGCGAAAAAAAGAAGATGTGATACTTCAGTTTTGTTTTTGACATCTTCAACCCTTTCATACCTATATAAGCTAGAAGATGAGGGGATATTAGGTAGGAGAAGGTTTGCTCCTCAGTAAAATTCCCAGAAGATGGCTGCCAGTTAACATGTGTGGCATTCTAGTACCAAGCGGTTGCGAGAATTTCCAGTACAGAACTGAGAAAGAAAAAGTGACCATACTCTCAAGTAATAAGCAGAAATATTGTTACTGCACACCGGTGAGTGCCAACTAATTTCAAACACTGCCAATACACAGAAAAAAAAAACATCTGTTACTCCAAACAGAAAAATGTAGAAGTACCAGTATGGAGTATCAGTGTCTACTGGCCCTCTTTAGGCTTTCTCCTCCACTTTCACATATAGGACCAGAACATTCATGGGCTCACAAGAAATATAGTGGAATTTCCTTCTTCTGATGTACAGAAAGACTCGCTACTTAAAGGGTTCAGTCACAGGAGTATGAAGTTGCAGGATATCCCTGAAGCTATATAAAAGGACCACAGTTACTGGTATCTGAATATATCTGAACTTCTTTCAAACCTGTCCTACCATACTATGTGTAATTTTTAATTTAAAACATTTTAATGTTTCTAGGTATGTTTATTTATATGATTTATTTTTAATTTTGTTTATGATCTTTTCATCTCCATTTTGTTGACTTCATCAGGTTTGTGTTCTGCTTTGAGGATATGTAACATGTCAGGCTTTTGAAGACAAAGGGATTGTATTCAAGTTCTGTCCAAACCTGGAGTCTTAGAATACTTAGAAGAATAAGAATTGCACATTACAGTCTAACACACTTGACTAAATTTCTGAATTTTGTCCAGTAACGAATGACCACTTTATTGATCGAGCCCTGCTTGCCTTTATGATTTGAAAAGTACTGTATGTGCATCACCCTTACATAAAAAGAAAAAAACCTCCGAAGATATACTTGTCTTTAGGCAGATGTGCATATTGCAATATTTTTTATTGCTGCCAAAGGTTTGTATATTCAGTTCTTCTTAAACAAATATGCCTTTGTTGTTCCTTGAAAACTAATTTAGCCTCTGAAGTTCTAAAATTATGCACCTCAGTGTTTTTAATAATGGAGGTCTTGATATATTCTAAACTACTGATATTGTTGCAGGACATCTTAGGATGTTGCTACGTCTTTAGAATCCCTTGTTAAAATACAATGCTACATAATTTACAGAAATCGATTCACATCTTGACCCCCACCCCCTCCATAGTTGTCATCTTTAACTTCCAAACATTTTTGTCTTGCAGAATTCTTTAATACATTCTCATGTCATTTAATGGCATACTTCTAAGGAACTACCCAGTAGGCAAGAGGTTGCCAGCGCAAACTGTGGCAATAGGATGGTACAAAACAGGACATGAGCATGTGACAAGACTCAGAGCAAGAACAGGAACCCTTATCTCTACTGCTAAAATGAGTTAAAGGCAGAAAGTACTGTTAAATATTGGCTGTAATTCAAAAGTTGAAACACACAGGAAATAGGTTAGTAAATGTCAATACTTGCATGAATACTCCCACTGCCGGATTATAGACTTTTGCACCAATTATATCAACCAAATTGAGTCTCAAGGACATGTCCCCAGAAAATGTGCAACGCACCATGACAACAAGAACACAAAATGAAAGGGAAAAGTAACAAAATAAAATTCATTTTATGAATCTACATATATTATATAATTTAGGAAACTGGTGGTGTAATAACATTAGGAAAATATGTAATCGTAAAAAAACTTAACAAAAGAGCTCAGAATCATAACATTTACTGGAAGTAGGGATGCAAGTCAATTTTCCAGTTGGATAAGAAGGACCATTCAGGGTTCAGTACACCCTGTAGATGGACTAGGAAGCAATCCAACTAGGGGCACCTGAGCTGAACAGAAAGTGCAGTCCCCTAGGAGAAAACTTTATTTTACCTCCTGACACTGGATAGCAAGTATCCCAGTTGATGCCAGGTGATATCTGACCCTCTACTCTGAGAGACAGAAAGAGATCGAGTGAGTGAGAGGTCATGGAGGGCTGAAATATGACCACAAGAGCTAGTTGCAGCTCAACTTCATGATCACCTCAAACTGAATAACTTGTTTGAGAAGTTTCAGTCTGGTTTTTGCCCTGGCCATAGTACTGAAACAGCCCTGGTCAGGGTTACTAATGACCTTCTAATGACAGCAGATACTGGTTCTCCTTCCCTACTTATCCTTCTTGATCTGACTGCTGCTTTTGACATGATAGACCATAACATTCTCCTTCATTGCCTGCAATACACTATTGGACTTTCTGGAAATGTTCTTAACTGGTTTACATTGTACCTGACTGGTAGAACTGAGTACGTTGCCTTGGGTAGCGCAAAATCCTATACCCACAATGTTACCTGTGGTGTTCCACAGTGCTCCGGTTTGGGCCCAATTCTCTTCAACATCTATATGCTTCCCCTTGGAATTGTCATTGCCAGACATGGTTTATCCTTCCATTGTTATGCTGATGACACTCAGCTTTACCTCAGGACTACTCCCACCTCCTCTAATGCTCCTCTGCCAACATCTACTTTGACTACCTGCTTGGAGGAGATAGAGGCATGGATGAGGCTTAACTTTCTTCAGTTGAACAGATCCAAAACAGAAGCCATCTTAGTTGGCACACCACATCATCTTCGTTCTTCTATCATTACTGGTGTTATGTTCTCTGGTCAAAACTTATGTTTTGACACCCATATTAAATATCTTTGTAAATTTTCTTTTTATCATCTCAAAAACATTGCTAAACTCCGCCCTACACTTACCCTGGCGGATGCAGAGAGGCTTGTTCATGCCTTTGTCTCCTCCAGGTTGGACTATTGTTTTTATCGGGATTCCTTGTAAGAGTATCCAGAGACTCCAGTATATTCAGAACTGTGCTGCCAAAATTCTGATGAGTGTGTGAAAGTATGACCACATCACTCCTATTTTGAAAACCCTTAATTGGCTCCCTGTTTCACTTAGAATAAAGTATAAGGTTTCCCTCCTTACTCATCAGTGTATTTATGGGCATGCCCCCCATTATTTACAGGAACTCCTTACTCGTCATACTTCTTCACGTACTCTCCGCTCTGTACACATTAACACTCTTCAAGTTCCCAGAACTAAGCTCAGCAGCATGGGTGACAGGGCCTTTTCTTCTATGGCGGCGAGACTGTGGAACACCCTTCCGGACTACCTGAGAGCCTCACAGTAGATTGATGTTTTTAAAGGAGATTTAAAAACTTATCTTTTTAGAAAGATATTTTATTATTAAAATATTTTTTAGGTCTTTTTGTTTTATTACTTTATTTTACTCTGTAGCACTTTGAGATTGTTTATATAAAGTGCAGTATAAATAAAATGTATTATTATTATGTATTAGAAGCTGCACCATTTCCCAGAGTAAACTAGCACTAAACTCTCGAAAAACTGACAGCAGGCTCTTTACTGTCCCCCAGTCGATTATGTGGCAGTGAATGGTCGCAAACTTGGAGGAGTGAGATTGTGTTGCCCAGAAGTCAGGTCTGGTTATTTTAGAGCTACTGGAGGCTCAGACTATGTCGTTATGGTTAAGGTTAGGGTTACACTCATGCCAAATTGGTTACTGGGTCTAGAGACACAAGATGTGAATTTTAATTACCAGAAGAAAGATGCTAAGGTTGATATGTTTTATAGCTTGTATTTTGGTTTATTTCATATTTTTAAATGTGTTTTGGGGTTTTTACATATTTTGAATTATATGTAGCCAGTTGTGGCGCACTGCATGATAACGTGCAGTGAATACACTTGACTTGAGCATTCCTAGTTTTCGTACTCTTTCTCTGTACATTTAGCATTCATTTGTTCAGAGGTTGATGGGCTTGCTGCTTCCTGAGCAGCTCTTCTTTTCTCCAGCCTAGCTGTCCGCTTCTTCTCTTCTTTCGTCGGGATCTTTTCATGCTAAAACTGATTAAGTCAGTGTTTTTGTTGCAATTACTTAGTACGTTTTCCTTAAATTTTCACTTAAGCTGGCACTTAAGTCTTCAATCTGCCTCAAGAATGATGTAAGATATGAAGAGGTAAGGGAAGTGATGGCGAAGGTGGTAGGGATGAGAACAGTGCCCGTACACATGCACCACACGGCCGCCATGCTGGCTGCTGCCGAGAGTTGATTCTACAATAAAAATAAAAAGAGGAATAACCCTGAAAGCGGATAGTAGACGTCACATAGTATATGTGTACCAATTTTCGGGTCAATAGGTCAAACAGTTTGCGAACTACATGTGATTTAGAATCCTGGAGAGACAAACGGACAGCCACGGTAGCGTATTATATATAAAGATTGTTGTTTTTTCTGATTGCACCTCATTTTAATTTATTTACACAATACAATTTGTTTGTCATGTTCCTACAATCATCACATCAATTATGTCACAGGATGTGACTGTTATGTTTCACCCAGGGTTCCTCCCCTGGCTATTATGTTACTTGTGTTTTGTCCGTGGTTCCCCAAGAGGTGGGGCCATCTGTCTATCATTTTTGTATTTAGGACTTGTTTGCATCTGAATTGCCAAATTTTTGTAGGTGACTCCTTCTGTGCCTTTTGTGCTCCTTCGAGCTTTTTATGCCACAAAGTATTTTGTGACAATAAATGTTTTATTTATACAGATCATTTGCCCTTTCATGACTAGTCAGGTTTCCTCCACCTGTAGTGTGCATGTTTAAGGTAATTTGGTAATTTGTTTGCTTTCTTTAAATTTCTAATGCTCTTTCTTAAGGAGAATAGTGACAATATAATTTGTTCTTTTATTTTTTATCACTCAGTAGATTCAGTTTAATTTGTACAAATCTCAATTAGTGGTAGTTAACATTATGTCAAGCAGACCTTAAGGTTTGGCTTTTTGCATTTGAACATGTTTTTGTCCTCGACTCCAGACTGTCCCTTTGCCCTTTCATACTAGTGGCCTGACTCTTTTTTCTGAACTTTTGCCTGTCCTTTCAAATTTTGCCATGTGTTTTCTTGTCCAGGTCCTTGTTGCTCTCTCAGTAATCCTTGGAGATGATCTGTTTAGTAAATGTGAAGAACTCAGGAGGTGATGAATGGAGTGCTTTGGTGATATTGCATAGGTGGGCATGTGGGAGAGTGGTCTCATTGAATAAATTGAATAACTACCAGAACAGTGAAAGAGCAGGACCAACTCTTTCCAGATTCTTTCCTTTGTATTCTGTATTCTACATTTCTTTTTGCTCTTCTAGTATTTTTAATTAGGTTAAAACATTATTTTAAATATTTTTGGCTTATCTTGTAGTACTGCAAGTGGGCGTTTGTATATCCAAAACTAAAAAGCTTTTTATTTAATATTACGCAGAAAAAATAAAACTCCAATGGCATGCCTACTTTTGAAGGGTAAAACTGCATCTAATTCAAACTGAGGCCATGCCATATGATAAATTCGGTTAAACGTCCTTGCGCATTTTGTTTACATGTTAATTTGGGGTACTCACACATGACTTTCATTGTGCTCCACAATTCAGCCTTCCTTATTAAAAGTTCAACTAAGTACGTATTTGATGAATTTCACAATAAGTGCCTCAGGCCCCCAAAGACACCTTGATGAAGCACCACCCTTCATTGATATTTAGTCATTTGTGTATCTGATTTCTGGCTTACAGTTTCCTTTTAGATGATATAAAGAACAATGAACATTTTTTGCAACACTGGTCCGAGTCAGCCTTTTTGTGACTGATTTCACAATTGGCAGTGACGATTAAGTATGTGCCCTTTGGCAGAGTTAAGAAAAGCAAAGGATGAATGATAGAAGTGAACGGCTCAGTTTAAAGCCTGATGTATGTCTCCATCATTTTGTTATTGGAGTTTTTGGTAGTAGGAATGGATTAGCACATTACTCAGGCTGAAAACCTCAATTACTTGTGTTCCTGAGCTGCTGAGACTTTCTGCTGACTTTGATTCCTTTCTTTCAATCTGTAGCTCCATTGATGCCATAGAGGCTGGATGCAAGACGTGTGGAGCAAACGTAATCAGTCTGTTCTTGGATCAATCTTCACAGTGATTCCCTGCGCTGTATTTTTCATCACTATTAAACACTAGCCAAACAGCAGTTCAATCCTATAGGGCGTGCAAAGAACAGAAGCAGCCTGGAGTTTGGAGTCAAGTTGAAAATATGCTACCCCTGAAACCTTTTTGTTAATCGTTATTCTCATCAGTTTTAATATTAAGTTCAATAAAACTTTATTTGTCCCCAAGGGGAAATCTAGCTTTTTACAGAAACTCTTCAAATAATATAAATGCATGAGGAGGTAGATAAATAAATTAAAAAGTATATATTATAGATATTGTAACAAAAGACGCTATATAGGCACCTGACCTGACACAGACTCACACCGGAGGCACGTATAAAACTAAATAAACTTTTATTGTTCTTCACCTGTGGGGCACGTCTTCTCTGTAATCCCCACAAGCACAACACAGTCCCAAGTGCACAAATAAAACACCAATACAAAGCAAAGCCTGCGGTGGGCTGGCGCCCTGCCCGGGGTTTGTTTCCTGCCTTGCAACTGTGTTGGCTGGAATTGGGTCCAGCAGACACCTGTGACCCTGTAGTTAGGATATAGCGGGTTGGATAATGGATGGATGGATGGATACAAAGCAAAGCACACTCTTCTTCTTCCTCCACCACTCCTCTCAGGCAACCTCATCCTCCTCCTCCCGACTCTGGTTCCTGGAGTGGTGGCTGCTGGTCCCTTTCATAGTTCACCCAGAAGTGCTCCAGGTGCTTGATTACCGAGTTCCAGCTGCACTTCCAGGTGTGGCTCAGGAGTTCCAGCTGCAGCACCCCTAGGCAACGCCTGTGGGACCCAACAGGGCTGCACCCAACTCCAATTC
Source organism: Polypterus senegalus (assembly GCF_016835505.1). NCBI lineage: Eukaryota > Metazoa > Chordata > Cladistia > Polypteriformes > Polypteridae > Polypterus > Polypterus senegalus. The sequence goes on from NC_053162.1 coordinate 159,003,619, forward strand.
CCATGGAGCCGTGCTTTAAACCGAGGCACCGCTCCAACCCAGAGGGGCGGCCATCTAGCATCTAGGGGGAGGTATTGCACAGTCCATGGCCGCTCCCCCTGAGCATATAATTAAGGGACGTCCTAGCCGGTCATGAACCTCGGCAGTCCGCCACAATATATACACACACACACGCACTATTTTGCCAAAAGTATTGGAACACCTGCCTTTACACACACATGAACTTTAATCACATTCCCATTCTTAATACATAGGCTTTATTATGGAGTTGGCCCACCCTTTGCAGCTTTAACAGCTTCAACTCTTCTGGGAAGGCTTTCCACAAGTTTTAGGAGTGTGTTTATGGGAATTTTTTTTACCATTCTTCCAGGAGAGCATTTGTGAGGTCAGGCACTGACGTCGGACGAGAAGGTCTGGCTCACAGTGTCCGCTCCAATTCATGTGAATTTCAAAGGTGTTCTGTTGGGTTGAGGTCAGGGCTCTGTGCAGGCCAGTCCTCCACACCAAACTCGCTCATCTATTTCTTTATTGACCTTGCTTTGTGCACTGGTGCGCAGTCATGTTGAAACTGGAAGGGGCCATCCTCAAGCTGTTCCCACAAAGTTGGGAGCATGAAATTATCCAAAATGGCTTCATATGCAAACACATTAAGAGTTCCTTTCACTGGAACTAAGGAGCCAAGCTCAACCCCTGAAAAACAACTCCACACCATAATGCCCCCTCCACCAAACTTTACACTTGGCACAGTGCTGTCAGGCAAGTACCATTCTCCTGGCAACCGCCAAACCAGGACTCGTCCATCGGATTACCAGACAGAGAAGTGTGATTCGTCACTCCAGAGGACATGTCTCCACTGGTCTAGAGTCCAGTGGCGGTGTGCTTTACACCACTGCATCCTACGCTTTGCATTGCACTTAGTGATGTAAGGCTTGGATGCAGCTGTTCGTCCATGGAAACCCAATTCCATGAAGCTCTCTATGCATTGTTCTTGAGCTTTTGGAGGTCTATAGCTATTGACTCTGCAGAAAGTTAGCGACTTCTTCACACTGTGCGCCTCAGCAGGCGCTGAACCTGCTCGGTGATTTTACGTGGCCTAGCACTTTGTGGCTGACTTGCTGTTGCTCTCAATTGCTTCCACTTTGTTATAATACCACTAACAGTTGATTGTGGAATATTTAGTAGTGCTTGATTTTATACATCTATGGAAGTGATTTGAACACCTCAAGTCAATGATTTGGAGGGGTGTCCCAATACTTTTGGCAATATAGTGTATATATACACCGACTATGGGTCTGGTCTGAACACACACCAGAATGACTAAAAAAGTAAGAAAATTAAAGAAAAAGAAAACTTCTGAGTTGGCTGTCACATTCACAGTGATGCATTATACAGGCATATTGGTATTGGTGTAAAGGAGCCCCCATTGTGTTTCTTGATACACTTCTGCTGAATAATTCATTAGTTGAAAGCCCTCAGTGTTAGTGTGTCAGAGAGTGGATGTGCAGCATTGTTCATAATGGTACTCAGTTTTGATTTAATTCTCTCCTTCGCAATGACTTCCGGGGATCCAGTGTGCATCCTATAACTGAGCGTGCCCTTTTAGCTTGTTGATTCAGTTGGGCCTCTCTTGAAGCGATATTACCAGCCCAGCACACCACAACATAGACAATCGTACTGGCCATCACAGAGTTGTGCAGATGTGAAGGATGTCACTACCCACATTAAAGGAACACAGACTCCTAAGAAAAAAGAGCCTGTTCTTCCCTTTCTTATATGGTGGCTTTGTGATACTAGACCAGTCCAATCTATCATTAATGTGTATCCCAAAGTACTTGTAGGATTGGACCACCTCTACATCCACTCCTTGAACCCAGAGACTCTTTGGTGTGACAAAAGTGAATAACCAGTTCCTTGGTTAACTGATGTTTAGTTCTCCACTTGACTCCTGTCCTCTGTCTCATCCTTTTTGTCAATACACCCCATAAGTGCAGAATCATGTGAGAATTTCTGCAAGTGACATGACCTGCTGTTATATTTATAGTCTGAGGTGTGAAGAGAAAAGGTGACAGGACTGTTCCTTGTGGTACTCCAGTGTTGCTCACATTTGTGTACAGAGTGAAGAGAAGGGAAGGGAACTTGAATGTAATTTTGCCTGACCATTTTACATTTTTGAAACTTTCTGATCTGTATGGCATTTTGGACTTTACTTTGCAGTATGTCTAAATCACACACAAAGCAGTATCAGTTAGGTCCATTGGTCAGGAATGGCTACATAGCTCCCCCAAGTCATGTTACACCTCATGTCTAATTCAGTTGACCTGTCAGTGCGAGGATTAGAAATGTCACAATGGCTTGGAATCAATAGCATATCATCTGTTGGAGATTTCAATGCTATTCTCCATGTCAAAATGGGAGTGTTGTATAAGTAAAGCTATCCATCTATCTTTGAAAGTCACATATCCTGAAAATGGTTAGCCTTAACCCAGGAAGCATTGGAAACAAGGCAGGAACAATCCCTGGACATTGTCCCAGTCCATTGCAGAGTGAAAACACATAGAGTATAGCAGCGGCCCATTTAGCATCACCAGTTCACCTAACCTGCATGTCTTTGGACTGTAGGAGGAAACCGGTGTACCAAGGGGGTAACCCACATGTGCAATAGGTCAAAATGAAGGCTCGACTCATGGAGCACAAGAGACTTGAATCCTGATCTCCTTGTTGAAAGCAGCACCTACACGCTCACTAAAGTATGAGCCAAGTAACTACAATCTGATTGCTCCAGTTTTCCAGGTTGTGGGTTTGGCTGATTTGAGGATCTCAAATCCTCACCCAGAATTGGTTCCTTCCTTTATCACAATACTGATTGGACTGGTTTGGCTTATCAGGTCCCTCCAACTGGGTAAAACAAACGCACTAAAGGATGGATGGTGTCACACACGTGCGCAAGGGGGACAGTTTACAGGCTCAAACAGTGTTATTTGTCAGCCGGACCTAGGGTTGGCATTCCCACCTGATCCTCTCTCTTCTTGTTCCTCTGTAGTTCAGTCGAAGACCCTGCCTCTCAATGACATTACCATTGGTCCACCCACTGTTGACGTCACTTCCGGTGAACCCCGATGACATCATTTCCGGTACACAGAATCCCCCTTCCGGCCACATCAGTTCCTGTTCCAGCCGCTCTGACTCCACCTCTTCCTCCTACCCACCATATTTATAGAGGAGTCTCAACCTGTTAGTCACTTCAGTTTATGTAAAGATTTGTTTTTTCTTTTTTCTGATTTTTCAGTATATGGGGTGGCCATCCCCAAACCTTTTTCTGTCTGCTGCCTAATTTTTTTATTACAATGGATACAAGATCGTACTAGGGTGTTGTACCAAGAAAACCTACAAAACAAAGGGATTATTTCCTCAATTCAGTCTCTTAATTCTGGACTTATTTACATGCAGGACTGCTTTAGATAATGCCCTGGATGCTCTTGGAAAAATCTGTCAGCCTCCCATGTCTGAGAAGAAATGCTTTGTATCTCATTAACTGAATGACTCCTAGGATCTTTCACCCTCCAGCTTGAAATCCTTTTTGATTTCTTTTAATGCATTTAAAACCTGATCCTGCACATTCTCAGATGCAGAATCATAAATACACAAAGAGAACTTGGCTGGGCAGCGTGCCTCCTATCAAGGTGAAAGGATCATTTCTCTCCTGCAACACAGCGGCATGTCGGCCTCCGGACAGTCTGTAAAGCTGAATTGGGAGGCCAATTGATTGCCCTCCAGTGAGAGATAAATCGCTTGTGGGGAACCTAGCAGAGCTACATCACTAGAGATTAAAGCAAAGCCAATAAAACAAACTGCAATGTGAAAGACGGATGAAAAACAGGATTTATACAGAAAATGTAAACTCGCTTTGCAGTTCACATCTCTACTTTATCTTAAACAATAAGACATCCTGACTTGTGCATGTTTGCTCTAAAACAAGACCGGTGATGTATGATACCCATATAGGCTTTAGCTCACAATATGTGCTGAACGGCTCATTTTGTCACTTTCTCCAGGAACTTTTACTAAGTCTCACATTTCTCTTTGCTCTCTCCAATTTTCTTTCTTGTGTTCTGTACTGAATTTGTGAGAAATCCCTGTCAACCGTTCATGATTGAACATGAGATTTAAATGAAACCTTTTCTTTTCCAAACACAAAGTATGAATGATCCGAATTAAAAGGAAATGACCTAAAATGGTCTAGGAATCTCAGGTCTGTTTATATATTATAATGATTGAAAGGCACTCTGTCAAGAAGCACATACAGTAAATTCATGGACCCAATCTGTAATGACAGAAAACAAAAATGAAGCATCTTTAAAGCGCTGTCGAGACAAACAACAGCAGTGTTTAGGTATCTAGGGTCCCTTAAAATTCCCTTGTAGTGCTTTAAATAGCCCTTCTTGACTCTTTCAGTTCACTTGCCCATGAAAGTCAGGGTTGGGATCACCTTTTGTTTTGGTTGATGCCTAGCACTGTAACCTATCCGGAGTTATCGTCGACCCATTAACAACAACAACGTTTATTTATATAGCACATTTTCATGCAAATGATGTACCTCAAAGTGCTTTACAGGATGAAGAAAGAGAAAAAAAGACAAACTATATAAGACAATAAAATTAGGCAATACTAATTAACATAGAATAAAAGTAAGGTCTGATGGCCAGGGATGACAGAAAAAACAAAAATAACTCCAGACAGCTGGAGAAAACAAAAATAAAATCTGCAGGTGTTCCGAGCCCCTTCTAGGCATTCTAACTAACATAAATGACCTCAATCAGTCCTCATTGTATTCAGGGTTCACAATTAACAATTATGACCGGTGTTATAAAACACCAACACAATAATAGAAAACAGGATGAATGGGTATTAAAATTGGTCTGGGGCTCAGGGTGAGGCCTGATCCCAAGCAGCCTAGCCCCAAACTCAAATGGCAGGCTGGGTGGCCTGCACAGTCCTAAAATTGGACTCAGGCTTGTAAAGTTCAAAATACTCAAAAATGTCCTTTAGTGAAGAGAAAGTGACGGTTTCTGGCTTAAAGGACAGAACCAAACAAAGTTCCTTTATAAATGAAGAATTTATTAAAAAATCCAAAGAACAAACACAAAAGGCAGAACCATTCACAAAAGAAAATGATTTTTCTTGTAATGTTTTAAAAAGTGTCCCTTTAAAAAGACACTTTATTTTTCTTAGCTACTGAAAATATACTTTGATGACTAATTTTGTATTTTTTGCTTTAGAATTACCTGAATATTTGAAAATTCGATAAAGTAGAAAGTGTTATTAGCTCTCTTATATTGCATTGCTTGGCTGTGCATGTTTTTGTTGATAACTGTTACCATAATGCACATAAGTTTTCATAAGTTGCATCTAAGTTATACAAACATGCTTCACTGTTAGCTCCAACTTATAATATGAGAAGTGTGAGCTAAAGCAGCCGATTTTAGAAAAATTATTTTAGTTTTATGAATTTTGGATGATGGCGCAAGAATGCTTCTTAAGTGATGCAAAAAATGGGCTGCCAGGGAAAAACTAAAAATATAACAGTACCAGAACTCCTGATAGTACTTACAATATGATCCTTGCTCCACAATTTAAAAACTCTCTGCTTACTCACTCTGACTGAAGTATGATAAGTACCTAATCAGCAGCAAGTGGAATTCAATATCGAAAGTCAACCTGATCTGTCCTCAAACTTGAATTGTTAACAAGGCATACAGGGATCAAGAATTATAGTTTGCATGCTACAAAGGGGATATCTGTCAACCTGTCAATCTGATTATGGCAGTATGTCAGGTTGGTTGGAAGCATGCACTGATAGCACTTTGCCATACCCAACCACACAACAAACCACTTGGATTGTGACCAGAGTGCAACGGGTTACAGGAGTGACCTTTAATCCCATTGTTTTGATGACACCAAATGAATTGTGGGAATAGTCACCTTAGAAACATCCAACACCAAGCTCATATCCTCATAAAACCAAAAGACATTTTATTTTTGGATTCCTCAAGTTTTAATATCTCCCATAAAATCATATATATACAGGTATACTCAATATTTGTTTGGCGGAACCCACAAAAAATTAATTAAGACTACAAATCATAACGTTCTGAAAAGTGATAAAACCAACCCAAACTAGAAGTAACACAAAATGAAAAATAATGTTTGAAAAACAACAAAATCTTTAAAATAAAAGAAAATATTTTTGAGGCGGTGGTCAGAGCCTGGCTGAAACGTAACATACCCCAGTAAATTGTAACTCTTTTGGTCTTTGTTAACTTTCCCTGTCAGTGTCTCTCAATACTCCTTTGGATGTTGTGAGGGGAGACAGGTAGGAGCAGTCCTGTAGAATACAATGCTTTATCAGAGTTTTACAACCATTTTAGGGTAAACTAGCTGTTTCCCGCAGCTCTGCCCATGTAGTAGTGAAAAAGGACAAACTTTAAAAATCCATAAAAAAAATAAAAAGAAATGTCATTCTGGCCAAGCAGAAGGTAAGTATGCTCCAATGTCACATGCTGGCACTATATCTGATCGTGTTCAGCTCTGATGGGAGTGCATGTCCCGTGTGGCTGTGATATCTCTGGCAATCAGCAACTACCCTCTAAAACACACGTAGCTCTGATCTCCCTGTCAAAAACATCAAACGTTACTCCTTAACAATCTGTAGATGATAATATCTGTTGAACAAACAGGTATTGCTAGCTAAATGGAGGCAAGGTACGCTCCAACACGTGTGGGAAGTAGACTGTTGTATGCCTCTCGGATTCGCGCAAATAAATCAGTACTGCAAGTGAACTATGATAAATAGCACGATGAGACACAAAATCAACCGGAATGTTCTAGCAAATTATAGAAAAAAACCTGATCTAAATCTGTTAAATAGTTCTCTCATGAAAAGCGGACAGACATATATATATATATATATATATATATTGTCACGCACAAGCACATCAGGAGCAGTTGAAGGACCCAACGTGCACCGTGGTAAAGCCAGCCAGGGGACGAAAGCAGCGTACGAACCTCTCTCTCTCTCTCTCTCTCTTGTTCCTTAGAAAAGACGAAGCAACGCCGCAATAAACCAACCCGGAGTAAGCAAAGGACTGCACTTCCGGGTTATTTTCTTCCCTCTGGTTCCCCTATGATGACATCAAACTCCCATACACCACCACGCCTTCCCAGCCACCGTCATGTCTGATTTCCGGTCAGCCCCTTTATATTGTCCCTCCAAACCCTTCATTTTGTCTTATGTTTTTCATGCATTTTTGTCTGGAGAGAAAGACCTTTTTTTGTTACAGTATACGGGGCTCAAAACCCCAAACCCTTTATGAGTCTCTTTGTGCTTTATTCACTATATATATATATATATATATATGTTTTTTTTCTTGATGACAAATCTATTTTTGGTTAGATTAACAAGCCTAGCCTAATTTCATCTGCTATTTTCCTTCACAGGACAGTAGATCTTTCCTGAAGAAGAAGACAAACATGCCTTAAGGGATATGAAGTTCTTCATTCGATTCTTAAGGCTTTGTCTGTGTTCAAAGCTTGGCTGGATGACAAAAATATTTTGGGTTACTGGTCCCAAAATACCAAAAACTGAGGGCCTTGCCTCTTAAGTCTAGACCCAGACTGTTTGATGCCTCATGATCCAGAATGCTTAAGTAGGCCTGAGCCTACACGGTTACCAAAATGGGAAAACCTAGCATCCAAATAATCCTTGAAATCTTCTGCATCAAAGAATTAATCAATAGGGAGAGAAACTGTATAAAACTCTGCCTTTTAAAAAGTAGGAAGATTTAATACAACAGAAAAGAAGAGCAATATAAAGGTGTGCATACAAGGCAGCCTAAAAACTAAACAAAGCCAATCAACTCAAGTGAAGTCAAGTTGGGGAGCATGCACTGATACAGTGCGTTGCTGCACCCACTACACAACGAAACAACTCGGGATCCCGGTTTGCAACCCCCCAGGCAAATACGCGGTCGAGTCCCACCCTCCTGAAATGACCCTCTATCTGCCACAGTCAGGTGTTATGTCGGCGACCCCTTGGCCTGGTCCAGCCACTTGGGTTCCCAACAATGAGGGTCTTACAAGCCGGATCATCCTCGGGGAAACGTGGTACATGGCCGTAGTACCTTAACTGACGCTCCCTCACAATGCATGTAATGTACCTCATTCAGGGCACCATGAGCAACCACTCATTCAACACAAAGTCAAACCAACGGTACCCAAGGATTTTCCGGAAAGACACAGTACCAAAGGAATCTAGTCTTCGTCTCACGTCACTGGATAGCATCCATGTCTCGCAACCATATAGTAAGACAGGAAGCACCAGGACTCTAAAGACTGGGGCCTTCATCCTTTTGCATAGGTATCGGGAGCACCACACACCCCTTTCCAGCGACCTCATGACCCCCCATGCTCTCCCAATCCATTTACTGACTTCATAGGAAGAGTCACCAGAGACAGGAATGTCACTGCCAAGGTAAGTAAACCTTTCGACAAGGTCGACACTCTCTCCACAGACAGACACACTGCTGATGGCCGTGCCCGAGAAGTCATTAAAGGCCTGGATCATGTTTTTTATCCAGAACTCTCGCAAGCCCAGACACTCAGACTCCGCGAAGATCACAGCATCGTCAGCAAAGTCAAGATCCGTGAATCTTTCTTCACCAACAGATGCCCCACAGCAGCTGGACCCCACAACCTTGCCCAACACCCAGTCCATACAAGCATTGAACAGAGTAGGAGCAAGAACACACCCCTGATGAACTCCAGAATCAACTGGGAGAAACGCAGAGGTCAATCCATAATCGAGAAATAGGAAACCAGAAAATAGAAGATCAAGATGATAAGTCTAATTTGCTCTTGCGATTCTCTTTTGCTAAGTGTCGGCCCCTCTTCGTTGTATGGTCTGTTCTTTTTCACTCTGCGTGAGCCTGTCATAAATGCTGAGTGCGCTGTTCATTGTTTTCATCCTCTCTCTGTGTACGTTTAGCATTCATTTGCTAGGCAATTGATGTGCTTGCTGCTTCCTGAGCAGCTCTTCTTTTCTCCACCCTAGCGGCCCACTTCTTCTCTTCTTTTGTCGGCATATTTTCGTGTTAAAACGGATTAAGTCCCTTTTTCTGTGGCAATTACTTAGTACGTTTTCCTTAATTTTTCACTTAAGCTGGAATTTAAGTCTTCAATCTGCCTCAAGGATGATTTGAGATATGGAGAGGCGACGGAGAATGTGGTACTAAATTTCAGGTCAATAGTTCAAACGGTTTCTGAGCTACAGGTGATTTAAAATCCTGGACAGACAAACAGACAATGATACAATACAGTTTATTTTTGTATTGCCTAAAATCACACAAGAAGTGCTTCAATGGGCTTTAACAGGCCCTGCCTTTTGACAGCCCCCCAGCCTTGACTCCCCAAGAACACAAGGATAAACTCCCAAAAACCCTTCTAATGGAAGAAACCTTGGGAATGGCAGTTCAAAGAAAAACCCCTTTCAAGGTAGGTTGGGCATGCAGTGGGTATCAAAAAAAAATCGGGGTCAATACAATACACAGAACAGAACACAAGTAATCCTCAATACAATGCAATAATGCAACAGAAATATTACAAGTACACAACAGTAATCGATAGTAGATGATATCACATAATATGATTTGGATTTGTTCAGAGTCCTGAAGACCTCAGCCATTAAGCTGCCTCCCCCTATTGGCCATTCCACAGCTGAGTCAGCGCTGGGCCAGTCAATCTGATGAAAGGACCCCTCTACTGGATGATTCCTGCGATCCTCCATCAGAGATGACTTTACCTTAGGCAGGCAAAACAACTTGGCAGGTGGGCAGTGACCAAGTGCCTCATTTGAGTACTGAGAAGAGAAACAGAATAGGTGAGGGTTAGTAACAAATTACAACTATCATGATACTTATGTTTTAGTGCTAATGACTAACCACAGAGATGCAGTATGCAGAGTTAATCAGCAGCTTTAGTCGGGATATTCTAAACTGTGTATGATACACATACATACAGAAGATCATTGTAAATTTGAAATTAAGTGACATAATTAATGTTACTTTATTTTTAAGAGTACATAGCCAGTTATACATGCATACTATCATCTGGGCATCACTTGCCAATAACAACCATTCCTACTGCTACTATCGTTAATGGCTGAGATGATGACTACAGTCCTGAGTGCTCTACATCCATTACGCTCATCTCAGAAAATTTCAACATCTCCTTTCACTCGCATACGTTGAAGGTGAGATAACACATCAGCCTCAGACTAAGCATGTGCAATAAATGGGTGTGAATTGCAGGTCCTCAACTATCTTCTACTCACAGAAAGGGCACCACACGTCTGTGGGATAAATTAACAGATGCATAATAGTGTTCGTGAAGTGGTAGCAACTTGTACAAGGTCAGCAGCAGTGGGCTGCGTCTCCACTAGACTAAAGGTCACAACATCATAGCAAACTATTTTAGAAAAACAGCTTGGAAACAAAGCAAAGCAGAAACTCTTTGAAGAGCCCTTGGAATTCACATAAGCACGTTCTCTTTTTTATTTTATTTTACTTAACAAAACAAAAACAGAATTCAACCCCCACCTGAGAGAAAGAGAGGAGAGCCAACAGCAAGAGCCAATCTTTAAAAACAATAAAAAAGGGAGAATGTCCTTTGCCACTTAAGCACATTCTTAAATCATAGTCTTGTTATTCTTAATCAACATAGCATATACATTTTGCCAACTTTAACTAAAAAGATGTGCCTTTTGGAAATTATAAAGATGGGCATTTCAGGATGATTCTGCAACAGCAGACTGGACATAAAAGAATTTATTAGGTTACTGAGATAAAATGCATACTGGATGATAAAAAAAGAGGGAAGATGCAATATGTAAATGACTTTTTAAAAGTTCTTTAATGTTTTTAAATAATGATTTGAATATAAATACATTTACCGATGCCCTTGGTAATTTTGCAGGGCTCATTTAGGTTTTAACTGATTGAATCTGAAGTGTTTTTTCATTTATTTGTCTGTGTAGCTATGAAGGGTTGAGCCACTACTCCCATTAAAAATGCTGCTGACCTTTCGATTAGACTTATTTTTTTTCTGTTGGATTTCATGCTTGTTTCATGTGGGCTTTGGTAAATTGAACTTAATCCACTGGAATACTCATCGATGTAACACAGCGATTAAACTATTTATAGAGAAATGAGAAAAGCAATAATAGAAAAAAGCACGACGAATTCTGTTAAAGTAGAAGACTTATAAAAAATTATGTGAAGCTCAATTACACTTCAGTAGAGACAGATAGATATAATTTATATAGAAAACATTATTTGGGTGTACCATAAGATGAGCAAAGCTTTCACCTATAACTTTACAATTCAATTCTCATTTTTTGCATTTTTATGTATTTAAATATTGTAGGACATAAGTGGACATTGTCCATTTTATGAGAATTTTAGTAGCTCACAAGGCCTGTTAAAAAAGCAGATTTTACAGGGATGCAGAAATCCAGCTTAACCCTCAGCATCCATACCTGAGAGAATGACTTTATCACAGCTTGTAACATTCTTAATCAGCCCTGTAATTTATCTGATAACAAAGGTGTAAATCAGAGTTGAACTGAGATCTCTGCCATCTCCATCAGACATTAAGGCACCCAAATTGTCATCCAAATTTGAACAAAGAGCTATAGTTCAAAGTATGGCAACCTTGATGTACAAAATAATGTGCCTATGAGCAGGCACTGATTCTGTAACTGGAAGGAACTTGAATCCAATCACCAGAGGTTACACATTCCTTTACGACTACCTGCACTCATCTCTGAAACTTAAAAGCTGATGAGCTGCTCCCTCTTGAGGTGAACTGAAAGCTGACAACCTGTTCTGTGTGTGAGCTGAAAGCTGAACCCTTTATTCTCTAAAGAGAAAAGAGCTCACAAACTTTCTTTTACCTGAAAGCCACACTCCAGAGAGCCTTGGAGCTGAATGGCCTGAACTTGCTGTAAGATCCACTCTGCCAAGCCAAGCTCTGTGCCAGTGACTGAGCCCTGTCTGAAAAGTCTGAGAAGCAGCCTTACAGCACACCATGAACAAAGGGCCATGCAACTAAACTAAGAGTACTCTAATGCAAGCAAAATACTCGACTTGAACCCGGAACAACAACTCCACATAACATCAGACATCATCCTTAAAGACTTGGTACTGCCAAGATAGATTAGAATTCTAAATAGAAAGCTAACAGCCAGCCTCATCTGTGTCATATGTTTGTCTCATCAAATCTGGCATCCTGCCTAATATGTCAAAATATATGCAGTTATATTTCTATAATCCTTGTCTTTATCAATAACTTTTATTGCTCTGTTTCTTAAAATGAGATGATGAGTCTAATGGCCAGAGACTGCCTCCTGCAGCGAAAGGTAAGAAAAATAGAGTTGGAGCCTACCAGATTATATTAATTAAATACCTACACTGTTGAAGGCAAAACTCTAGCGGTCTATCTATCTAGATAGTGTAGATGTCAATTGGTCTGTCTGTCTGTCCTTAATTTTTATAAATCAACAAAACAAAATAGTTGAACACTACATGCTATACGATATGTGAATAATGTTTTGTGTAAATATGTTGATGATGAGATTTATAATTTTTATAAATCAACAAAATTGAAAAGTTGAGCACTATATGCTATATGATATGTGAGTAATGTTTTGTGTAAAAATGATGATGATGAGCTACAGTTTATTGTTTACCTTTAAATTTGGATGATCTTTCTTTTTTCCTATCTGTAATTGTGCAGTTTATTGTTTGATTTAAATAACAGGATGGCAGCTGTAATAAGAATATAGATTTTTCCCACAGTAGTGGTGTTTGTGCTATCTTTTTGTAGTGATGTTAAAGAGGACTTTATTATTAACTCAATAAAGATCTGTGTGTCTGTTTAAGTAAGATAAAAATAATGTCCAAACAATAGCCCTATCTATATATATAATTCACTTATGCAAGACAACCATCAAAAGCACGCTGGAAGGGGCGTGGATTCACTAAGCCGCCGACAAGTGAGACACCTATGGCGCACGCAGGAAGGAGCCACGCCCACCAACTCCAAGACCATTGGATACGATGACAACTCTCAGGGCCACGCCCAACTCGGACGCGAGGACACAGAAAAAATGGCGTCATTTATATTCATCTGTCGTAGAGGCCACATGCAGTGCAGGTCAGGTTAATGTAATGTTCATGTCATGCACCTCCGAGCTATGTTGACTGTTCATAGAGGCATGTTTCTTGTGGAGGTGAATCACCATATTCAGCGTGTGAAACGGTTTGCAAGGGGTATCCCATGGGATCCTTAAAACAATCCTTTACAACTGAGGTTAAAGCACAATGAAGTAAGCAGTCTTTATAAACTGAGTTTTCGGTTACGACGCATGACCGCGTGTACCATAGCAAACTGTTTTACACGCTACATACAGCAATTCGCATCTGCAACAAACATGCGTCTTCTTAGATGCTCCTGCAGTTTGTACACACCCCCCTCCCACCTCACTACTACCGTGGTCGGGTGTCTTGGTGGATTATATATAGAAAGGCAGCCAAAACCGCACAGAGCAATGAAAACTCTAGAGTTCCATCTTTTCATTCACTTTCTGTTGTATCCTCAAACCCTCCCTTTTTAGACAATTGTGTCTTTCCAGAAGTGTTCAACCATCAATAAATAATTATGCGGCGTTTGTTATGCTGCGGGTTCACTGTTGTGTTGTATTTTGCTCTCTCCAGAGTTTCATCTTTTCATTCTCTTACTGTTGTATTCTTACACCAACCCGTTTTAGACAACCATGTCTTTCCAGAAGTGTTTAGCATTCAATAAATAATTATACATGACATTGAGCATTTGTCTACCCGGCGCAGAGAGGCGTAGGTAAGCCGTTGAACCCCATTCGGGCTGCAAACCGCACTAAGTGCGACTCATACGCTCCCACTGGTTGGGTCCCTACCCTTTGTGCACACCCCTCTTCCACCTCGCTACTACTGCGGTCGGGTGTCTTGGTGGATTATATTTAGAAAAGCAGCCAACAACTCAAGTGACGAGTTGGAGGTGGGCACATGAGCGGGCAGTACATACTGAACGAGAATACAGCAGACTAGCATGACGGAGGGAGCTGAATGGACGTCCTTCTCCTCTCCTCCCGTTTCACACTCCACGCCGTGCACCCCCATTCCTCCGTCTGACAAGAGAAGGAGCGATTTCGGTCCACCAGTTTTCAGTCACGGACTGTGTATGTTGCTTTTCTTGCTGATTTATTACATTACCGATTTTTCAAATGTTAATTTTCTCCTAGTGCTTAAAAATTATTAAAAAACCATCCTGATTATGCAGCGTATGGTACTCCGCGGGTTAACTAGTTTAATTTATTGGTTGAGTAAATAGGAACGAATAATACATTCATAGCTGTAAAACATGGTGTGCTTTAAACAAGGGAAGGAAAGCCCTGTACTCCACGCCTGCAGGTTGAACCACAACTTCTGGTGGCCTCTAGGTCTTTATAGCTTGATCAGTGGATGGAAGTGGAAACTAGGACACTCATTCTTCTCTTTGAACTGCAGGTAAAAAAAGAGATTAAATTAAAGACAGTGCCCTCTCTCTGCTTGATGTGGTACTGTCTACCTTTTTAGACCATTGAAGATGTCTCCTAAGCACTCAAGCTTTATCCTATCTATCTATCTTAGAGGCATCCACATTCATTAAAAGTTTAGGTAACACTTTAGGTACTGAAAAATGCATCTATTACTCATATACCCTTATGTAACCAAGATCTTAATAAAGGCTTCTTTTGGTCTTCATTACACTTATAAAATATCAGTAGATCAGTTATTCATCTCAGTGCAGTGTGGCATATTGACATAATGGTAAAATTAGTTGTTAATATGAAGGATCGATAGATCTTATACTAAATATGTAATATCAAGAGAAATGTGTCCCTGCTAAGACTCCCCAGAATCCCCAGACCATTTCAAAGTGAAGTTTTGTTGGTAGATGACAATGCAAAGATGAATAAACACTTTACTGATGCTTTGTAAATGTTGTGAAGAGTCAAAGAAGTGTTTATTAAGGTTTTGTTACATAATAGTGAATGAGTAATAGGTGTATTTTTGCAGTACCTAAATTAAAGTGTTACCAAAGTTTCTATAATTGTCTCACTGTTGTAGTGTGTTAATACTTGTACTTCTTTCGGTGCATAATTTGTAGGTTTTCCTTCACTGGACGTAAATTTCCCCTGACAACACAGTTTTCACCCACCGGTTAGTAGCTAAGTATTAATATTTATTAGTTACCAGTTCCAAGTTGTCTAAGCATTAAAATGTGTATATGGCTATGCTTATGCACCTCCAAGTCTCATACTAACATAATACTGGCATAAGTTATTTTCTTACTGGATACCACCTTTGCTTATCATCTGCAATAGGTTAGCATAGAAATTAGATATGAATTTAAAATAGTTTCTTTTGAAGAAAAAGGGCACTGGGATTTTAGTTTGGTTGCCTGTCCTCCCAGTCTTTGGATAGCAGTTTCTCTGAGGTACCTCAGTCTCACTTTCTTACCCTGAAGATGTTCATATCAGATTGACTACTGTGTATAAACTGAACTTGCATGTGCTAGTGCACACTACTGTGGAGTAGAACCTCATTTAGAGTGGGGTCTTGTCTTACAGCCTGTGCTGTTAAGCTAGACTTCAGCACCTGTGACCTGGAACTGGAAATGGATATGCAAGTTCATAAAATGAATGAACGGCAGGATCTTTCAAAAAGAAATACCATCAGACTATTTTCATATACAGTGCCTTTAGGTTTCTTCATATAATATTCTTCCAATATTCTAAAGACATGCAACTCTTATAGTAGTCCCTGAGGGACTAAGTTTGGATGTGCAACTGACTTCTGTCATGGTGTGGTACTCGACCAGCTGTTGACTCTCTCCCTGTTCTATGCTTCTGAGAGATCTATGAACCAAAGCTCAGTTAAAGAGAGTCAGAAGAGAACTATATATAAAATTAGATGAAAGAAGAAAGGAAAGCTTACAATTAAAGAAGATGATTGACTGTCATAGACTGAGCAACATTAGCGACAATAAGTCAGTTCTGCAGATGGCTGACAGATACTGAACTTCGGTGACTATCTGTGAGATAGAGAAAAACAGAAATGGATACCCTATGGATTCTTGTGCATTTTAATCCTGAATTTAGAGTGACAGGTAATAATAATTATTATTATCTATTTATCTGTTTACAGTATAGTACTGTATACAGTGGTACCTCAGAACATGAACTTGATCTATTCTAGAAGGCTGGTCGAGTTTCGATATTGTCAAGTTTCGTATCAAATTTCCCTATAAGAAATCATGTAAATAGGATTAATCTGTTCCAGGCTCCCAAATGACTGCTTATTTATACATATACACATTCATAACTAATGATAACAATCATTTTGAAACCATTGAAATTAATGCACAGAAGAGATAAACATATAAGACAAACTGAAATGACAATTTAACTGCATTGAGGCGATAGTATCCAAACGATAACCTGCATTTAAGTAAATCTATCTAGCCTACTCTACCTACCTACTTAACTTTCTCTGGGGCCATGACAATTACTTTCATCCATCCATCCATTATCCAGCCCACCACATCCTAACTACAGGGTCATGGGGTTCTGCTGGAGCAATTCCCTGCCAACACAGGGTGAAAGGCATGAAACAAACCCTGGGCAGGGTGCCAGCGCACCACAGGGCACACACACACAACACACCAGGCACACACTAGGGACAATTTAGAATCGGCAATGCACCTAACCTGCATGTCTTTGGACTGTGAGAAGAAAGTGGAGCACCCGGAGGAAACCCACGCAGACACGGTGAGAACATACAAATGCCACACAGGGAGGACCCGGGAGGCGAACCCGGGTCTCATAACTGCAAGGCAGCAGCGACACCCACTGCGCCACCGTGACGCCCTTCAATTACTTTCAACAGGAAAAAAAACTAAATATATTTAAATAATAACACATTTTCAGAGCACACAGTTTCAGCATGTCTGTTCAACAGGAGATCGGCGGTGAAACTGAGGTTGAGCCGTAGGCCTGTTTGGCTTTGTCTCAGCTCCTCACAGCCGCGTCTTGATCCATACAAAATTTATCAGGATGTTCATGTTTTGAATTTTGTTTGAGGTTAGGGGCAAAAAAAAAAATTGAACATCAAGTCCAGTGTTCCAAGTTTCTATTGTAGTTTTTTACTTGTCTTGCATTTTCCTGTGTTTATGTATGTGTTGCATTGCGGTCCTGGGTAACGCTATTTAGTGTCGCTGTATGCTGCAATACAGTGTATAAATGTTATGACAATAAATTCACTTAACATGACTTGACCAAAGTTCATATATTAGTTATTTCCTGCTTTGCAGCAAGATTTCGATAAACTCTCTGTTTGCTCTTAATAACACCTACAAAGCATCAATAAAACTAGAATAGGATCCACATGAAATATATTTATTTGTCACTTTCTTCTTGGTTAAAAGATCTTAACAAAGGTTTTGTTCGTGTCACTTATCAATAAGTGCCTAACAGACACTATATAGCAAGCAGTTAAAACAATTGAAAAGTGTTACATAACATCCAATAATATTCTCCCATCTACCTATTTTCATAAGAATTAGAAAAGTTAAACACAAATGAAAGTGTGAGGTTCACACTCTGGTGACTTGACATCTATTCTTCAGTATACACTCTTTTAGATTTTTATCATCCAAACATATTAAACAAAATGATTCACAGTAACAAGCGCTGCAGTTCGATTCTAAGCTAATGGCTGAGACTTTGAAGCTAAGATGTCACAGTAAGAGGTGAAATATTGTGATCACGCTATCGAGTGTTGTAGTTAACCTGCTACAATACCAGAGATCACAAAACTGCCAACCTTCTTGATATACGTGCCTCATCAAAACCAGAAACATGTGCACTTGAGATGCTGCACAGTACTTTTTTTATTGTTACATAAAATATCTGCAGTTTCCCTGCCAAGCTTTGGCAATAAATACAGGCTGGACCAAGGTACAGAGGGGAGCCCAGTAGCCGCCAAAGATTTGTGCAAATGTAATGCTGCGCGGCCCACAGAGATAAAAATAACCATTCATTAAAAGACTCAGTATTCCCTTATTCTGCATGGCTGGAGCGTGTGGGCTCATCACGCAC
Organism: Polypterus senegalus; assembly: GCF_016835505.1. NCBI lineage: Eukaryota > Metazoa > Chordata > Cladistia > Polypteriformes > Polypteridae > Polypterus > Polypterus senegalus. The sequence goes on from NC_053162.1 coordinate 159,021,908, forward strand.
CAATTGGCTCAATATCTGCAGTATGTTCTTGCAGACTTCTTGCATTTGCTATGTAAGGCCAAATTGCGACCCTCGCCTACAGAGGTGCAATCTGCAAAATTGTTATTTCTTATAGCTAACCACATTCTGTACATTTTAAAAGTAAACAGTCCCATCTACATATCTTCTGCATATGGGGATCTGAACTAGCATTACAAAACTGTGACTTTGTCATAAGGAAAATAGGGCTTCATTCAGGCATTACTATATAAGCTTTGCCATTTACCCTAAGTTAAAGCAATGAATTCATGATGATAATAATAACAATAAAAATACTAAAGTGAGGGTAGCACAGTGGCATAGTGGTTAGCAATGTTACTTACCTCAGTGACCCAGTGGGTTTGAATACTACATCCAGTTATTATCTGTGTGGCATCTGCACAGTCTGCTCCTTCTCTCCAAACCAGTGTGGGTTTTCATGCCACATTAGAACATTAGAACACTCTAGACAAGACCAGGCCATTCAGCCCAACAAAGCTCGCCAGTCCTATCCACTTATTTCTTCTAAAAAAACATCAAGTCGAGTTTTGAAAGTCCCTAAAGTCTTACTGTCTACCACACTACTTGGTAGCTTATTCCAAGTGTCTATCGTTCTTTGTGTAAAGAAAAACTTCGTAATGTTTGTACAAAATTTACCCTTAACAAGTTTCCAACTGTGTCCCTATGTTCTTGATGAAAGACATGCACGTCAGGTTAAATGACAATAACCAAATTGTGCAGAGTGTGAGTGTGTGTGCGAATGGCCCCACAGTGGATCAGCAGTCTGTTATGTTATTGCTGGTTAACAACGTTATCCACTGCTGCTTTACACATCTTAGAATCGAATCTGTCTGCAATTTGCCTGCTCTCCCTAAATCTATGTGGGCTTTTTTCAAGATACTCCAGTAATTTTTCACATCCCAAAGATTATTTTAATTAGCACCACTATACGTGTGAATGAATGTTGGTGTGAGCCTAGTGAGGAACTGGCATCCTTCCCAAGGTGGATTAAAAAATAGATTGTTTAGTATTATGTTTCTAAATATTTTCTGGGCTAGTCCCTTTGCTACTACTTTTTTCAGGCCTAGTCCAAGACATAGGGCAGCTTTATGTGATGTGTATACGTGTCTATGTCTTAGGGGTTTGTGTTAAGGAATTTAAAATGGCTGCTTTCTGTAATTTAAGGCATGTGTATTGGTGTGTATGTAATGTCTGTAGGCTTTTGCTTAGTGTATGTGGGATGACACCACTGGTGGAAACAATGGGCACAATGCTCACCTTGTCCATTCTCCGTAAGCGGCAGATTTTTTCTGTCAGTTCTGTGTACTTCTGCATCTTATCTGTGTGTGTGTGTATTTTGTAAGTTGTATGTGTTTGGTATGACAATGTCAATAATATCTGGAGTTTAATTCTGTTTGTCTACCAGTGTTGTGTCTAGTCTGTTATGGTAGAAGGTATTATCTGACAGTAAAGTTCTGTTCCAGCTAGTTTATGTGTGGTACCTTTAAGTACTGTGGTGGGGTGTACTTTTTTTTATTTCTACTAGTTTGTGTCCTAGTGTCATTTCTTGATGTCTAAAGTTTGTGTTCTCATTGTGTCTGTGCTTGTAGTCTGTCTGTGTCTGTAGTTTACAATTATCATTATTAGTATTATGGAAAGCACAGTAGTTACAGTGTGAAATTTAGATCTAGGAGCCTAGGTCCCTTCTCTGTGGAACATGACTATGCAAAGACACATACTTCTGGTCAGTATATGCCATTTAATTTATCTGTAATGTAATTAATTTTTTTGGGACTAAGAGTGTGAACTGTGTGTTTAAATGCTGTTATGTCAGGAACCTAATAACTTGCATACAACTAACATGAAAAATCTTTTGAAAATAATGTAAAGGTGAACGGTCGCTAGTTAAACAAAGATTAAATATGGTTATTTTATAAGATTTATTGAAACTACAATGACAAGCCAAAGTGTTGGAACAGAAATATTGTAAGGCACATCAGGAAGCTTGTAGTGTGCCCGCCAGACGCCAGGTCCACAGATGTTCAAATATAATCCATGGTGAAAGGGACAAGGGATTTTTGTCCAGTTCTGGAAGTGATGTCAGTATTCTTTCTGTCAAAAGCCATCTGGTGTGCAGATGAGAGGAAAGAAACTTTAAGTGGCAGTGTCTCCACTCTCTCTGGAGGGAAAATTAACTGAATTCTGCAAGGCTTGAAGATGCCCCCAAAGCACGCCTATCAAAGATTAGAGCACAATTTATATTCTGTATTACAATATACTGATATCTAGAAAAATGGAGCAAGCTAATTTTAAATATAAAAAACAGGTTTGCTAAAACTGTCACCATACTGACATAAGGAAGTTAACAAACATTCCTTGGTAATTATAAAGGGATTCCTCCATTAATATTTTATAGCCTTAGCTTATTTTGGTGCTTTTCAACAATACTTTTTAATTTGTAAAAATATATTATTGGAAATGGAAGAAGATAATTGGAAAAGATGGAAGGAGAGAAGTAGAATAGTCGCAATCCAGTGCTAGCTACCTAACAGGAAGTAGATTTGTCCATCGATGCGTCACTTGTGAATCTTGTGAAAAGGCCTAATTGGTCACATTTTCCTAATGTATTTGTTTATTTTGTTCCTTATGAGAATAATAGGTGAAGTCAAATGGGCCCAACAGAATTAACATAGAAATACTTTATGAGTGGGCCCAAAAATGGACTGGCATCCCTTTTACAGCTGTTAGCTAAAGTGTGCCTTTGCTGAAAAGCTGACTTCAGCAGAGTGATATGAAGCTTATTATTACTTTCAACATACTCAGTAGCATTTATCCATCCATCCATTTTCTAACTCGCTGAATCTGAATACAGGGTCACAGGAGCCAATCCCAGCCAACACAGGGCACAAGGCAGGAACCAATCCTGGGCAGGGTGCCAACCCACCGCAGGACACACACAAACACACCCACACAAGGGCCAATTTAGAATCGCCAATCCACCTAACCTGAATGTCTTTGGATTGTGGGAGGAAACCGGAGTGCCCAGAGGAAACCCACGCAGACACGGGGAGAACATGCAAACTCCACGCAGGGAGGACCCGGGAAGAGAACCCGGGTCTCCTAACTGCGAGGCAGCAGCGCTACCACTGCACCACCGTGCCGCCCAGTAGTATTTATTGAGTTGTTCATTTTTAAGACAATTAAATCTCTCTATTATAAAAGAAAATCTTGAGACGAGATTATTGCCAAGAGATCTTTTCAAGTCCCGCCCGCCTCTCAACCATTTTCAGCCACGCCCACATTCCTCTCACTTCTCATTCATGTGAATGCTTTTGACAGACACAGTTCCTGCGTTCTCAGCTCTTACAAATTTTTATGTTTTCCTCACTTTAAGGTCCCAATAAAAGAAGACTTATTGGCTATGCAATAGGACAAGATTAGTTGTATTCAAAATTGGTCAAACAATTCTAACATGTAAAATTTTAACAGGCAACAAGAAAGGTAATGTAGTACATCTTCCGCGGATAACATTAGACACCAAAGGAGATCTTGATATGCCATACGTATTAAAACGTTTACAGTTTCCCATTAGAATAACTTTTGCAAGAGAGAGAAATGATATTCACTCACGGGCAGTTATATGTTGCGTTGTCACGATTTAAGTCTAAACACGGAATCAAAATTCAATGCGATTTTGACCAAACGTTAATTCAAAAAATTGTTTTTACTGAAGTTTTACAGTAAAAGTGTAAGTTGAAAAAGTATTTGTGTGTTAATTTCAAAGCCAAACAAAACGAAAACATACAACACCACAAATAACTCTAACGCAACATGAAACATAATTTTCATTCAATTTATTATTACTATTTTTTTGCTATTATTATTACGATTTTTTACTATGGTTAATTACTCGCTGTAATGTAAAATAGTTCTATTAAGTATATGTAACAATTCCCATGAAAATAACAATCTGCTTAAATTGTTCATCCGCTTCTCCATACGCGAGCTGCAGATCCGCGAAGTGGCTAGTGCCTAGCGCCCACCCGGGGGTTAACGAGCAAAGGGAGCAGGGGGCAGAGCCCTCTAGTATGTCCTTAAAACAATGTAACATTTGCTGGAAAATCATTGAAAATATGTTAGCTGGCGACAGTTCTCGTGAGATGCATGACATAGTGTGTTTTAGGTTGAAATTCTGAGTTCATGAAGACATTTGAAAATATGTTCTTCCTTAACTATTTATGCTGATAACCTTGCATTTAATCCAAATAATGTTCAAAGATATTGTAGATTAAAACAAAGAAAGGAAAATCTTGTATATCACAGAGTTCAAAAGCCATTTCTAAAAGTGTCACGATTTGGTAAGACACATGCAGAGAAATGGAATTGTTTATCTCATTCATCCTTGCTGTGTGGGTCACAGATGGACATGTGTTTGTGTGTGCACACATCAGCTCTAAACAGCACGCCTCAGAACTCAGTTCACATCGGTCAAGTCAAGGTCAGATGTAAGCGTGAACTCTGGCCCATGCAGCTGGGGTTCACTTCCTGATAGGGTTTGTGCATTGTAAAATAATATTAGCAGATTGACAAACACCTCTTTTTTGTGAAAGAATAATCTTAAAATAATATTTTGAGCTGTGAGCTCTACCCTTTTGAAACTTTCATATCCATGTAGTATGTTTTACAGTTTTTTTTCCTGAGTTATGATTCTGTACAAAAACAAAAATGAGTTGCCCCCACCACATAACACACAGTTGTAATTGATCATGAGCACTACTGGGGTTAACACATTTAAAGTAACATTGATTACTTTTGAAAATAATGAGTAATCTAATGCAATACCTACGTCATTGCAGTAAAAATATCTGTTTTATTAAAAAAAAAAAACGAATATATGTTACTGCATTACTACGGAATCTTATTCCTGCCAATCCAAAAAAAAAAAAAAATAACTGAGGTATTTTGCAGAAATAATAGCTTTTCACGCCAAAACATTGCATGCTGGGGTCTGTAACATTGTGCGTACGCATGCTCCAGCCATCTGGTGACAGCTAGTGAGGAAGAACTTAAGTATGTGCCTAGTGTGCAATCAAGTGAAAACAATTGAACTGACATTATAGGCTGTAAGAACAGGCAAAAAAGTTTATAAAGGTTTGGAGGACGTCTGTGATGCCCATATAATTCAAGATCAAAATAATCGCAAAACATTCAAAATATACACGAGTAGTCTTCTTAAAAGTGAATCGTCAAAACAGACTGTCTCAAGATGGCAGAAGAGTGGAAGAGTTGGGTCCAGGAGACCAGAAAAAGGAAGTGATGTCATCAACAGTTGGCTTATCAATCTTCGATAAAGGGAGGAAGAAATATTAAGTGACAGCGCCAACCTCTGGATCAGAGTATTAATACAATCAGACGAGCTCTGAAGTTGTCTCTCATGTGTGACAAGGTATACGTATAATCTGACTTGTGCTGAGGGCTAAATGTAATCTGTCCAGTGTGGGGTTACAACAGCACCGGATGAAAGGTGAAAAAGAAACATGGTCCTTTGCAGGGCTTTTAGACAGGCAAGCAGAAAAGAGTGTGCTGCAATCAAACTGGTAACACAATTCTTTTCAATAACATGTCAGTTTAGTTTTAATCCAGGGTATTTGCTATTGATATGTTGAAATGGTGTGATCTGTTGGCATAGCAGACAGTGTTCATACTTGAAATCCCAGGAGGCTTGTGTTGGGGATAGAAAAAAAAGGACAGATGTCTCTTCACAGCACATAAAGAACTAAACACATTTATAAAATACAAGAAATGAACAATCTTGGCTTTGTTTCTGTTCAGTTTCATGAAAATTCTTATATTGGCATAGGATTTAATAACACATGCAGGCCAGCGAAATGGACAGTTTTTCATAGAAAAGAAAAAAAATTACTCAAAAGTAATGCTGTCTCTGCAACACATTTTATAAGTAGCTATATAACATATTTTTGTAAATAATGAGTAATGTAACTAAATTACTTTTAAAGGTAATGTTCCCAAACACTGATCATGAGTTACCAGTTAGAGAAGAGTTGTAGGAAACAGGCCTACCTTTGACTCCACAGTGTGCTGGTCCAGAAGTCTTGTGTTGAACCCACAAGGCCTCTACCAAACGACAATTTAATACAGTAGCAAAAGACACACTTGTTTAACGAAGAAACAGCATTTCTTAATGAATACTTGCACAGACAACTATCTTTTCAGGACAACAATCTTTTGTGTGGGCCTCACAAGTTATCTACCCCTACAGGCCAAGTAACATGAGCACCTGCGGGCAACCCAATCTTTATTAAACATTTACAGCAGAAATAGATCAGAATGTCAATACACTCACAATTTCCATGTCAACTACATCAGCCACTTATAGATAGATAGTTCCCTGGACTACAATACTAAATTGAAACACCTCTGATGTATGTCATGTTTGTTCAGTCTATTTTTGACAACAGAGTCCTGCACCTGGAATATGGCAAGACAAGCCTTTAGATGCTTTAAGGTTGATGGGGCTTGAGGTTCAATCACACTAAAAAGTAGTCTTGAGATTCTGTTAAGAGAAAAGATGGGGCCAACTTTATTACAAAATGTATTCTGGGAAGATCACTAAAGCGGGTATGATCATGTTCAACTGAAAAAATGTATCAGCTAGACTTACCAATCAAAAACAGGGTGTGCCAGAGAAAGGGTTTTGAGTGTACAACGGGAAGGTAAGTACTCACATTAGGACTCCATTCTACAATAGTCATTTGAGGTTTGGTACATTCAAATTATTTGTTACTTCTGTCGCTTTAACAATCCAAGTGTTTAAAATGTTTGTTGATTAAAGTGACTCTGTGAGAGATGATTTTCATAGGATCTACAAGATGGACAGATATTATGTGGCAGAAGCAATAATTATCCAACAATTTTCCAATTAGTAATTAAAATGATCATACATTTTTGAACACGCATTACAGTGCATATACTGTAGAGACTTTTGAATATAGAGTATGTATCATTAATCTAGGGCAGCTTTACTCTTTCTCAGATATACCTTATATTTATTGTGCTTTCTAGAAAGCAACACTGAATTTGAATCTGTCATCTGTTGTAGGGCTGCCTGACATACAGTATATGTGGACTCCCCTTGAACAAGGCCCAATCAAAGATGCTGTTTAACGTAAAAAACCACATTTTATATACAATATGGCAGGTGTCAAAGTTCCTGAAAAAAACCAAAAACTTCAACTGCAAACTGCAAATCAACAGTGACTGGAACTTACCTGGTCTGAGAAGATATAAAGAAACAGCATTAGCCACACTGCCACTGTCAAATATTCTTCAATAAAAGCCTGCAGATATATTTCTTAAATGTGCTAAAGAAAACGACAACTTTAAATTTGAGTGGAAACATTATGTTGATCTAATTAGGTTGTACATGTTTCATGTTTAACATTCCAAAATGTTGATTAGCTGCACCTCTGTAGTCCTTCCATGATTATGTTAATTTGCAACTCTACTTAACAAACCTGAAAACATTCCTGCCTTTATATTACCTCTGTTTGATGAGGTATACAAGTACTATGGTTTGCCTGTGCAATAAACTTTGAAAAGGGCTGAAGCTTTCTCTGTCTGTGGAGGCATAAACGATATATTTATAATAATTATGGCAATAATATTAATTCTCCTTTGGATAAAAAATCTGTGGTCTAAAATCCAGCCTAATCGTTAAGACAGACATCATGAGGTAGAGAAGATGGAAGTTTGGAGGTATGATAGTTATACTCATTGATCATGGCACCAGAGAGTGGTTATGTGTTACCTGTTAACTAACACATGCAAGTAAGAATTTCATTCCACTCTGCACATGCGACAATATTGACCCTATGGACCTGTTTGTTTGCCAGTTTAGTCCAGTCCATGCTCATCTGATTTTCTCCAATATCCCAAAAAGACCAATTGTAAGTTGATCGGCAGCTGTTTGGGTCAGTGTGTATTAGTGTGCCCATAGATGAATTTTTAGGATGGGCTCTGCCCCCCTGTTAAAGTTCTCATCCATTCTGAAAACAAAAGATATTGTAGGATATTGGGTTCAGATTTCCATGATTAAAACTTATAATACTCCTTTCAAGCACATTTTATTATTAAACTTATTGAAACAATACTGGAGTCTTTCGAAAAGGCAAACGACACACTAAAAAAACTTCCACATGCCTTCGAGTGTTAGTCCTCCTGGAATTAAAAGCCATCTTTTTCAGAGCTGTCAAGAGTAGCCAAAAGCTCCGTGAGCTAGAAGCTACATGAGCAACCTGCAAGACACAAGAACCCCAGCCCAGGGAAGAACTGCTTGTGTTAATAACATGTAAAGGTGTTTATTACTGTGAGACTTGAGACTTGTGCATGGCAGTGGTTGATCCAGCATTTCTTTGACTTCTCTCTAAGTAAAAGTATGTTTTCTCTGTATCTGAACCAGCTCTAGAAAGAGAAAACGCAGCCCGATGTGTGACAATATGAAAACACGATTAAGTAAAATGGACACATACTTCCACATGGCTGATATTTAAATGTAGTTGATTTATCTGGCTAACTTGAGCATTTGCTTTACATTAACTGTTTGGAGACAGGAGTCGACTTATGTCGACATAAATGGGTGAAGGCAGATGTTGATTAATGTCGACATCCAGGGGTAAGAGGGTGGCAATAAGTTGTACATGTCGACAAAAGTCGCCGTTACATTATAGTTTGGCTAGAGGGCAGTTATCTGCGTTAGCTGATCCACCTATGGCAACGCTCACCAGGGAACACTTTCTCAGACTTAGATCCATGGCAGGCAAGCTGGCTACTGAACTTCACCAGACGATGTGGAGTGCTAGTGGACACTACGGATTACCAGCCACTCTTCTACTTCAAGCTGTTTTTCCAGAAAATGCCTTTGAGCTTATGAGTGATGAGACAAACAGATATACTAAACAATTTTTTAATTCGCCAGCTGAGCCTTTACTGTTTTCTTGTGTAACACATACTGCAAGCAGTATACAGTAATCCCTCCTCGATCGCGGGGGTTGCGTTCCAGACCCCCCCGCGATAGGTGAAAATCCGCGAAGTAGAAACCATATGTTTGTGTGGTTATTTTTTATACATTTTAAGCCCTTATAAACTCTCCCACCCTGTTAACATTATTAGAGCCCTCTAGACATGAAATAACACCCTTTAGTCAAACGTTTAAACTGTGCTCCATGACAAGACAGAGATGACAGTTCTTTCTCACAATTAAAAGAAAGCAAACATATCTTATCTTCAAAGGAGCGCCGTCATAAAGGAGCGCGTCAGGAGCAGAGAATGTCAGAGAGCGCGCTCGCAAAGAAAAGCAAACAATCAAAAAATCAATACATGCTTTTAAGTATACAGAAGCACCTCGATAAAGCGGCATTTTGTAGAGGAGCGTCCCTGTCCTCTGTGCAAACAGCCCCTCTGCTCACACCCCCTCCGTCAGGCAGAGAGCGAGAAAGATAGAGAGAAGCAAACAAGCACAGCGGGAAGCATATCTTATAGCATTGAGGAGTTTTAGTTAATATGTAATACATGCTCTGATTGGGTAGCTTCTAAGCCATCCGCCAATAGCGTCCCTTGTATGAAATCAACTGGGCAATCAAACTGAGGAAGCATGTAACCTAAATTAAAAGACCCATTGTCCGCAGAAAGCGGCGAACCAGCGAAAAATCTGTGATATATGTTTATGTTTAGATGTGCTTACATTTAAAATCCGCGATAGAGTGAAACCGCGAAAGTCAAAGCGCGATATAGCAAGGGATTACTGTAATGTGGCCATGCATGTCACTGGCTGCTTCTAATGTTACCATACCTTGCAGGCTTTTTAATAGGCATGTGAATTCACATACTGTAGAGGCTCATGGAACATAAAACATGGTAACATTTGTCATAAATAAGCATTTTATGTTGATTTATATCTGAAACCATTGCTTTGTGTGCAGTTTTTTGGAAAAAATATTCAGCCTTGGGCCAAAATGGAAAAACGTTTAATTAGCCCTCAAAGAGTTAAGCATCTCCTCTTCTAGTGTGTACTGTAGTTCAATTATGTAACAAACCGAGCCCGACAGATGAAAGAAGGCCGATTGCTGCCTCTCACCTTCATAATCTGTAATGTGACATAAACAATGAAAGCCTAATATCACCCCAGAAAACAAACTGCTGTAAGTTCCCCCTGTTCATTTTTTTACATTTACGTTACAAGAGAAATTTAGCAAAAGGTGACTATATTATGTGATTTAAAAAGAAATTAAGAACACAAGACAGCCCCATGGTAGTAATCAAATGAACAGTGTATACACATGCCATCATCTCTCTTGCAGTTCACTTAATAGTCCATTTTCTTATCAATCTCATTTAACAGGATGGAATATTTGTAAGAACTCGGTGGTGAATGAATCTGACTTTAGATGTAAAATATTTCAAAACTCAGTACTGCACTATGATAAAAAAAAAATTCAACGAGCTTACTTGGATCTACTAGATGAAGAAACTGGTCACTGATTTTCACTGCGCCAAAAAGCGCCTCTTTGTCCGATCGCTGTTCAGGGAGTGGGTCTAGTGGGTACTTGTGGGTCCACATCAATGATAGGTTGAACTAGTCTCACAACACTGAAGACTTGTATAAGAAAAGGCAGAGCAGGCTTTCTTTTCTTAGGAGACTGTGTTCCTTTAAATGTGGGTAGAGACATCTTTTACATCTTCTACATCTCTGTGATGGCCAGTGCGATTTTCTACTGTGTGGTGTGCTGGGCTAGTAACATCATTTCAACAAAGGCCCACCAAATTAACAAGCTAAAAGGGCAGGCTTAGTTATGGGATGCTCTCTGGACCCCCTTGGAGGTCGTAGCAAAGGAAAGAATTAAAACTGAGTGCCATTATGAACAATGCTCCACATCCTCTGTGTGTCAAGAAATACTACCGGGGCTCTTTTATAACAACAGCAATACCCCCTGCATAATACACCACTGTGACTGTGTCTGCTAAGTCTGAAGTTTTCTCTCTTTTTAATTTTCTTACTTTTTTAGTCATTCTGGTGTGTGTTCAGACCAGAACTACAGTGGATGTATATAGCGGATAGGATAATGGACGGATATTTATATATATATATACTGCTCAAAATAATTAAAGGAACACTTTGAAAATGCATCAAATCTCAATGGAAAAAAAAATCATGCTGGATAGCTATACAGATATGGACTGGGTAATGTTTTAGGAATGAAGGGATGCCACATCATTTGATGGAAATGAAAATTATCAACCTACAGAGGGCTGAATTCAAAGACACCATGAGAATCAAAGTAAAAAAATGATGTGGCAGGCTAGTCCATTTTGCCGAAATTTCATTGCAGCAATTCAAAATCGTACTCACTAGTTTGTATGGCCCCTACGTGTTTGTATGCATGCCTGACAATATCAGGACATGCTCCTAATGAGATGATGGATGGTGTCCTGGGAGATCTCCTACCAGATCTAGACCAGGGCATCACTGAGCTCCTGGGCAGTCTGAGGTGCAACTTGGCAGCGTCGGATGGATCAAAACATAATGTCCTAGAGGTGTTCTATTGGATTTAGGTCAGGCAAGCGCGGGGAACAGTCAACAGTATCAATTTCTTCATCCACCAGGAAATGCCTGCATACTCTCGCCACCTGAGGCTGGGCATTGTCGTGCACCAGTAGGAACCCAGGACCCACTGTACCAGCGTAGGGTCTGACAATGGGTCCAAGGATTTCATCCTGATACCCAATGGCAATCAAGATGCCGTTGTCTAGCCTGTAGAGGTCTGTGAGTCGCTCCATGGATATGCCTCCAAGATCATCACTGACCCACCACCAAACCAGTCATGCTAAACGATTTTACAGGCAGCATAATATTCTCCACGGCTTCTCCTGACCCTTTCACGTCTTTCACATATACTCAGGGTGAACCTGCTCTCATCTGTGAAAAGCACAGGACGCCAGTGGTGGACCTGCCAATTCTGGTATTCTATGGCAAATGCCAATTGAGCTCCCCGGTGCTGTGCAGTGAGCACAGGGCGCAGTAGAGGACATTTGGGCCCTCAGGCAACCCTCATGAAGTCTGTTTCTGATTGTTTGGTCAGAGACATTCACACCAGTGGCCTGCTGGAGGTCATTTTGTAGGGATCTGGCAGTGCTCATCCTGTTCCTCCTTGCCCAAAGGAGCAGATACTGGTCCTGCTGATAGGTTATGGACCTTCTATGGCCCTCTCCAGCTCTCCTAGAGTAACTGCTTGTCTCCTAGAATCTCCTCCATGCCCTTGAGACTGTGCAGGGAGACACAGCAAACCTTCTGGCAATGACACGTATTGATGTGCCATCCTGGAGAAGTTGGACTACCTGTGCAACCTCTGTAAGGTCCAGGTATCACCTTGTGCTACCAGTAGTGACACTGACTGTAGCCAAATGCAAAACTAGTAAAGAAACAGTCAGAAAAGATGAGGAGGGAAAAATGTCAGTGGCCTCCACCTGTTAAACCATTCCTGTTTTGGGGTCATCTCATTGTTGCCCCTCTAGTGCATCTGTTGTTAATTTCATTAACACCACAGCAGCTGAAACTGATTAACAACCCCCTCTGCTACTTAACTGACCAGATTAATATCCCATAAGTTTCATTGACTTTATGCTATACTCTGATTAAAAGTGTTCCTTTAATTCTTTTGAGCAGTATATATATATATATATATATATATATATATATATATATATATATATATATATATATATATATATATATATATATATATAGTGTATATATATATATATATATATATATATATATATATATATATATATATATATAATCTTTCTTACCATTTATTTATTCTTCGGTAAAAGGTCAAATTTCTAATACTATAGATCTTATTAGTATGTAGCCAGTGTGTATATTTTGCATTGCAGTTTCATGCCTGTTTATAGAGTAATTACCTATGTGTAATACCAAATTTCACTATAGTTCTGCAGGTCTTAACTGACTTCATGTAAAATGTCTCCAATTTTATAGTTATCTCTTATATGGTGTTTACATTTCCCTAGATAATAAATGTATACCCATTATGCCCACATTTACTTTTTCTAAAGGTTTATGTGAAATAAGTGAGACTAAAAATGACATTTTGAAAGCAAAGTCTTCCCACTTTTTATTATATGCAGCTGTTTTTTGTTCATTTTCTTTTTTTTTGACATTCTTTATCAGCTCTTGCCACTCTTTTTCTATCACGATTTAATATTTGATGCTCTTGAACAGATAATTTGCTTTTCTGCCTTGTCAATATAGCCGACTGTGTTGTTAGCATTGATAGTGTCATGGGGTGGTATGGAGAGAAGATGTGCGCAGTAGGAGAAATGATTGGGTGAGCAGTGTGTTTTAATATAACAGAGAGATTTAAATATAATTTTTCATATTATGTTGTTAATTCTGTTTTGTGTTTGTATTTATGTAACATTATGAGTTTTATTCATGTTGTAATTTTTGCTATCTGCCCTGTTATCTGTATGTGGAACCTAAAGAGGCAAGGCCACCTAATTAGGCAGCTGGTCTACTGGCCCCAAGCGGTGTTTAAACTGAAACTGAGGAAGGCTTAACAACCTCATTATTGTGATTATGATATTGTGATCATTGGCTTTGATTTTGTGCTTCACTTTCTGGATTTTGTCCCCTGTATTCTCTTAAAAGTACTATTTCTGGGTGGTGTTTATTGGCTGTGTTTGCTTTTAGGTGTTGCATTTTGCTCCATTTTATTCTGGCTTTGTTTCTCTTCTTTTTATTTTTATTTTTCAATTAATATAAGGATGTTGTTTGGTATTGGATCAGAGGTTTCCTTGTTTTCATTTTCTCCATTTTGTGAGCCCTAGTTGGGTATGCTTGGGAGCCTCGTGGTTTTCCATAGTTAATAATGTTAATGCGTTTACTGAGGTTATTATTAATGATGAGAAATATAAAAGAGATGCTGATAAGAACAAGACATGGTATAATTTTGCCATTTCAAATCACTTGGTTGGTTGTATTGGTCGCTGTTAAAGGGATAAAAAATGTAATTTATGCTCTTCTTTACCAATTGTAATTCAGCATCTGCTGCCATCTATTCCTGGGTTTAGGGTTAGGGGCAGGGTTACAATTAAGTGTAGGCCTGGCCTTTTATGTTAAATTTTTGAATGCCTGCTCCCGTTTTTGTGTTTTTTCATAAGATATAAAATTATTCTAACATGATGCACCTTGGATATTAATTGATGATGCATTGTACTATTATTGCAATAATAATTTTGGTTGTAGTAGTAACAGTATATACAACAATGAGAGGTGGAACAGTGCCCTAGAATGGATAAGAAAAAGTTCAGGTTAGAAGAATGGATGAAATTTATTAATGACAAAATAAGGAGAAATTTCACATGTTAAGGATATGAGGAGAAACATTCAAAGACTAAAACTCTTTAAATGTTGACTACAGGTCTTGTTGTATCAGGTCCTAATCCCTTTTTGCTATTTCCATTATATAAAGAACACTTAACTAGTCTTAAATGCTTTCTGAATGAATTTCTCCTACCTCTTATTTACTTAAATTCTCCCTCAATTCTAGTAGCACTTTCACACAGCTGTCACCAACCCCTGTGATTTTTTTTCCCTGGATTTCTAACATGGCAGCAAATTGTCTTCCTTTCTGTCTCAATTTTAATTTGAGGAGAAAAAAAAAGTCAGAGGAAATGAAATGTGGTGAATACGTACATGGGATGTGAGGTAACAATCACAATGTTTTTGGTGAAAAACTGACTGAGAAGGCTGTCATGATGTAGTTTTGCATGATGCCACTTCTACGGACTTTTTTTTTGTTCCTCTGATGCTTTACTTCAGGCCCCTCAACACTACAGTGTAATGTTGCCAATGAACAGTCTGTGCTTGGGAAACAAACTCTTTATTAACATTTTTTTAATGTTGAAATATTGGATTATTGTTGTCTTGATGTTTGATATGACCTGACTTGCTTTTTTCAGCTTGTATAAAAAAAATTGCTGAAACCATGTACACAAATGTGGAATAAATGCCAGAAGTATGCACACAGATTACCAAGACTTCAAGTATATGATACCAAGCGGCATAGTCGATAAATATACCCTACTCCTGCGGTATAGATCAATTCTGGGAATTTTTGGGTCCCTTTTTATATGAACAAAATAATAAACAAAGTAAAATTGCAAGCTAAGCAGCAGTTCATCTTGTATCCACTAGCAGCACTAGCAGGTGGTTGTCTATCTTATGTTTTGGCCTGGCTTGGTTTTTGCTGCAGCATGGCCTTCTGGGGATGGGCAGGTTTGGAGGAACGGAGAGAGAGAGAGTTTCTTTGTTACCTTTGTCTTTATCTTTATTTCATGTACCTCCTCCAGGGCCAGTCCCTATTTCACACCAATCCTATTCAGCCACCGCTCCAGTCCTACCCAATTCCTACACCCCCTCCCCTAGCCCCGCCCTCATCCCCACCCCCATTCTAACACAGGTTTTTCTCCTCATCTTTAATTTAACATATCTGTACCTTCCATTTCAGGCTAAACTGCCCTGCTTAACAGCCTTTCATCTCAGCCCACTTGCCCAGACTTTCTGAGATTTTATCTATACTAGAATTAACCTGCAGTAAATACAACAGTTGGTTCAACAGATTTTTTTTTTCCCTAAGTACTAGGGGGCTCTGCCCCCTGCTCGCCAAACCCCGTGCAGGCCCTGTGCACTAGTCATTTCCCGGATCTGCCGCTTGCGACGAATCGTGCTGTGATTTTGGATAAACACGAATATCAACTCTGTCTTTGACATCTCTGTCTTTCGAAACTATTGTCGATGACAATTGGTCTCATGTTGGTTTATTATATATGCGAGAGCATGATCTTTCGGATTCATATAGAAATCCAAGACAACTTCTTTGTCCATGTTTTACAGATACATTTCGTGTAAATTGCGATACTTTTGGACGTATGGATTTGTATCCATTATTGGCTGTAGAATTTCTAATACATCTGATCGTTTAATTCTTTCAATTCTATGGTACATAACTTCTCCATGATCATAAATATAAACCAGACCGAATTGTGGTCTCTTTGAAATTAAACTTGTAGTAGCTTTAATTGTTGTGGGACCACAGATTCTCATAACGTATGGTCCTGAATCATGTAAATCTATGTTTTGAGCATTGAATGATGCAAAGCAAACGCGAACAGATTATTGTAGATTCAGACATTTTGCCTGTAGTGTTTGAGATTTTCACTTTCACCAAATAACAAATCTTTTATTTCATGCGGATACGCCTTTTTATTAGGAAGAAACACTACTTTTCCCTGATGGCAACATGAATTAGACGATCTACAAGTCTCCGACATAAAGTTTAAATCCGAACAATATCTACATACTCCTGTCATATCACCTATGTCCAAATGTTTGATCTCTTTTTGCTGTTCCATTATTTCACCGAGTAATAATTTCTGTTTGTTTGCGCTAATGCGATCTTTACTCTCAGTTTTTTGAGACTTTAGAATTTTCGTACTTTCATAATCGCTTAACTACTCTGCATGTGTATTGCACCATTGTTTTTGAACCTCTTTATGACATTCTACTTTGTCTTCTACTCTTTGTCTTTTCTTCTTCTACTATTTGTCTTTTATTTCTGCCCTGCTTGGACCTGTTAGGCTTTCAGTTCATCTTTTGGCACAAAGTCTCGTCTGGTGGGACTCGAAATTATCTCTCTCGTCCCAAGATTTTTTTATATAATAGAGAGACATATTTTTATCATTATATTACTACACTGTTCTCCTCACTGTATTATGCTGTTTGTA
This sequence comes from Polypterus senegalus, assembly GCF_016835505.1. NCBI lineage: Eukaryota > Metazoa > Chordata > Cladistia > Polypteriformes > Polypteridae > Polypterus > Polypterus senegalus. Next base: position 159,038,810 of record NC_053162.1, read on the forward strand.
ATTTGCAACTTGTTTGACTCTAGACTTTTTGATATGCTTTCAGATTGTGTTTTTTTTTTAATATTATCTACTTTGAATTGCCATTGGAAACTTTTTTTTTTTTGCTGTTTAAAAGTCCTGTTTGTATTTTGCTCTGTTTTGAAAATAAACACCTGGTTTTGTGAACTTGTCAATGCTAAAGCTAGAGGTTTCATGGTTCTTCCTTAATGGTGACATACTTTAAGGTTTTTTGAGACTGCTATTATTTTGAATTCAAAGCCCTGTACTCAATTTTGAGGCCTAGTGAGGTATGAAGCCTTTCTTTCTCATTGGGTCAGACTTACCTTGGTGTAAGACCTCATTTGTAAGCTGTTTTGGAGGGTCTCACTCTTTCATTGTTCTTTGGTGCCATAGATTCATAAAAATTATTGGTTAAGGCATTTCAGCAAGACTTGCTTTATACTTTAAGTACAGTCACCCCAATTGTTTTGTTTGAATTCCCCTTAATTCATAGTATTGTACCGTTTTGAGCTCCACTTTGATTTTGGTTGTGGCTCAATATGACTAACAGAAATAAGCCAACATACAGCATAAAACTGAAATATTCAGGGTTGACAGCACTTTCCTTTTTTATTTCTCTGACTTCCATGCATGTGACATGGAAACAAATATATTCTTGTTAGTGGGTGTGTATGTGCATTGTCTGAATAATCACAAAGCTTATTTATTGTGCCGGTATATCCCCTGGGGGTACATCAGCACTCTAATTGCAATGTAGGAACTTGGTAACAATTTAATCACTGTCTCTTCCCACACTACAGGCGGTTGCCAGTGGAGGTATACAAAGACAAAGCTGCTGGCAAATAAAGAGATCAGTGATTAAAATTATGAACTTTTCATTGATTGGGACAAGAAAAATGTTTTGCATTTTTAGGATGCACTCAGTCTTGCTTTTTTTGTTGTAACATGAGTCTTCGATGGCAGACGTTTGGGGGACAGGGGGCTGCTAACAGAATAAAAATGTAGTACACGGTAAAAGTACCCAGGCCAAAAAAATTATATTTCTGCTTGTTCCACCCACCAGCAACTCCTCCTTTATTTATAAAATCCAAGTTCATTGAGCTGCATCAGCATTGTGTTCTCAGTTGAAATAAATTAGGTCACTGCAAGTAGAGATTAGTTATTGCTCTTGACTTGTCATCTTTTCCTGCTGGGAGTCTGGCCCAGAACATTTCTGTATATAGTCAGTACTAAGCATTTGTCTGGTTTAGATGAACTTCATGAGGGGCAGCAAAGAGATCTAACTAGAAGAATGTATTTCTTGTTCAGGAGGACCATTCTTAGCCAGTACTATCATAAAGTATACAGTGAAGCCATATGGTGCCTTTAAATGAGCTACTTGTTCAGATTTTAAGAAAATAATAGACCAGGTCTACGTCAGATAGCATTTTTGCTATTGCTTTTGATATCTTATCACTTTAGTGACAGTCGTCCCTGTTTTGTATGGTTAGTCCTTCCCCATCACGGTTTAACCATGACAATATGCAGAAAACTCTATTTTGCTGTCATTCATATGTTGTGATACTCAACATTATATTAAACAGAATGATATTTCTCTGAGATGTTGTTAAATGACTCCTTTGGTAAGGTGAATCATTTTTTAATTTTTTTTTATTTTTTATTTATTAATTTTATTACAATCAATACATAGCAATCAAGTTTTTACAAAAAAGAATTATGTTAAGAACAGATCGATCCCCACCCTGAGAGAGAGAGCAAGCCAAACGGTGTAAAATTTAAGGCTTGTAAAATACCTAAATTAATAAATTCTCTCTGCTTTATAAACTTATTTTAAAATATTACTGATTAGATCCTGCCATGTTTTGAAAAAAGTCCGTACGGATCATCTGAGTATTTGATTTTTTCCAATTTTAAATAATATAACACATCGGTTTCCCACTGACTTAAAAGAGGAGAGTTTGGGTTCTTCCAGTTTATCAGAATAAGTCTGCGTGCCAACAGTGTAGTGAATTCAATCACAATTTGTTTGTCTTTCTCCACTTTAAGACCCTCTGGAAGAACCCCAAACACAGCTGTTAATGGGTTAGGAGGGATTGTGAGTCCAAGGCTGTCTGAGAGGTAATTAAAATTTTTGTCCAGAATAATGTTAATTTCGTGCAGGCCCAGAACATGTGACCCAGTGAGGCTGGGGCTTGGTTGCAACGTTCGCAGGTTGGATCATGCCCTGGAAACATTTTGAGAGTTTTAGTCGAGACAGATGTGCTCGATATATAATTTTGAGTTGTATAATTGTATGCTTTGCATATGGAGCTCGAGTGAATTCTCTGCATTGCTACTTTCCACTCCTTTTCTGATATATTAATTGAGAGGTCATTTTCCCAGTGTCCTCTTGGATCTTTGAAAGGAAGGGATTGTAAAATGATTTTATATATTGTAGAGATGGAGTCTAATTCCTCAAAATTGAGCAATATTTTTCCAGCGTGGATGAGGGTGCAAGATGAGGAAAATCTGGAAGGTTCTGTTTAACAAAGTTCCTGATTTGAAGATAGTGAAAGAAATGTGTAGCTGGAATGTTAAATTTGGAATGTAATTGTTCATAGGATGCAAAGACGTTGTCTATATAAAGATCTCTAAGCAAGTTAATTCCAATTTTTTCCAGATATTAAAACTGCATATGTTTGTGAAGGTTGAAAGAGGTGGTTCTCTTGCAGGGGTGCCACAGATAGAAGCTTCTCCATCTTAAAATGCTTTCTACATTGGTTCCAGATTCTAAGTGAGTGGAGCACAATTGGGTTATTAGTGTATTGCCGATAGCGTGTGTTTATTGGAGCACAGAGCAAGGAATACAAAGAAGTACTGCAGGATTTTACTTCTATTGTGGTCCAAGCCTGAGTATGTTCTTCTATTTGTGTCCAGGTTCTTATCGCCTGTATATTTGCGCCCAGTAATAAAACTGGAAGTTAGGTAGAGCCATGCCGCCTTCTGCCTTTTGTCTTTGTAGGGTCGCTCTTTTGATGCGTGGATGTTTTGAATTCCAAATAAATGAGGTTATTGTTGAATCTAATTGCTTAAAGAACGATTTATTAATGTATATTGGGATGTTTTGAAATAAAAAAAGGAGCTTAGGAAGAATATTCATCTTAACAGTGTTAATTCTTCCAGCTAGTGTGAGATGAAGGGTTGACCATCTATGCAAGTCTTGTTTAATTTTTTCCATGCAGACGATGAAATTTTGTTGATAAAGAGCTTTATGTTTACTTGTGATGTTTACCCCGAGGTATTTAAACTGTTCTGCAATGATAAAAGGTAGGGTGTCTAATCTAATATTATATGCTTGAGAATTCACCGGAAAGAGTACACTTTTATTCAGATTAATTCTGAGACCAGAGAGCTTTTGAAATTCTGTGAGTGCTGCTAAGACTGCAGGCACAGAATTTTCTGGGTCCGAAATATACAGTACCATATCATCTGCATATAATGAGATTCACCTTGGTAATGTGAATCATTTGATGAGTAAAATTTACATGTCATTAAACTGAGAAAAATGTTTATTCATTCATAGATTCTGTCATTTATTTGTTCCTCCCTCTTAATGTAATCTTAATGAACCAGAGCCTTCGGTGGCAGAGTTAAGGGCAGGGCAGGAACCAAACCCTGGACATGGCATGAGTCAATCGCAGGGCTCACTTAAACCCATACCCACAATCACTCATCACAGGCCAATTTGGAGTATCACACACGTGTGCATGGGCGGCAGCTAAAGGGAATGATTGAAAGTAATTCCATAAGAGACTCTTTCTTTCACTTCTCTGCAGATCAGTTACGGGAAATTATGCCTGGCCCTGATGACGTCACTTCTGTTTCCGGCCTCATTGATGCCACTTTCCAGTTCTGGCCCCACAGATAACGTCACTTCCGACCCGGGCTGATTGACAATACTTCCGGTTCCAGCCCTACTGATGACGTAATTTCCAGTCATGGCCGCAATGATACCACTTCCGATTCTGGCCCCACTATTGACGTCACTTCCTCCGGTCTCGTTTAAAGCCGCCATCTTTGTGCCATCAAATCAGTTTAGTTGTGGACCCCAACCTGTAAAAATCTGTACCTTAAATCTATCCATCTGCAGCCAGGAACAATATACGGGTGGCTGCCCCAAGCCTTTTTTTGTGTAACTCTTTGTCATACTTCTGACAGGAGGTACAATTAATGTAATCTCTATTTTATTTATGTAGTATTTGTTAAACATCCATGACGACCCTTAACTCAAAATGCTTGAATTTCAGATTATTGTAATATTGTGGACAGTGCTTTTCTTTACACACGGACCTTAATCATAGCTTATTTGCTTTGTGTGAGCGTGTACCTCAGCCTGCAGCAATATATAGCGCCTTTACCAGGGGTCCGATTTATAAAACTGGAATATGCACAAAAAAGGGGCTTGAAATATCCAAATGGAACTGCCCACCCAAACGTTTGTATTTGTAAAAGAGAACATGATGGAAGAATGTGCATATTTTTACAGAAACTATGACCCATCCTTTAGCAACATTTTGGAGAAACTTGGAAATGATGACACCATTGATAATGTAGGGAAATGAAGCCAAGCCAGCTAAATGATGACATTGCATGTAATAATTCATATCACCAAGCCATTATTATAATGTGTGTTACGGTGACACATACTAAGCCTCAAAAGTGATAGTGAATATGATGTACAGACTCAATTTTAGTTCCATTTTAAGAGGGTCAATGCTGCGTATTTGCACTGAAGAACTTATTTTTTGTTTATTTCATAGTTTAATTAGGCTACCTGTAAAAAAACAATAAAAACAGAGACGTGATTGTCGCATGCAGAAAGCTCTGAATTCCATGCCCTACAGACTATTTATGACTTGATACAACAAGGTTTGTTTGGTGCTGCCTGAATACTATGTAGTCAGTTATAAATGAAGGGAATGAGCTTCCAGTCTGAGTTTTTGCTCATGATGATGACTAACCTATGAGCCAATTTAGACTTTCAAGAGAACCTTCTCTTGAAACTATGTGCTTAAGAACAGACTGCTTGAACTCAGGCTACACCCGTTCATGAAGGTTTTAACAACAGTTGGCTCTCTGGCAATAGGCACCCACCAGAGGGATCTGGCCAGCAAGTTGGGAATATCTCAGCCAAGCCTCATCTCATGCCCACTGTGTTGGAAGCCATGAATGACTGACGCGGCACTACAATTCAGTTTCTGCAAGTTTTGTTGGAAATTTGCAGCAATGTCCAGTAATGTTCAGTTTTTCTAACATAATTGTGGCAGTTGACTGCACTCATATTACAATAAGTACACCTAGAGAGAATGACACTACTTTTATTAACCATAGTGGCATTCTGTTAATGCATAATTCATCTGTGAAGCCAAGATGAGATCGTGGCTCACTTTGCCGGGTCAACCCATGATTCATTAATTTTTAGGCTAAGTAGAGTTGATCTGATGACTTGTTGAAAGCTTTATATGAGATACCTCGTTGGTAAGGTAACTGGCTAAACTCATATGTTCTGTACTGTTCATTGTAACAGCAATCAAGTCATTACATGTGCCAAGTGGTAGTGGCTTCCCTCTCATTCGCTGGCAACTTGCGCCTCTCCCAAACCTTCAGAGCAAAGAGATTCAGCACTTCAATGCAGTGCAGACAGTGGCATAGAACTCGTCAAATGCAATTGGTCGTACCTGGGACCATCAGATGTGAGGTTGCTCTACCAGCCAATGAACGTCTGCAGTATCGTGATTACATACGTATTAGGTTCATTAGCAAAGTCCATGTATATTTGTTCCAGGGTGGCAAACTAAAGTGGATTGAGGTATGTTCATGTGCACACATTTACAAGATGAATGCGATTTATAAAGGTAAATTGCATAAATATATCCATACTTTGTTTACTTTTCATAAATACATTTTTTTTTGGTGTACACATTTTCCCCTTTTTTGTTGTGTACATATTTTCATGCTGGAATCCACGCAAAGTTACCTATATGAATGAGACATTTTTTAATCTTTGATGTTTAATAACTTTGCAAACCTTTTTGAAAATGTCTTTTCACTTCGCCATTATAGGCTATTGAGTGTAGATCAATGGGCAACAATTTCAGACGTACCCATTTAAAATTAAATCTACACTACAGTGAAGTATACAGGAAGTTTAGGGGTCTGAATACTTTCTGAATTCACTGTATATGATGTCACAGAGCATGTTCAGTGGAGTTCTATTACGCGGTCACATTTCAATGGCACACAAAAAAAAACAGCCTCCCTTACAGTAAGGCCGTGTCTGCTCACACCTCAGTTAAGACCCGGCCTTGCAGGACAAACTCCATCACATGTACAGTTCATCGAAAGGGCCTCCAGGTGCTCTATTGGAGTCATCAATGAGCCAGGGTATTACACTGAATTGTTACCTAAAAGAAAACAAGTGAGAGAAGAAGAAGAAAAGATGATAGATGCGGAGAACTGAACAGACCACCCCGCATCACTGAATCAACTTTCCTTCTAATGGAGCTTCCAGCTAAGGTGGACTCAAGTGCCCTCCAACATATTACTCTGCTTCCACTCATCTGTGTGGTAAACTGGGGGACTGGTGTCCCACCTACTGTTTTTCTGCCTTTGAGTGATTTTCGCCAGTGATAAATACATAAGCATGTACATGTTGTAATTTTCAAACCTTTATGTTTTAATGGTATTTCATGTTTCATCTTAATATTATATTTTTAAATGTGCACAACAATCGGAGCTGCCTATACAAAAAATAAAGTACATTTTTCAAATGTAAATCAAATAAGCAAGACGAAGGCAATGAATATAATTTTACAGCTGCCTACAACTGAGTGAGTCTAATGACTGCTTTTTTCTTTGCTTGATTATCACCAAGCTATGATATTAGGGTTGGATGCAGAAATTGAGGGAGGTTTGCAGGACTTGTTTTTTTTTATATCTTCCCAACAGCCACCTAATTGCATTTCAACCAAGATCTAAATGTCACCTGATGATGACATTTAAATATTTTTTTTCTGAAATGTGATTAGGACTTGGGTGGAAATTGAACACAAATTATGGCCATTCATACTGTAACCTTGGATCAGTGATCATCACTGCTGGCTGTCAGTGCTTCATGTCAAATCAAGGTGCTGAGCTAAATTCTGCTTATTGTAAATTTGATGTCATTTAGTGTTTGATTGCTGACTACTGTACTTCTTAGCGGGTTGCTGTAATGTGGCTAAACCAAATGGGGCCGGGTGTTTCACTGTTAACACTTTGGACAGGTGAGCAAAAATCAGAAATGCAAGAAAAATACTTATGGGGGATGCCTTGGGTGGGTCAATAAACTGAAATATTTTGTATTTCTAGGTGTCAAAAATCCTCTGAGACACCTTAACTGCAGTTAGGCCCATCACTGAATTAGAGGGATAATCCATCAGTTTAACACTTGAGTTTCTGTGTCTGAGTGCTTCAAGCGTGGCAGTTCTTCTTACTCCACTCCAAGTGTGATGGTAAACAATGTCTCAGTGTAGAAATCTGGTAAGAATTATACCAGTTAAGTATAAAATTAGGACATTCTCATCAAGGTTTCTATTAGGTAAATACTCAAATGCTAATGAACGAGTGTTCCATGTCATACTTTAGTGTCAGAGAACACACCACCATTAAACGTTCTTGTAGAATATCTGCAGTGTTCCATAGTAACAAAGTATAAAGGTTTTATTTCTTTACTTGAGCATGTTTTCAGAATATTTAGACTTTACTTAAAATAAAAATTTTGTGTCTAATTCCACTTTTACTTCACTACATTTTCAAATGCAAATGGCTACTTTTACTTCAATATATTTTGCTAAAAACATTCGTTACTACACTATTATACCAGAAAACAAATAGGTTCTGGAAATATGCACAATTATTTACGCTGTCTATTATCTAAAGCTTCCCTTGCTTTAGGAAAATTTTCAGATACAGAGAATCCGTAATGATTTTGAAATGCACGCCATTGGATCTTCTATTCAGTCACTCCAAGTACGTGCAAAATGTGGTACGGCTGATGGTTGTTTGATGTGCAATGCCAGTTAATTTTGCTGCTGTGGATGCCATGTGCGGGCACTGCCCTCACTGCAGCCTGCTGAATGGGGCAGGGATGATTGTTGGCTGTAGCGAGCGGTATTTGTCTGTTCACATGCTCTGGTTGACGCACCTTGTCACGTGTGTTGCTGACATGTCTTCTCACATTGTCCTTAGCATGACAACTCCAACACAAATCCTGAATCAGTGGCGTAGCTAGGGGCGGGCGTAGGTGGCTGTCCACCCTAGGAGGCACAATTTTTGGGGCAGCATTATTGGCCAAAGGCTCAGTACGGGTCGTGTGTAAGCAGCAGGGTTCGGAAAAATGTCACTTATGAATGAAAAAAGCAAAATTCTCTGATTTTTATCCACAAATGCTTCCAAAATAATTTTCAGACTGTCCTTCTGTGACGGTATCAGACACAGCAGTTGAAATTTATGATGTAATAGCAAAAATAAGCATAAAAATTACACTGATAAGAAATTTTAGGAAGATAAACAACTAATTTATAATTTATAATTTTGTTTTGCTATCAATCCTATTGTGTTCTTGCTCAGAAAACATCCCCACATATCACTTGTACACTGCACTGGTTCTGATTTTCGCAAACTAAACTAATAATTAGAACACAGCTCATCAGGGCGGCCATACTATATTCTTGTCTAGTGGATGCTTATAAATAATTATATGTGAAAAGTGATTGCCGTTTCTCTATATATGAATAAATCTATGCAAAATGTATCTTACTTTTTCTCTGTACGTCATTTTAATTTTCTATTTAAATAGTTTAACATATTCAGATATGTTGGAGTGCAGCAAATTGAAGCACCGCCCCACCCCGAGTGGCACAAACTCGAGCTACTGTCCACTGTCTTGAACTATAGCTGGAAAAGACCAAGAGAAAAGGAAAGGTCTTTCCCTTGAATGTGAAACAGCAAGTGATTAAGCCCAGGTTAAGTGCTAAAATCTACACTACATGTGTAAAATAAATAAAAAGCACATCTGACATTTATGCCTTTCTCATCTTGGCAAAAAGATGCGTATTTAGCATCTAGTGGTTCTGAGCCCTTGCAAAATCTTACTGTGAAAATAAGTGTAAAATTTAGTGAAGTAGAAGTAATTTTCATGCAAAGAACAGAAATCATGTGTGAAATGAGGGTTGAGCAGCAGACATACCCTACACTCTGAGGAGTGCCCCTGCAGGATCGCCACACAGTGCCTGTTCCCCTCAATCCCCTCATCTCAAAAGACGTTTGCTACTCCAGTTCAAACACGGATCTCGTCACAGATGCGTCATTTGCTCGCTTATAATCTTTCCTAAACAATAATTGAAAAGGATCTTTTTATTTGACATAAAAAAATCCAGAAAAGAGGGAATGGAATTTTTATACAATTAACCTTTGAGGAGTTATTAAGTGCGAAACAAAAAAATATCTATTTTTCATCATGCCTTTATTTAAAAATTCACAGCAATGATTGTTGTCATGATAACCTGAAATAGTGATAATTTTATTGCACAATTGTTTTTAATTCTTTTAATGTAACAATCATATCCATATCAAGTTGTGTTCCGCAGAAATTGAGGTTAAAAGCCACAAAGGTCTAGTCGAAAATTGTATCTTTTAGTATGGCTGTGTTTTTTTTATTTTTTCTAGATATTAATGCATAGAAAATCTAAAATTGTTTAGTTTAATTTCTAACTTATACTGTACCAGAAATAATTAAAAGTTTTTTAGAAATAAGTGTGGTGATTTTCACGTAATCATTGAATGGTCAGTGAGACACAAATTCAAGTTTCTATGTATACATAAGAATAAGAATAACAACAAGAATTAAATATAAGATACGACAAATTCTAAATAAGCAAAGTGCCAGTTCTTCCGAGCTATTTTAGTAGGGACAGCTATTGACATGTTACTGCCATCTAACGGACATGTAGTGCTATTAATTTAGCATTATTTCGGCTGATAATGGCAACTTTAATGAAGATGACTCAGTTTTTATTGCTTTGTGCCCTCCCCCACCATAACCTATTGTCGATGGGGGGTGGAGTGAAAGCTTTAGACTCATCAAAAATTAACGATCTTAATGGATGTTGACGTTTTAGGGTCCGGTGTTACCGAAAACATCGATATCTCGATGATGACTGTGTTTCATAGTTTCTTGAGGATGGTCTGGAGCTAAAAGGGTTGGACTGATAAATGCCGAACTCGAAACTTAAGTTTGTTATGAGATGACAATGTGCGGATTAGTTATTGAGCCAAATCGTGCAAGAGGCACTCCAGAGGAACCCTCAGATACAATACTTCTGCAATTAATTAGGAATTCTCATCAATTGCTATTGTAATCACCTATTTTATGATCAGAGAGATCAGCATCAGAGCAGTAAATAATTACTGAAATGTTATAGAAAAGTTTGGGTAACTTGGCTCCTCGGGCGCAAAGCCTACCGACACTCATGTCTGAATTATTTTTTCTAGATATTTATACATAGAAAATGTAAACTTTTATTAGTCCATATTCTAAGTTAGACTATACCAGAAAAAAACTGCAAAGATTTTTAGAAATTGGTGAAGACATTTTTGTGTGATGCTCACAGACAGACATTCAGTTTATATATATATATATATGTATATATATATATATATATATATATATATATATATATATATATATATATATATATATATATATATATATATATATATATATATATCAACAATTATTTCTTTATATTTACATTTATTTGCTTGACATACGCTTTTATCAAAAGCAACTTACAAAAGAGTTAAACATAATCAAGTCACATTAGGATAGGGCTTGTTCGTTCAGCAAGTGTGTTCGGAAAGGTCACAAAAATTGATTGCCACAAGTGAAAAAGCTATAATAACTAATAAATATACAATCATGGACTATAATCAATAAACAATTAAACTTAGTCTAACAACAAATTAACAAACAATATAAAATATCAAAGAGTAAAGTTTTTTTTCCTGTCAATTAGACACAGAACAGATGGATTTTTTTATTATTAAACTAACTGTCAGTTTTCATGTAGTTCAGTGTTATTTAAAAAAAAAGGAGGCCATTTTGGGGCTAAGGAACGTTGAAAAATGTTCCCATTTAAATTAATTATAAATTGGTGTTCATATTGCGAAAATTCATCTTGCAAAGGGGTTTTCCATATTGGAAGAGCTCCTTGTCTAAGTGAGGGAGTCTGTACAGCTCTCCTACTAACATCTATTCCAATGAATTACAACATAGTCATTAAGACGGCCATTTGCGCTGAATGTCATTTCTTCACATTGCAGTTACTTGGTTCATATTTTAGTGATTGAAATATGACTTACCTGATTAGAGAAGGCAAACTGAGTTATTTTACGTTTGTAAGGACTTTTGGCCATAAACTGTAAATCAGGAAGAGATCCTCCGTTTACTTGTACATCTGATATTTAGATGTATTTAATATCAGATGCTTTCAGCATCTACTGGAGTAGTTTGATTATGGGCAACCAAGTCACTTTCCAGATAGGTAAATCTACTTTTTCCCAAGTAGAGCTGTTGGGTACTTTATACGACATAACCCAAGAATGTCCAGTCTTGTTACTGCACTTCATCATTGTGTAAATTAATTCTATTCATTAATTTCACTCATTTTGTGATCTATAACTTCTACATTTCTGCAGTTGTTTAAAAAGGTCTTACAGTTGAATATTATTCAAAGGCCCGGGATTCTAAGCCCACCTCTTCAATAGTCCCCATTTTAAAAAGACACTGCCATTTTTCTGCCAGTTTGTGAAGAATGTGCAGCAGGCTTGCTGCCAGGCTGTCTTCGCGTCACGTTTGCAGTCCATTACAATCTGGTTTCTACCTCTTATCATTGTTAAGTGGCAGTCCTCCCTGGTGAACATCGTCAGTACCACAACTAGCTGGGGACCGATCAGATGAAGCTGGAACCTCATTTTTGCTGTTGTGTGCGCCTTGCTACTCACAAGAATGCAGGGAATCTCCATCAAACCAATGAATCTAACTTTCCTTCTAGCAACGAGAGTCCAATTAAAATGTAACGGTTGGTTCTGTCACAGTTGATTACCATCGTCAGCTCCTCCTTTTGACAAAAGTCGACATCAGCCCTGAAAGAGTTAAGTTTGGCTGCTTTGCAAAGGAATCTGTGTGCAATGCTTACAGGTAACATGGTACAGAAAGAAGGGAACACAACATTTGATTGACAAGATTTGACTTACCTGATATGTTTAAACACAAAAAAGTGGTGATCTCATTTATCTGCAACCCACCCGTAGCTGCACCACCTGCTACTAATATGCGTTTGGTTTTTGTTTAAAAAAAATACTCTCAAAAAGAAATGTGAGAAAAGAGAAATGAAGCATGAAGAAAAGGGATGAGTAAAAATGACAAGCAATGAGTGAGGAGTAAAGAAGGAGAGGTGATGAATAAATGAAAAATCACATGGAGTAATATTGATGTTGGATCACTGAAAAATGGCAGATGTGGTTATATCCTAAAATGGGCTCCGTACTCTCATTCTCAGTCAAAGAATTGCTTTGCTATGCATTTAATAACTCTTACCTGACTTATTACAAATCACTACCCTGGTCTTCTGTCTCCATTTAATAAACATGTCATTATTCAGGTATTTAAATTTGTTCACACAATTTTGAAGTGCCATTATCATTTTTTGAGGCACAGATTAACATTATGTCATTCATTTGTAATCTGGACTTTATGTTCTGTTATTAACAACTATTTTGTATCATTTTCAAAGCCATAGTTTTTCTTCCAGGATGCTACCATTTTATGTTGCAGATGTCACGATGCAGCAAGGAGCACGGACTAAGGAGCACGGTCAGTTGCAGTGTCCTATCAGCTGGAGATGATCCTATGCTGATTTTGCCTTAGTGCATATTTACGGTGACAAGACTTACTTTTGGTTTCAGTGCTATTGCCGTGTGCCTCAGAGTTGAGGACTAGCAGCATATCAAGACTAGAATTAAATGAAGTTGTAGTGTACTTTTTGGAGCCAAAGAAAAAGGACAGAGTTGTGTACTTATTTAGACCACCTTGTGAGGACATTTGACCTTAGTACGGTGAGTAATGTTACAAAGTAAACTCTGCACTCATCTGACAGACTGTCATGGACATGAAAAAGCACACATCTGCCATTAAAAAAATATGGAAACCATAATTACAGTATATTTACATTTGAACTGTAGTATAGCGTGATACTGAATCAAATATATTTAATTCAATGCCACACACAGTAAAAGACAAGAGATACATAGACATTTTTATTGTGTGCAAAATAAGAAATACGAAAATAAAGATTGTCATATATTTAATATTTAAAAAGATGCCAAGTCAGTGTCCCTAAGTAAGAAAACGCTAGTCTGCCTGTTTGGAAAATGCATATTGAAAGATGCTGACAGCTTCTTCTAATGCTGTATTCCTTGGGAATGTCATGGCGGTATCTGTTTTCCAGATCTGATATGAAATTTCCTACAATATGCATTATACAGAGCTTGTTCCGTACTGTGATGTTTGTGCTGTGCTAAGACAGTTTTTACAAATATTGTCAAACCTCTGACTAGAACATTAATACACCTTGGTGATGATTGAATTAATTCAGTTATTAGAATAAGCTCTATGCCTAATGAATGAGAAGTATCAGCTATTCTTATGTAACTGGTAAATGAGATAAAACAAGACAAGATTAAGAACCCCACAGGCTCCAGGGTGTCAAACACATATATTTCATGAAAATCTCTCTATATATAAAATTCAATGTCTGTCTGTCTGCTTTTTGCTCATCCATTCAAAAACACAAATGACACAAGAGTCCAGAGTATCAAGGGCATCAGGTCCTATAATTAAGTAAAGCTATGTGTCATCTGCATTGCTGAGGTAGGTCACATTTTTTTTTGTCCTTTAAGAATTGTTATTTTTCCAGGGTGCAGTTTGTTACTTTTTATGTGTAAAATGACAATATACAATTACATCATGAATAAACAGTAATACTATTAATATGTCTTTATGACTGAAATCAGATTTTACATTTAGAGTTCACTTTAGCTAAAAAACAATTAAAGCTGTAATGTTACTCAGCTAGGTCATGACATACATATTATGATGACTTGTTACATGATGATTAACACATGCCAGTAAGAAGTGGTGTGCTCTGAGGCCAGGGATTTGCACTGGTAATCAGAAGGTTGCCAGTTCAAATCCCGTAAACCCCAAAAGTCTGTCCTTGAGCAAGGCCCTTAACCTTCAATTGCTCTGTCCTGGGTATGACGTTAATCTGCATCCAGCCCTCTATCATGGGGGTTGGTGGCAGAACTGGCACTCCAGCTACTTTATAAAAACCTCAGACTGTTCCATTCCATCTGAACAAGTGTGGTGCTGAGGTGTCACCCGTTGCATGGCTGCACTCAGGCCCTAATTTGGGATCCTGAGGTGGTTTGTCATGTGGTGGATGCAGCAATGTGCTTTATCGGCGTGTTCTCCTAACCTCTGTACATGTGACAGTAATGACCCTATAAACAGTATAAGCCAGTAATGTCACTGGAATGCAGCCTTCTGTGTTCAGGACATATATAACACATGCTACCTCACCAATTGTTAAGATTGATGGCATCAGTCATTCTGCATGGTCACTTTTGCCCCTCTTCCATTCTGGCAAATAGTGCTGGGACAGGTTTGTCCTCAGGTTAAAAGGTTACTCAATATGTACTTATTAACGGTGTAATTATGCACTTTCCATTTATTACAATAATAATAATTATTATTATCATTACTATTATCAATTACATTTAACAATTAACTAAAACTGTTCAATCAAATTTTAAGGTCACAAGGAGCCAGTGCCTGTTCTTACAGCAAAGCAATAGCCATCCTTTGACAGACCACCTCATTGCAGGACACACTCACAAGCTTACCTACACTCGCTTATAACAGGACCAATTTAGACCAATTTAGACTCACTAGTCATCCATCTTGGGTTTTGGAAGGAAATTGGAGTACCTAGGGAAGCTTCAAAAAGAAGTAGGCAGAATGTGATAGGGCCAGGAATAGAACAGAAGTTCCTAAGCTGTGTGTGGCTGTTCGTATAGTTTTATAAACTACCATAGAGAAGACAAGTCTGAAGTTTCTATCACTAACCTTTTTTTCCCCCGTTTACTAACAGAACAGACTGTGCTCTTCAAGGACTTCTGACTGTTGCCCTCTAATCTCCAGCAAATGTTTTTAAGCTTAAGGGCCGGATTTAACATTATTAAAGGAACTTATCATTCTGAGAGGGCGCATGTCATAGTAGCAGGTTTACTTTTCAGTAGAGGCAATGCCCGGTAGGCAAGGGGTTATAAGATGATTAAAAATGAGTTTTAGAAACTTAAATCAAGTAATAATTTAAGTAAGGATATCTTAAATTAAGTCAATTTTTTGTTATATTCTTACTTGAAAGATATTTTTGCCACTTTTAAGATTCAGTATGTTTTATACATGAGTGCACAAACAACTTAATCCAAAGATAAATCTTTTTTTCACTCCTACCATTGAGCATTAGAGTGAATTCTGCAACCCACCTACCTTATATACCCTCAGAGACCGGCTAACCTCATGGCATTCTTTTCAGAGCTCACAAAACATTATCAGTGGTCCCCTATGATTACTAGGATGTTATTGGAGATCCTCTCATCTCAGTGAGTGCACCAGCTTAAATTATTTTCCATTTACCCTATTTAGATAATATTCAAATTGCATGTTCCATGGTCTGAAAGTCGTCAAGCCTATTTGGCAGAACCATGACCCTTAGTAGTACTCTTGGCAGGTAGTGTAGTCAACTGGCTATAACACTGGTCTTTAATCCCTCAGCTTTGGTAACTCTTTAGAATAATGGCTTTATGGGCTTGCTACAGTGCATCTGCTTGTTACTAATGTCTATGTAATATGGACAAAGCCCTTTTTAAAGTCTTCTTATAATACAACAAGGATCAAATAAAAATGTTGGTGTGCTGTTTGTTAGCCGGGTATGCAAGTAACAGATGACTGTACTCTGTACATGCATTAGTGCTGCTACTACTATTAATACTGTAAATGTAGTACGGGTAACCCCAATTATAAAAAGTCAGCCAGTCAGTCAGTCATTGTCTACCTCGCTTTATCCTGAACAGGGTGCCAGTCCATCTCAGAATTATAAAAAGGGCCGGTGTTACTCTTACTAATGATACTCAAAAGTGTCAATGCTAATACTACTAAAATACTGTAACTGTACTATGGGTAACCCCAATTCTTAAGAATCAATGCTACTATTACTACTAATACTGTAATTGTACTGTGGGAAACCTCAAATATTGAGTATTAATAATAATACTCAAAAGTATCAATATGACTGTTTGTAATACTAGTGTAAATATACTACAGGTATCCAAATTATAAAGTGTCAATGTTACTATTACTAATAATACTCCACAGTGTCAATGCTACTAGTAATAATACTGTAAATGTACCATGGATAACCCTAATTGCAAAGTGTCAATTCTACTGTTACTAATAATGCTTGATAGTAGCACCTCTATCTATCTATCTATCTATCTATCTATCTATCTATCTATCTATCTATCTATCTATCTATCTATCTATCTATCTATCTATCTATCTATCTATCTATCTATCTATTGTGTAGGTGCTACTACTATTAAAAATAATCCTGTAAATATATGACAAGTAACCCCAATTCTAAACTGTCAATGCTACGATTGGTACTAAAGCTGTAAATGCACTATGGATAACCACAATTCTAAAGTGTCAATGCTGCTATTACTAATAATACTCAAAAGAGTCAATTGTACTATTAGTAATAATACTGTAAAATTACTATGGGTAACCCCAGTTCTAAAGTGTCAATGTTACACTTAATAATAATACTTAAAAGTATTAATGATATTCTAAATGTACTACAAGTAACCCCAATTATAAAATGTCAATGTTACTATTACTAATAATATTCCACCGTGTCAATGCTACTTTTATTAATAACTAGCAAAACACCAGCGCTTCGCAGCGGAGAAGTGGTGTGTTAAAGAAGTTATATAAAAAAAAGGAAACTATTTAAAAATAACATAACATGATTGTCAAGGTAATTGTTTTGTGACTGTTATGAGTGTTGCTGTCATCAAGGATTTGATTATCATTATTTCTTTCGATCTGGTTCGTATTCGGAGGATGTGTTGTGTTCAAGTTATATTCCGTGTTTGTCAACCGTTGTAAAGATAACAGGTTTCATTCATCGAAGTGTTCACTACCCAAATCTTTACTCGTGAATCTAAGATGTTTAACAGGCATTCCTGGTATGAACTTGTGGATTTGCCAGCGAATATTTAGCGGTAGCGTGTGTATGAACTTAATTTAAACTTAAGTTTTACACCTTGCTTTCCTATTGCTATGTCTACAAAGGCTTGTTCAGTGTCAGAGGGTTGTTCGTTTCCTACTGCATCAATAAACAGCTCGTCTTCCTCTTTATCTGAGACATCACACACTGCATGCACGGGTTTACCTTTCCCAGTCCTGCAAAGGCAGTTCACCTGAGCCGATCGGAGTACATGCATCAAAGTTTCTCAGCTGTGCTTGTGCTATGTCATGCGATCTTACGATGTCCACAGCTTTATTTAATGTTAGCTCAGACCCGGCACTTAAAAGTTTCTCTCGCACTTTCGCTGAGTTTGTGCCAAACACTAGTCTACCCCTGACAATCTTACCTTCGTTAGCATAAGCACAGTCCTTCACCCGCGAATATTTCACGGCAGCGTGTCTATTGGGTAGCTGCTGACGGACGGCCTTATATGGGCAGGCACTCAATTATGTGGGAGGCGTGACGATGAGGGACGCAACTCCGCCTCATATGGTGACCGAGCTGCAGGCTATGGACGTATATATGTACGTAAGTAGGTTCCAATTATAACCATTACACGTAGAATTTCGAAATTAAACCTGCTTAACTTTTGTAAGTAAGCTGTAAGGAATGAGCCTGCTATATTTCAGCCTTCTACCTACATGGGAAGTTGGAGAATTAGTGATGAGTGAGTGAGTCAGTCAGTCAGTGCTTTGCCTTTTATTAGTATAGATACTGTAAATGCACTATGGGTAGCCCCAATTCTAATGCGTCAATGCTGCTATTATTAAAAATACTCGAAAGAGTCAATTCTACTATTAGTAATAATACTGTAAAATTACTATGGGGAACCCCAGTTATAAAGTGTCAATGTTACTCTTGCTATTAATACTTGAAAGTATCAATGATGCTCTAAATGTACTACAAGTAACCCCAATTATAAAATGTCAATGTTACTATTACTAATAATACTCCACAGTGTCAATGCTACTATTACTACTAATACTGTAAATGTACTATGGGTAACATCTGAGCAATTTACTTACCTTGCCTGTGCTCTAAATGTAAAAATTCGTGGAAAGCATTGCAGCACATGTTTAACATGTAAACAGCAATGGGGTGATGTTCATTATGGAAAAGGTGCTATATCAAATAAAGATAATTTTTTTGTTATATATTGCCAAACACTTTAATACATCAATTATAAGACACAAGTAGTCTCACTGCATTGAACACCAGCCAGCTAAAAAATGCTGAAGGGGTCCATCACAGCACCAACTCCCTCATATAGGGATTAGTGGTCCTAATTTTTTTAGTTTATTACATTTGTGAGGCTAAAACTAGTAAGCACATTGTTATTGCTCTACTCGTTTCTGCCACACAGACTGTTGAGGTGTTTATTTTCATCATTGCAAAGTAATTACTTTCCTAAGAAAGGAGGAATGGCAAATGCTTTGTATGCTACCTTTTCAGACAATTTTTCAGCATGGGTTAGAGCCCTGCTGACAGTGTGATTTAGGCGATGGAGCTTTTATCTGGTCCCTATGTTTTTCCAAGGGTTTCAATTTGATGAAAGGCTGTATTATATGTTTCAAGTCACTAACTTAACAATTTCTGGAGCCATTAGAGTGGAATAGCAAGGTTACGATGCACCAGTCACTCGGGTGTAAGAATGAAAAATGACAGATTGTGGCTCATATGTGATAAGCAATAGGCAGCGTAGCCAGACAGTAAGAAGGTGGACTGAAACTGTAAATTCAAATCCCACTTCTGGCTTGCTGAGTTATTCAGTGTAAGGTATGTGACCAGCCTGTGTTACACTGCCGTAAACAAAATACTTCTAGAAGTTTCTTACAATAACAGCTCCTTCGTTGTCCTGCTCATATGTGGTGGCAGAATACATGTTTAAATCAACAGCAAATCAATGGCCTATGATCTTCTGGGTAAAGGTTAATTTCCGAGAAATTTCTCACGCACTTTTTCAGATCTCATGCACATCAGTTTCCATTTTTTTTCTAGGCGTTTGGATTACTGGTACTGAAGTTTTAATCATGGCATCTCTTTTTCTTGCCCTTTCTCATCTTGCAGTTAACAGATGGTTAATTTAGTGTTTCAGTGCAGTAATCTCTTTTTTCTACTGAAGGAAAACATTAACAAATCCCTGATAAAACAAGTTTAATGCTACAAAATCCAGAGGTTTAGAGCTTTCTGCCATGATGGGCTACGTATGGAAAAACATCTGGTGATGGCTTTCAGGAAGGCGTTTCTCCTCACTTAGATTTACAGGCCGTAAGATGAATTATTTTGCCTGGAGATAAAAGACAAAATGAGAATATTAGATATGGATCATGTTTATTATCTTTATAACAAAATAACATTGTTTTAATTCTTTTTAAAATGCCTTAGTATTATTTTCATTGTACAGTACTATTAGAAAGTATTCAGACTGCTTGAGTTTGGTAAGTTGAAGCCTTTTGCTAAAATCATTTGCTAAATTCATTTGTTCCCCACATCAAGCAGCACTCAATACCCCATAAAGACAAAGTGAAAAGAGGAAATTAGAAATCTTATCAAATTTATTAACAACTAGCAAAATACCCTCGCTTCACAGCGACGAAGTACTGCCTTAACATTTTTATTAAGAAGAAAATTAAACCTCTTTAAACTGAGGGAAAATATACCAATAATTATTTGTTAAGGATCTCTTTGCATACCACATCGTGACTTCGGCCCTCCGGTTGTAATATGACCAAGCTGTGCGCTGAGCTTACTCTTGAGCATGCAATGTACAGTTGGCCATGTGAACAGTAATCTTGTTTCAAATCTCACAGCTAGGATTGTTGCTGTAATAATCGGTTTGAGTTTCATGGTTTGTTTTAATTACGACAGTATTTTTAGGACTTGTGTTGAAGAGACATTCGGCATCTGTCAAGCGTTGTAAGCATACAACCAGTGTCATCGATAAAATCACATCCAGCTCTTGAGAGTTTAAACATTCATAAACATCAAAGTGTCCACTACTGAAATCGTCACCTGTGAATCTAAGATGTTTAAGAGGCATTGGCGGTTCAATATGGCAGCCGACAGTGGCGTCATACCACTGAAACAAGTACATACATTGGTTTCAGTTAGCGCAGGGAAGCCGCCTACCAAATTTCTTGAAGATGGGGCCATAAATAAGAAAGTTTAACATGACAAATGTTGTCGACCGTTATGACCGTTATGCATAGAATTTCAAAATGAAACCTGCTTAACTTTTGTAAGTAAGCTGTAAGGAATGAGCCTGCAAAATTTCAGCCTTCTACCTACACGGGAAGTTGGAGAATTAGTGACATTGGAAAGTTCAATATGGCAGCCGACAGTGACATCATACCACCGAAATAAGTACGTACATAGGTTTCGGTTAGTGCAGGGAAGCCGCCTACCAAATTTCGTGAAGATGGGGCCAGAAATAAGAAAGTTCAACATGGCGGACGTTGTCGACCGTTATTACCGTTACGTGCAGAATTTTGAAATGAAACCTGCTTAACTTTTGTAAGTAAGCTGTAAGGAATAAGCCTGCCAAATTTCAGCCTTCTACCTACACGGGAAGCTGGAGAATTAGTGATGAGTGAGTCAGTCAGTCAGTGAGGGCTTTGCCTTTTATTAGTATAGATAAAAACTGAGACATCACTTTGACTCTTTACTCAGTACTTCATTAAAGCCCCTTTGGTAGTGATTACAGCCCAGATTCTGCTTGAGTCTGACACAACAAACTTCACACACCTGAAGTTGGGGGATTTTCTGCCATTCTTCTCTTCAGATATCCTCTTAAGGCTCTGGCTGGGCAACTCAAACATTTCCAGAGTTGTCCTCAAGCCACTCCTATTTTACATTTACTTTGTGGTTTGTTGGTCCACAAACCAGACATGTCATCAGTGAGAGGTGGTTTGAACATCTGCTATTGGAACTGGAGAAAATTGCCTTGAAGGAACTCAAAGATGTTGTTGAGAGTTTTCATTGTAAATACCAAGCACCAAACTACATCCAGCTGGTTGACTACACACTTCAAGCATACAAAACCAACAAAGTGTAACATGTCGCTACAGATTCAATTACTTCATTCACACCTTGACTTCATTAATAATAATCTTGGTGTAACCAGTGATGAAAATGGTGAAAGGTTTCATAAGGAGATTAAAACAATAAAAAAGTAGTATCAGAGGAAATGGAATCTATCAATGCTTCCAACTATTGTTGGACACTGAAAGTACAAATGAAAAAGAGCTAATGTAATCATTAAGTGATTAAACATGCCAAATTCATTTAAAGTTAATTTAATATTTCAAATTCATATGTGATTCCTGCTTTGATACTATTGTCATCAAAAATTTTCAGGAATCAGAACATTTAAAAACAAAGTGTTGTCTACACTGTCAAGAATGGGAACTGCTGAGAGTCACTCAGACTTCTCACTCAGTCTCTTTGAAACAGTACACCTGTATATAAACAGGAACAGCAGAAGGCAGAAGACAGATGGTGAAATTGTGACTGTTTTATGGTCACTGGGATTGTCAGCATGCAAAACTAGATTTACCACCACTTTGAAACAGTAGAGTCAGTCAGGTCAGGTTAGGTTGGGGACCTTGCACTGGTACAGCGTGTTGCCACACTCACCACATGACAAAACAGCTTGGGATCCCAGTTGGCCACCCCCCAGGCAGACACGCGGTCCGATCCCAACCTCCAGAAATAACTCTTTATCTGCCGCAGCTAGGTGTTACGTGGGTGTCCCCTTGGCCTGGTCTAGCCACTCGGGTCCTCAACAATGAGGATCCTGTTAGCTGGATCACCCTCTGGGAATTACGCCACATATCCGTAGTGCTGTAACTGACACTCCCTCACAATGCAGGTAATGTGCCTCATTCGGGACTCCATGAGTAACCAAAGAGAAACAAAGTCAAACCAGTGGTACCCAAGGATCCTCCGAAGAGACACAGTACCAAAGGAGTCCAGTCTTTGACTCAGGTCACTGGATGGCGTCCATATCTCACAACCATATATAGCAAGACAGGAAGCACCAGGACTCTAAAGACTTGTACCGCCATCCTTTTGCATAGATATCAGGAGCACCACACACCCCTTTCCAGTGACCCCCCATGCTCTCCCAATCTGTCTACTGATACAGTAGCAAGAGTCACCAGAGACAGGAATGTCACTGCCGAGGTAAGTAAACCTCTCAACAAGGTCGATACTCTCTCCGCAGATGGACATACTGTTGATGGCTGCGCCCAAGAGGTCATTAAAGGCCTGGATCTTAGTTTTTATCCAGGACACTCACAAAGCCCAGACACTCAGACTTCTCACTCAGTCTCTTTGAAACAGTACACCTGTATATATATATATTTTTTTTTTATTTATTAATTTTATTACAATCAATACATAGCAATCAAGTTTTACAAAAAAAAGAATTATGCTAAGAACAGATCGATCCCCACCCTTGAGAGAGAGCAAGCCAAACGTGTAAAATTTAAGGCTTGTAAAAATACCTAAATCAACAAATTCTCTGTGCTTTATAAAATCATTTCAAAATATTACTGATTAGATCCTGCCATGTTTTGAAAAAGTCTGCACAGATCCTCTAACTGAGTATTTGATTTTTCCAATTTTAAATAATATAACACATCAGTTTCCCACTGACTTAAAAGAGGAGAGTTTGGGTTCTTCCAGTTTATCAGAATAAGTCTGCGTGCCAACAGTGTAGTGAATGCAATCACAATTTGTTTGTCTTTCTCCACTTTAAGACCCTCTGGAAGAACCCCAAACACAGCTGTTAATGGGTTAGGAGGGATTGTGAGTCCAAGACTGTCTGAGAGGTAATTAAAATTTTTGTCCAGAATAATGTTAATTTGGTGCAGGCCCAGAACATGTGACCTAGTGAGGCTGGGGCTTGGTTGCAACGTTCGCAGGTTGGATCATGCCCTGGAAACATTTTGGAGAGTTTTAGTCGAGACAGATGTGCTCGATATATAATTTTGAGTTGTATAATTGTATGCTTTGCATATGGAGCTTGAGTGAATTCTCTGCATTGCTACTTTCCACTCCTTTTCTGATATATTAATTGAGAGGTCATTTTCCCAGTGTCCTCTTGGATCTTTGAAAGGAAGGGATTGTAAAAGGATTTTATATATTGTAGAGATGGAGTCTAACTCCTTGAAATTGAGCAATAATTTTTCCAGCGTGGATGAGGGTGCAAGATGAGGAAAATCTGGAAGGTTCTGTTTAACAAAGTTCCTGATTTGAAGATAGTGAAAGAAATTTGTAGCTGGAATGTTAAATTTGGAATGTAATTGTTCATAGGATGCAAAGACGTTGTCTATATAAAGATCTCTAAGCAAGTTAATTCCAAATTTTTCCAGATATTAAAACTGCATATGTTTGTGAGGGTTGAAAGAGGTGGTTCTTTTGCAGGGGTGCCACAGAAAGAAGCTTCTCCGTCTTAAAATGCTTTCTACATTGGTTCCAGATTCTAAGTGAGTGGAGCACAATTGGGTTATTAGTGTATTGCCGATAGCGTGTGTTTATTGGAGCACAAAGCAAGGAATACAAAGAAGTACTGCAGGATTTTACTTCTATTGCGGTCCATGCCTGTGTATGTTCTTCTATTTGTGTCCAGGTTCTTATCGACTGTATATTTGCCGCCCAGTAATAAAACTGGAAGTTAGGTAGAGCCATGCCGCCTTCTGCCTTTTGTCTTTGTAGGGTCGCTCTTTTGATGTGTGGATGTTTAGAATTCCAAATAAATGAGGTTATTGTTGAATCTAATTGCTTAAAGAACGATTTATTAATGTATATTGGTATGTTTTGAAATAAAAAGGAGCTTAGGAAGAATATTCATCTTAACAGTGTTAATTCTTCCAGCTAGTGTGAGATGAAGGGTTGACCATCTATGCAAGTCTTGTTTAACTTTTTCCATGCAGGCGACGAAATTTTGTTGATATAGAGCTTTATGTTTACTTGTGATGTTTACCCCGAGGTATTTAAACTGTTCTGCAATGATAAAAGGAAGGGTGTCTAATCTAATATTATATGCTTGCGAATTCACGGAAAGAGTACACTTTTATTCAGATTAATTCTGAGACCAGAGAGCTTTTGAAATTCTGTGAGTGCTGCTAAGACTGCAGGCACAGAATTTTCTGGGTCCATATATACAGTACCATGTCATCTGCATATAATGAGATTTTCTGTTCCAGTCCTTCTCTGCTAATCCCCTTTATCTGATCAGTATTTCGACAATGTATTGCCAGTGGTTCAATGGCAATTGCAAACAACAGTGGTGACAAAGGGCATCCTTGTCTTGTGCCACGTTCTAGTTTAAAGTAGTCTGAGCAAATGTTATTGATGCAAACTGAAGCTTCTGGGTTAGTATACAGTAATTTAATCCATGCACAAATGTTCGGGCCAAACCCAAACTTCTCCAAAATAGTAAAAAGGTATTTCCATTCAATCATGTCGAATGCTTTTTCTGCATCCAATGATAATAATATTTCTGGGGTGTTTGATTTAGTTGGTGAGTATATTACATTAAACAGGCGTCGAAGATTTGAAGATAAGTGTCGGCCCCTAATAAATCCAGTTTGGTCTTGTGATATTACTGAGGGGAGCACTTTCTCCATCCTTCTAGCTATGATTTTAGAGAGTATTTTAACGTCGTTATTCAGAAGTGAAATTGGTCTGTATGATGCACATTGTAATAAGTCCTTATTTTGTTTTGGAAAGACAGTGATTAGTGCTTGGCGAAAGGTTTGTGGAAGAGATTGGTTATCTCTGGCTTCTGTAAATGTTGCTAATAGGAGGGGAGCTAGCTGAGCGGAGAATTTCTTGTAAAACTCTGCAGGGTAGCCGTCAGGGCCTGCTGCTTTTCCACCTTGGAGTGACTTTATAGCATCCAGTAATTCTGATAATGACAGAGGTTTATCGAGCTCCTCCACACTAAAAGCGTCAATTTGTGGTATCTGTAATTTATCCAGAAATGCATTACACCTGTATATAAACAGGAACAACAGAACACAGAAGACAGATGGTGAGATTGTGACTTTTATGGTCACTAGGATTGTCAGCATGCAAAACTAGATGTCATTAGAAATCTGAAGCTCCTCTTAGTGTTGATGAGGACTAGTATTGAATGGAAACTTTGTCGTATGTTATACATATCTCATTGCTTTTAGTTTCTCTATTTTTGTGTATTTCAGATGTTTATTACTCAGTACTGTTAGATATAAACTAAGGATATTTAAAGAACATCTTGAAAATGAGTTTACAAACAGGCTTGAATTTTGGAAAGTGTGTTATATAGCCATGGTAAAGTTCTTATGTCTGTTGTGGCCTGTAGGGAGCATAGCAGAGCCTCAAACCCTAGACAAAACTAGACTATTTTTTATTAAGCCCAATACCCTCTTCCACAATTCACACTACACTACAATTTTCTGTTGTCTTTGTTCATTTCTCCTGCACTCCTCCCAGGCAAACTGTCCTCCTTCCACACCTGCCTCTGACTGTCCTGGGCACATGAAAAGCTACTTTTTAAACTTGACCTGAGGGTACTTCCACTACCAAACCATTGTCTCAAAGAAGTACCAATGAGTCAGGTGTAACCATCCTGGAAAAGGGGATTCACCTCCTGACATCTACCCAGAAGCACAAACAGAACCCAACAAGACAGCTCTATGGAACCATGCTGGTCTCCTGGAGCCAAATAAGGGATTTTCCTCCATTACTGCTGGAATGCCAGTCCCGCTGTACCACTTGCCATAGTGCCCCTCCATGCCAACATCTTATCTGTGACAGGCAATGCTATGAATCTCTTCCTGACCATCTTCCAGACCATCCATTTTACTGGCCTCCTGGAACAGTCCATCCCAGCTTGGATGAGAGTCCATCTATTTATCTAGTTAGAGTCTAACTTTGGGTCAAGATTTTTTCTTTGTCCCACTTGGGCAGAATTAGGGATCTCAATGGTGTGGGTTATGTTTGGCTTAGGTAGTTTAGTGAGTACTTGTACCTTTACGGTGTGGGAGCCCCAGCCGGGACACCTGGAGGATGGAAGGACTGGGAGAGGGACAATACCTCCCCTGGGACATGAGTGAGCAGCCGACCTGGTTTGCCTTGGGGCCACGGGGCACCTGGATGGTTATGGAACCATAGACTACAGCACTTCCGCCACACCAGGAAGTGCTGCCGGAACAGGAACCAGGTACACTCGGAGTACTTCTGAGTGCCCATGCAGCAGTTCCGCCAAACCAGGAAGTGCTGCAGAAAGGTCATCACGGAGCACGTGGAGCACATCCAGTTGCATTATAAAAGGAGTCACTTCACTCCATTCGAGGAGCCGGAGTTGGGAGGCAGAAGATGGAGCTTGTGAGTGGTGGAGTGAAGGTGGCAGTAGAAGAGAGAGGAAAGGAGAATAAGAAAAAGAAAGAGAGGACTGTGAGCAATATTGTTACTGGTT
This sequence comes from Polypterus senegalus, assembly GCF_016835505.1. NCBI lineage: Eukaryota > Metazoa > Chordata > Cladistia > Polypteriformes > Polypteridae > Polypterus > Polypterus senegalus. Next base: position 159,065,792 of record NC_053162.1, read on the forward strand.
TGGACACTGTGTGTTGTGCAGAAGACTGTAAAAAATTGGACATTGGGTGTCCTGTGTCTGTCTGTAGTCGGGCTGATCTTTCACAATGGTAACGTAGGTCAAGGTTACTATAACAGCAAGAGCCTGAAATCATGAAAAATTGTGCTGTTGTATGCACATATCAAGCATCCAATAGGGAGCATGATATGATGAGCCATAGGTTTCAGGAAACTTAGTGTTGAAGCTGAGCTGAAGGAGGACAGTCAATTAATAGTCCTGTGTTATGGCTCTTCATGATTTCACAGACAAAGTTTTATGTTAAATTGTTCATTTTCGATTATTATTCTCAGCATTTCCTCAGTGGATTTTAGAGATGCACAAATGATGTAAACAATATGATAGATCCAATATTTATTGTTTACACTGGCATTAGCCTTGGAGAGGCCTGTTAAAGCGTACATATGAAGAAACATTACATACAAAAATTAGGAGAAAGTTGTGCAAATAGATGGCACAAAGCTGAAGTGGTGCTTGAAATGAGTACTAAAGGTGGCATTGTAACAAATGTCTTGTGGTTCTAAGTACCTGTATTCAGTGTCCAGTCCAGTCCAGTCATTTACAGTTCAACTGGTTTACCTCCACCGCCTATGTGTGGACTGTTTCCAGGTAGTCTGGTTTTCTCACTTATTTGAGGTTAGCCTAATTTGTGATTCATAATGTGATTTGTATGTGTGAACAGAGGTATTTGCGGTAGACTGACATCTTTCCATATTACTTTATTATTGGAAAAGACTTGAGATCCTCAGAACTGTATAACAGACAAAGTAGGTCAGAATATAGACGATTGGCCATTAGACAGTAAATGCTTTCACAAAGGTTTCTATGGACAGTCCAGATGCTACAATGCATTTAATATAAAAGAAAAGACTTATTGACGTTACATCAAAGATGTAAGTGTTTCAGTATTATCAATATCTGTTACAGTTTGCAGTATTGGAGAGATTCAAATTTGAACTGTATTTTAGAAACCAAGTTGCATATGGTTACAAATAATAGTAGCTGCATAGCTGAGTCACTTTATGTTAAGAGTACTGCAATGAGACTACAAAAGTTAAAAAGTTTTAGAAGGAAGAGCTTCAATTCCCCTCAAGACACTAGGGATGTGGGGGAGAGTTGCATTCTGGGTACGGCTGTGACCTCTGTGCCTGGTCTACTTGTCAGCCTTTTGTTGTCACTTGAGCATGCATCTCGATTCAGCACCATGGACAGAGCTATCCTTGTCTGTTATTCCCAAAAGCGGCACTAGTGTCTTTTTTCTCCTCTTTTAGCATGAAAATTTTGAAGTGAGGACATAGATAAAGCACAATTTAATTTAAAGTGGTATTGCCCCAAGAAAAAGGTCTCAAATTTGTAATTAAAAAGATTATTTAAAACATTTTTTTAAGTTTGAGAGTTTGGACCAAAGTGTCATGTCATCTTGTTCAAACAGACAGTCTTCCATACTTCATTAAACATCTAGAAAGGGTCCATCCTCCCAGAAAACACACCATTTTCCATTTCAGGGCTGCAAGGGGCTGGAGTCCATCTTTCTAGCACTGGGTGCAAAGAAGGAGACAACTGTGACAGATCTGGGAGGTTCATCGTAGGAGATGCTAACACATACTCTTAGTTGAAAAGAACCAATTCAGAATCACCCATTAAGCAACCTTTGCACACATTTTGAAGGAATCCTGAAGTATCAGGTTCAGTTGTTGACTTGCAAACCATTCCCAGAAATTCTCTACGATGCTCTCATTTGTGATGTTGTGACGGTATAAAGATCACACACATTAATCCTTCAGTATCAGAACTTAACACATAAACCTTCTAATCAATTTTATAAAAAAAAATGTATTTTTATTACTTCTGATTAATGAATCCTTGCTTTGAAGCTTGACTAATTTTTTCTAGTTTTGGTGAAAGATCGGTTTGGAGTTTTGTTCTTGAAGTTGGCCTATCCTGATCTCTGCATCGTCTGGCCATAATCATTTTATTTTTTATTTATTTACTCTCTCTCCTGAGCCGGTATAACATCAAAATATGAAAAAGAGCAAAAAAGATGCATAAGCAGTTGCCAAAGGCAATACAAATGCAAACATGTCCCAATACAAGATTCTATTTAACTAAATCAAAGTCCTTTGACTGAAGCCAAAAATGTCAAAAAGAAATTCAATAACAATACTAACAAATACACCAAACTCCACCAAAGCACACACTAAGTAAGGGACTACAGTTCCCAGCCTGCCTTTATTGGTGTTGGAGGTCTCTTAGTGGTGAGGTAAGGGTGGCTCTGCCTCTTGGGGAACCACCACAAAATACAACAAACATAAGAGAACAAGATTATATAAACAGAAACTTCAAAGTTAAATTAAATACAAATCATTAGGAAAATAATATATACTGTAAATAACAATAATAACATAAATGATAGAATTAAAAAGAACAAAAATGACATAATAAGATATTTAAACAAAGCCAGAAAAGGAACCCTGGTTTAAATATAGCATTTATTTACTTGGGTTAACTTAACATATAGCTACAAATGGAGAATTGGCAGATAAAAGTGACTGGCTGAAGACAACACATTAAGTCAAGTTTCACTGTCAAGCTGATTCCTATGAATTTGCACTTTCACTCTTTATCCAAAAAGCCACACTGCCCACTCTGATGTGTGTCCACCGTGCCAAGAAAAGCCGAGATGTACGATATGCAGAAACTGAAAATGGAAGCCACCTGTACTGATAAATTGCCTTGTTAATAAAATATTAACTAATGGACTGAGCTTTTGCATTCTGTTTAGAATATCTTCCAATTACTTATCATTAGTGAGCACTAAGGTATCTGAGAGCAGCACAGTATTCCTCATAAATAGACATGTGAGGCAGCAGAGAATATTATACTTTCAGATTTTCACTTTGCTCTTTTCACACCATGTTGAGTATTTTGTTGAATGTGTAACTAAATTACAGGAAATGAAATGAAAAAAATATATATAAATAAATATTTTACACAAACAAACTAGAAATTGTACAGCAAAAAGCTGCCAAGTTCTTATTTATCCTAATTGGAAAATCGCTATTAATATACGTTCAAAAGAGTGCTAATGCTTGTTTGATTTTACTCATACTGTTAACAAAAACATGAAATAGGTTTTCATTTCAGTGTACTATTTGTTTTTTTATGCTTCAAAAACATTAAGTAGGGTTAGAAAACCCCAAAAGCACTTTGAATGACAAGAGACAATTAAATATTCAGTCTTAATGTGCTGCTGATGTTGGGTGCCAATTATTTAGCATAGAAAGCTTTTTGAATCTTCCATTTTATAGCATCTATATTAAATTTAAAGCACTTCCTGGGGTCAAGTACAATCATTTGTGAGGTCAAGGGCGGCTTTTCTTTTGAGACAGGTTACAGGGCTGAACCTCCTCCTTTAGACTCCTGTGTTCTCTCAGCATCACTGAGCCTTAAACACCCTTGTCTCCAGTGCAGCACAATTTTATGCAAGCCTAGCTGGAATGATATTCTCTGTAGAAGCCTGGAAGTGTTGCTATGTTTGTGATTTTCAGTCTCTCACACCAGTGCCAATACCTAACACCCTTAGAGGGTCCTCATTTTATTGTTTTGTTATATTAATTTACGTTGTGTTTACCAACTAATGACCTTCTGTTAAGCTCAACCCCAGTATTGTACTGGTTTGTCCTGTCTGCAGTCCTAGTAATGATTGGTCTCTATTAAAATGTATAGGTCCCGACAATGTTTTTTGCAAATGTCGCCATATTACATATATTATCACGACTTCTTGTGCTGACCCATTTTTGTATTGCAAATACTATTGAAAACATTGAATACTAGCCATCCCCCGTGGCTTCACCCACGTATTAGTGCAACAGGACAGAGAGGAGGGCCCAGCCGAGCTCACTACTCCTGACGTCACTCTTCCCCCTCCCCTCGGCCCACAGCCTCTCTCTCGGATTAGCACAAATATATCGCTCCTGCAAGTGAACTATGATTCCTAGTGGAATACAATTAGCGCAAAATCAACCGGAATGTTTAAGCAAATTATAGAAAAAAACATCTAAATCCATTAAGTAGTTCCATCGTTCGCTAACTAAGCGGAGTTAAGGTTACCCCCCGAGGAAGACACGTGAGTGAGGAGGGCCCCGCCCCACTCCCTGCAGCCCGATGAGTTTCTCTCGGATTTGTGCTAATAAATCGGTACCACAAGGGAACTATGATTCTTAGTGCAATGAGAAAGTCACAAAATCAACAGAATGTTCAAGCAAATTATAGAACAAAAAAAACATCTAAATCCATTAAGTAGTTCCATCGTTCGCTAACTAAGCGGAGTTAAGGTTACCCCCCGAGGAAGACACGTGTGTGAGGAGGGCCCCCCCCACCCTCCCTGCAGGCAGATGAGTTTCTCTCGGATTTGCGCTAATAAATCGGTACCACAAGCGAACTATGATACTTAGCATGATGACAAAGTCACAAAATCAACGGAATGTTCAATTAAATTATAGAAAAAAAAACAATCTAAATCCTTTGAATAGCTCTTTTGTGAAAAGTGGACAGACATACAAACGAGTCTAAAAAACTATAAGAAATTTTGTGCTTGGACCACAGAATTTTTAAAACCATTTGTCAGACCTATGGGCCAAGAGTAACTTACTTTCCAAATTTCAAGTCTCAAGTCTCCATGGTTCAGTAGATTTCATGATGAGTGAGTCAGTGGTATTTGGCGTTTATATATATACTAGCAAAATACCGCTTATGATGAGAAGTAGTGTGTTAAAGAAGCAATGAAAAAGAAAAGGAAACATTTTGAAAATAACGTAACATGATTGTCAATGTAATTGTTTTGTCACTTTTGTGAGTGATGAGTGTTGCTGTCATATATATATATATATATATATATATATATATATATATATATATATATATATATATATACACATACATATACATACACACATACATACACACACATATATACACACAAATACATATATATATATATACATACACACATACATACATACACACACACATATACACACAAATACATATATATATATACATACACACTCATATATATAAACATATATACATATACATACATATCTACATATATACACACACAGATATTTCGTATCAGTGCAATACGCTACTTGTTAAAACGGATAACTCCCGCTCTTACGTGCAAGTCTGCGTGGATATTATGAACTATCGTATTTGTTCAAGTTCTATTTAAATTTTAAATAGAAGGAATTTTTATTTAGTCGACAGAAATATCTTTGGTAGGAATGGTAAAAACAGACAGGAATATTATTCCTGAATAAATCAACTCAAACCTTAAACAACTTATAATATTTTGCTCTCCATAAAAATATATCCTGTCTAAATTATACAAGTTAGAAATAAAGTAAACGTTAAAAGAACAAACATTCAAATTTCTTTACTCTTATGTAATTTTATATAAAAAATAAACTTAGATTTTAAATATCCCAAAAGATTTTGCTCTCCATAAAAATATATCCTGTCAAAATTATACAAATTCAAATATGAACATGCTGCATAACAAAACCTGGAAATATAAATAAAATGTGTTCCTTTCAGCAATAACAAATCAAATCATTCAGTTGTCTTTGCTCATATGTCATTTTAGAGCTGGGCGCCTGGCATCTTTTTTTGGCCACAGGTTCGTTTCTGTTTGGTGTGAGGTTCTGTGTTGTGGAGATTCTCAGGATGGATTGCAGGTGCTCATCAGTGAGGCGACTCCTGTGTGCTGTTTTGTTAGTCTTTATCACTGAGAAGAGCTTCTCACACAGATATGTGCTACCAAACATGCACAAGGTTCGAGCCGCATGTAGACGGACTTTTTTTGTTCTTCAAAGTCACCAAAGCGCCGTGCAAACTCAGTGCGCTCAGTTTATCAGCAAAGTGCGTATTTGGGAACACCGTAGTGACGACTTGGTTTAACATTACTTGGCAACAGGGAAAGTGGGGCAAGTTGCATTTGTGTCTCCCATAAAAGCAGCTTCACTTGAAATCACTTTGTGATTGTGCACGGGTAAAAACGTCCGCTGAAGTGTCAGATTCTTATTTAATTCTTCTGCTTTCTGTATCTTCTGCATTGCATTCAGGTCTTTCAGGTTACCCTGATGTTTTGTCTCATAGTGCCGTCTTAGATTAAATTCTGTAATTACAGCCACATTAGCTCCACAAATGAGACACACGGGTTCAGTAAACATATACTCAGCCTCCCATCGAGTCCTAAAGGCTCTATTTTCAGAATCAACTTTTCTCTTCAGCATCGTGTGAGCTAGCCGCAATAACTTGCAGCATCATAAGGTAGACTTGATTAGCGGTAAGTGTTGGCAAGGCAGCTGAAGCGCTGCATTATGGGATCTGTAGTTTATTGTGTTACCAGCGCTTCATATACCGGGCATTAATAACAATAATACAGTATATAAAATGATCTCGGGCGGATATAATTACATGCGGGCGGATGTGGCCCTGCCCTTGAGTTTGACACATATGGACTAAATAGAACTTGAAAAGATATATTTTTCAAATGTGATCGCGCAATTCAGATAGAGTTGGCGCACTACAGCCTGCATGCCTCAATAAGTCATCCTCCCTCGCCTTACTTTTTACCGTTCATCTAATGAATACACTGAGTATGGCTTTACCAAAACAATCATTGATGGCGAATAAAGTATCCATTATTCGAGTATGTAGATCGGGATATATATATATACATATATATATATACCAGCGTATCATAGAGAAGTAGTGTGTTAAAAAGCTAGAAAAGAAAAGGGAACATTTTAAAAATAACGTAACATGACTGTCAATATACAGTATTTGTTTTGTGAGTGTTACTGAGTGTTGCTGTCATCAAGGATTTGATTATCATTATTTCTTTCAATCAGGTTCGTATTTGTAGGATGTGTTGTGTTCAAGTTACATTCCGTGTTTGTCAATCGTTGTAAAGATGACAGGTTTCATTCATCGATTCGTTTCTTACTGCATCAATAAACAGCTCGTCTTCTTCTTTATCTGAGACCTGACACACTGCATGCACGTTTTTTACACTGTCTTCCTTTAGCGGGACATTGACTTTTTCCACGTGTGCTTTGTTTCGCAGTAGTTGGATTTATGAATATGCTTGTATGTATCATATTTTTGCTGCCTTTTCAATTGTGTAATTCGGTTTTGTTCAGCTCTTTGGAACTGTTGCTTTTATCTGTGCACTGCGTCAGTTCCGTGAGCGCTCGGTGTACATGCATCGAAGGTTCCCAGCTGTGCTGGTGCCATCTGGTGCTATGTCCATGGCTGTATTTAATGTTACCTTAGTCCTGGCACTTAAAACTTTCTCTCACAGTTTCGCTGAGTTTGTGTCAAACACCACCCTGACCATCTCATCTTCCTCTCCATAAGCACAGTCCTTCACCCGTGAATATTTAGTGGGAGTTTGCTATTGGATTGCGCTGACGGACGGCCTTATATGGGCAGGCACTAAATTACAAACGCCAGCGGCAGCCTGTCTATGAACTTAATTTAAAGTGTAGGTTTACATCGTGCTTTGTTTCCGAAGTAGCAGAACTCATCAATATGGTTGCATATGTCACTTGCTCGCTTCTTATTGTTTCGCTGCCTTCTCAATTATATAATGCATGTTTTCTTCAGCGCTTTTTGGAGGTCTTCCTGGTTTTCTATGTACTGCGTGATTACGTGAAGGCGTGATGATGTCACACGAAACTCCGCCCCACGGCGTTCAAGCTCATCTCCATTACAGTAAATGGAGAAAAACAGCTTCCAGTTATGACCATTACGCGTAGAATTTCGATATAAAACCTGCCCAACTTTTGTAAGGAAGCTGTAAGGAATGAACCTGCCAAATTTCAGCCTTCCACCCACACGGGAAGTTGGAGAATTAGTGATGAGTCAGTGAGTGAGTGAGTGAGTGAGGGCTTTGCCTTTTATTAGTATAGATAGATTGAAACTCAATTCAGAACCTCACTGATTTGATCAGTCTAGGTGAACACAAATGAGCATAAAATTGTATTATCTTTGGCTTTTTCATCTTCAGACCGTTGTAGTTATCAAAATTTTCTCTGAAAAAAAGAAAAAATATCCAGTTCTTTTTAGCATTCTTTGGTCACAAAGTGAATTTGAAGAAGATTTATAAAAATAGAGAGTACACAACATAAAGCATATATTTTTTGTTCAGCTGGAAGTTTTCCATTTTAATCATCAAGAATTTTTATAGGAGAGAAAGTAAAATGTGTCGTCCAGTGCTATTGACTGTCTAAAGCAAACCATCTGGGCACAGCCAAAAGGCAAGGAAACTGCCTGTGAACCTGTTGTACCAGAGACTCTTGTTTCCATGGCGTGCTGCCTTCACAGCTGTTTGTTTTCAGGAAGTTACATCAGCGTTAAAAGTCAAGGTGAATGCAATACTCTCAATTTTGAGTGTTTTGATCTTCCATTGCTAGTTGTGTGTGTGGAGGAGTAGAGAAAGGGTTAGGTAATTAGCCAAGACTTCTAACCTTTTTTCAATGAGTTTGTGCCCCTTGTAAAATACAACAGGGGATCAAGACCAGGTCCCGCAAAGCAGCAGGGATTTATTTCTTAATATTTAAGCATTGCATTTGGTGTTGTCTCCTTGAGTGTTTCAATGATAATATACTGTATACCAGTAATGGCGCACTGAACAATAACGTGCCGTGAATACACTTGACTAGAGCATTCCTAGTTTTCATCCTCTTTCTCTGTACGTTTAGCATTCGTTTGCTCAGAGGTTGATGCGCTTGCTGCTCCCTGAGCAGCTCTTCTACTCTCCACCCTAGCGGCCTGCTGCTTCTCTTCTTTCGTCGGCATCTTTTCGTGTTTAAACTGCTTAAGTCGGTGTTTGTGTTGCAATTACTTATGATTTCTTTAACTTTTCACTTAAGCTTGCACTTAAGTCTTCAATTTGCCTCAAGAATGGTTTAAGATATGAAGAGGTAGGGGAGGTGACGGCGAAGGTGGTAGGGATGAGAACGGGGCCTGTATGCATGAGCTGCACAGCCATCCTGCAGGCCGCTGCCGACAGTTGATTCTACAATAAAATAAAATAAAAAGAGGAATAAACTTGGAGGTCAATCATCATCCCTAAAATGGATAGCATACGTCATGTAGTATACGTGTACCAAATTTCAGGTCAATAGTTCAAACAGATTCCGAGCTACAGGTGATTTAAAATCCTGGTCAGAGAAACGAACAGCCACAGTATTATATATAAAGACTGTGTATGGGTACTAGTGAATTATGTGGACCTATGGCTCTAAAATAAATATAGAGCAAGCTGAAATTTTCCATTTTGGCCAAACATTCATTTTGGTCTAGTGGGTAGCACTGCTGCCTCATGGATCCAGGAATTCTGAGTTTGATTGCCAAGCGAAATGGAAATTGCACATTCCCCCGCAATAAATGCGTTTTTTCTCCTGGTAATCCAGTTTTCCTCCCACACCTTTAAAGACATGCAGGTTAGGTTAACTGCCGATTCCAAATTGACTGCTAAGATGGACGGTCACCCTGTCCAGGTTTGTTTCCGGCCTACTGAACAGTGCTGCTGTGATAACCTCTGCCCCCTATGCCCCTGTATGGGAATAAGTGTGTTTGAGAATTTAATGTTAGAAATAAATACCTCACTTGTGATACTTTTGCTCCATTTTGCTTAATTTAGTATCATAAGGGTGATTCCTTCTATTTCAGTGGCCAGTGCTCCACTCAGGGATGAGAAGTACATTTTCGTCACAATTATTGTTCCTGCCTTTAGTTGCAGCTATTACCATGAAAATGATGATCATGTGTAAACTATTCAAAATAATTAACGGAGAAGTGTGTACAGTCTGTGACTTGGAACTGAATATATTGGGTGTGGGAATGAATAGACACTTGGAAGAAAGTTTGTACAGTGAACTCTGAGACAGCACATTTAGCACGTAATGTGTAGTGTTCACATAAGCCAGTCTGCTGAGCACAATTACCAAGCTAATGGACGAAAGAAGCCTTTGCTTCATATCAAAAGATAAGAGAAAATCGTCTCCTCAGTATTATAAAGATGTGTGTGTGTGTGTATGTGTGTGTGTGTGTGTGTGTGTGTGTGTGTGTGTGTGAAAGGTTAAATGCCAGTTCTGTGATGGTGGGCTGACAGAGCTGATCCCTGCCTTGGGCCTGATGCTGCCAAGAGTGGCTCTCCTGTGACTCTGAATCAGATGGCGTTAGGATTGTTACATTATATTTGGTCTTCCATTACATCCTCTCCAAGTGCATTAGCCAGTATATGCTTTGAGACTAAATGAAATCAAGAAGAGAAATGCTCCATAACTTTGGGAGAGTACAAATACCTTGCTCTAAACTCCTACTTCAGCAGTGAATTTCTAGGCAGCATGACTTTTTCACATATTCTTAGTCCTAAGTGCTGTTTATTTATTTATTTTTGCATTATCTTACTCTTTATAAAGCATTTCTTTCCACCACAGAACTGCAGCAAGCACAGGTTTTCTCGCTTCCTCTGTAGTTTAAGATCAAAAGTGGGTCTCTCAGAAAGCTTTGGGGGTTTATTTTCTAGGGCTTATGATATAAAACATAAAGAATTCGCCTGCCTCGTTCTTTCATTTTAGAGTACCACACAGAAATGTAATCTGCATTGTTTGGGGATTTTTTTTGCCGAAAAGCACTTCCATGCATCGCCTTTTGTTTGCCATGATCTGCTTTGACATATCGCCGATGGGGGTAAAGGCTGCCTTGTTAGAGGAAGATGCATCTTTGTTACATGTACAATTTTCAATATTGTGCAACAAAGCAAACAGTAAATATAATGGAAGAAAAGTGCTTAGGCTGGCCACAGAGTGTACAGTTAAATAAAATTAGTCTAATGATAAAACATGATGAGATTCCTTTTAAGTAACTTCCTGGAAGCACCCCCTGCTGCCTAATCGTCTGTGACAAATTAAAGGAGAATAAAAATGGAAACCTCACAAGACAAAAACAATCTGAGCGTCCCTTACCTGGGCAGTTGAGACAGCATCATTTATTACAATTACCGCTTATACTGATGATAATACTGCTGTCATCGGTAGATGGTAGGAATTTTAAAAGGGTCGTTTGAAGGTGACAGGACAATCTATGTGTGAGGCTCATTCAGTGTTCCCCCTTAATAATCATGAATTATTGTTAAGTCAAGTCGATTTACTTTTATATGAAAAATAATTATGTTTATGCTATAAGACAAAGAGATTGGATCCATACTTATATCGTTATACTGTAATTCTGTTGTTCCTAGAGTAATGGTGAAAGATTTCTTTTGGAGGATGTGATATTTGGTGGTCAGGCCACAATGAGCGTCTGATCGTGTCATTAAAAATACTCTTGGGGTTTACTACAGAGACCTTATGAGACCTCGATGATGATAGATAAGCTACAAAGAAGGTCAAAAGGATGATGGGTTACATCACTATCTCCATATCATGCATGCTACCTACTGTATAAAGTGTGTCCATCCCCTTACAAGTCTCACACTTTGTTGTTGTGCAATGTAGAATCACAATGGATTTAAGTTGACATTTTTGACAGTGATCTGCAGAAAATGTCAAAGTGCAAACAGATTTCAGCAAAGTGGTTTAAATCAATTACAAATATAAAATACTAAATAATTGATCACAGACCCTTTAACATGACACCTGTAAATCATCACTGGTGCAGCCAATTGGTTTTAGAAGTTGCAAAAAATAGTTAAGTGGTGGTCAACGGTCTGGGCTTTCAGTTGACTGTCGACTAAATGCACCTGAATCTGGAAGATCCAACTTGTGGTGAGTCGGTACGGTGGCGTAATCTCCACAGTGAAGATGAAAGAACACTCTAAGCACCTCAGTGAAAAGGTGATTGAAAAACACAAGTCAGGGAATGGAGACAAGAAAATATCCAAGTCACAGAATATCCTGTGGGCTCCCGTGAAATCAGTCATAAAGAAATGGAAAGAGTATGGCGCAGCTGTAGTTCTTAAAGGAGGCTGTCCACACAAAGTGAGTGATTGTGAAAGAGGAAGTTACCTTTTCCTGCTCCATCACAAATTGATTATAATATGCACTGCAGATCCATAAAGAAAAGTTAAAAAATAAATAATCCAGAGCATGAATGACCATCATTAATAATAATAATAACTACGGGGTTTTGCCCCCTGCTCGCTTCGCTCAATAAACGCCTAGCCTCTTTGTGGTTCTACCGCTCGCATATGGGGATGCGGATGTACAATTTAAACAGATATTTATTTTCATGGGAATTGTTACTTATGTATAATAGAACTAACTATTTTATATTACAGTGAGACATTAACCATATTAAAAAATAGTAAAACATAATAATTTGAAAGTAAGTTATGTTTCATGTTGCGTTAGAGTTGTTTGTTGCGTAATACAATTTTGTTCTGTTTGGCTTTGAAATTAACACTCAAATACTTTTTAAACTTACACTTTTACTGTAAAACTTCAGTAAAAACAATTTTTTGAATAACATTTTCGTCAATATCGCATTGAATTTTGATTCTGTATTTGGACTTTCATCGTGACAACGCAACATAACCCGTATAACTGCCCATGATTGAATTTTATTAAATAAAATGACTTTTTGAATGCTTGGCCCTGAGATTTCTTAATTGTCTTTGCAAAAGCTATTCTAATGGGAAACTGTAAACGTTTTAATAGGAAAGGCATATCAAAATCTCCTTTGCTGTGTAATGTTATCTGAGGCAGATGTACTACATTACCTTTCTTGGATACATCCTTCTTTCAACAGTAATTAGGACATTGAAAGACCGGACAGTGTTAACAGTTGTAAATATTCTTCGGGATATTGTAAGCTGATGTTTTCATCTTCCACACCATCACCACCAACTTTTTCAGTATAGTCTATTGATACGCTTTTAATCAATTTACTGTGTAACTGATCGACATTTTTGGCATTAATTCATTTGACTTCATCGTTTCTCGGTGCGAGGATTGCCCGTGTACTCATTTTTTCTGTTGATAATCCTTCGTGATGAAATTCTTCAATAAGATTTGGACATAATATGTCTTCTTTAATTGGGAACTTAAAGTGAGGAAAACATTAAAATTTATAAGAGGTAAGAGAGCAGGAACTGTGTCTGTCAAAAACATTCACATGAATGAGAGTTGAGAGGACCATGGGCATGGTTGAATATGGTTGAGAGGAGGGCGCGGCTTGAAAAAATCTCATGGCCAAAATCTCGTCTCATGGGACTTGAAAAAATCTCTTGAAAAAAGTCTTGTTTTATCCCAGGATTTTTTTTTAATATAATAGACAAATAATACATTTTATTTATATTTATATTATAAGCAAAACTAAAAATACAAAAATTAAAATCAGACAGCAATTGTAATCAAAGAGAAAAAGCATTCTTAGATTATTTTTAAGTTTAGATTTGAAAAGTGAGAATGAATCAATATTTCAAAGCTTGTATGCTCTGCTTTCCATGGTGGTAAGATGGACGAAGGGGACAGTCAAATGGATGGTAGAAGAAGATCTAAGGTTGCGGGAGGGAATGGCAACATGGAGGAGGTCGGACAGATATGGAGGGGCAAGGTTGTGGATAGGCTTAAATGTTAACAAGAGAATTTTTAAATCAATGCCGAACTTAACCAGAAGCCAATGAAGCTACTGCAAGGCGGGAGTGATATGGCGAATAGAGGGGGTTCTAGTAATGATGCAGGCAGATGAATTCTGGACCAGTTGAAGCTTATAAAGAGATTTGTGAGAAACACCAAAGAAAACGGAATTACAATAATCCATATGAGAAGTGACGAGGCTATGAACAAGGATAGCAGTTGTATGGGGAGTGACAGAGGGGTGAGAACCTCAGTTTTGTCACTATTTCATTTAAGAGAATTTGAAGATAATCAGGATTTAATTTCTGCTATACAGTCAATAAACAGGGAGTGTGGAAAGGAAAAAGTAGGTTTTCCAGTGAGGTAAAGCTGGGTATCATCAGCGTAACAGTGGAAGTTAATGTTATGTTACAAAATATATTGCTGTAGGGAAGGAGGTAAATAATGAAAAGGGGGATCCCCAGGACAGAGCCCTGGGGCACACCTGAAGTAACAGCGGTGGGTTGGGATGTGAAAGTTTTAAGTTGAATGAACTGAACAATACTTCCCTACTAACCACACAAGTACAGAGCATACCAACAGAAGCAGAATGATGACTAAAGCAATATTATGGTAACCAAATAAATTTTCTGTTTACACCAATTCCACACTATAGAGAACCACCCCAAACTGCCAGATCACTATAAAGACACTCCACTAATAAAACATTATTTTTGTTTAATGTCTGTTATTGTGAGGGTTACGGGGAGCCATACATCAATGCTTGGAAACACCCATCACACTGGCATGTCAGGCCCTCTCCCATGTTCTTCCATGACTGAACTCGGATTCACTTGACTCCTCCTGTAGGCAGTATTGTTTTCCCAGTAATATCCATAATCTTTTATCTGGTTCTCTTCCTTGCTTCTCTTATCTCCTCTGTCTCTTGCTACTGCACCTTCGTCTTTTTAGGCATGGTCAACCCCTTATCTTTTAGCTTTTATTGGCCCACCAAGTTAGGAACTGCTTTCCAGGTATTTGATAGGTTTCTGATACTTATTCAGATTCTTTACTGTAATGGTGAAAAGGTACAACTAGACAATGACACACAACACACATAATTGTTACAAACTTTAGTGAAGGAGGCCACCAAGACCCCTCTGAGAACATATATAGAAGTACAGGCTATAGTGGCTAAAATTGGAAAGACTGTAGAGACAATAACTGTTGAACCAGCTGCATCACCAGTCGCAGCTTTATAAGTGAGTGGCAAAGAGAAAGTTGCCATGAAAAAAACAAACCCAGTGACATCTTGACCAGAGTTTCCCAGAAGGCACACTGGAGACTCTGAAGTCAACAAGAAGATGGCTGTATGGTCAGAAATTACCAACAAGGCTTTTTTTTTTGTTCAGCAGACTAAACACCTTATTTGGCATAAGCCAAGCACAGCACAATATCGAAAACACGCCATCCTCACCATGAAGCATGAGTCTGTGATGAG
Organism: Polypterus senegalus; assembly: GCF_016835505.1. NCBI lineage: Eukaryota > Metazoa > Chordata > Cladistia > Polypteriformes > Polypteridae > Polypterus > Polypterus senegalus. The sequence continues at coordinate 159,080,963 of NC_053162.1, forward strand.
GCTTCTTTGCAGCTGGATTTAGAAGATCTGTGAGGGTGAAGTGAATGCAGCAAAATGCAGGGAAATCCTGAAAGAAAAGCTGGTGAATTAGTCAGGATAATCACTACTACGGGTGAGGCAGGGTGAAAGATGAAGCAGGGCAAAAGCTAAATGCTTGGGGTGCCTACCAGGCAAAACCCTGTTTAATTCCAACAAACTAAAAAAAAAAAAAAAACAACTCACTCACATTGAAGCTTTCTGATTGGGACAGTTCCCTTGAATCAGTTCTCTTTAAGAGATGCACTTTCTCTCTCTCGTTATCGTTCTCTAGGGTGTTCAGGTCTGAAATGAGACTCCATCTTCAGGGATTGTCTCTCTTTTATACTGACCAGACTGGAAGGGGTGGGGCTTCATTGCCCTCACGGGGCGGTTTCTCGAGGAGCTAAGATGTTAGTTACAGCATCATCTCTTGTCCTGGGGTGGTACCACATACTGTACCCTAGATGGGCCTGGGAGGTGACTCCATGGCGCACATGTGTAACACAGCTTGAGATGGACGATCAACATAAGATAGGTTTGGGGTGAAAAATTTGATGTCCAGGGGTTGTCAGAATCAGTTGCCCCATAAGGCATATCACTGGGTCAATAGATGAAGATAAGTAACAAAGGTTAAACAATTCAAATTGTATTTTAACAATACAATTCAAATTGTATTTTAACAGTTTAGAAGAATGAACTTTCTTGTCAAAAGTTAAGTTAGGCCACTGCAGATTCTTCTAAATGTATATTTTTCTTGATATATGCTGCAAACACAGAGTGATAGAAATATGCTTACCAGAAACTGACTGATATTGTGAACTTGTTGATATTCTGGAAATTCTAATAAACACAAAATCAGGCAAGTATTTAAGGGGAATGCCAAAGGAAGTGGCCAGCTTTATCTGCATCAGGTTTTCAGTAGCATATACTGTAACTCTTTATCCTCTAATGCAATCTGAGTGTAGTTAACAGTCAGATCAAGAACTGCAAAGGTACATTCCTTCAAATATTTTAGGATATTTTAAGGCTTTGATTCAGAAGGTATGTCAGGGGTCATGTGATCACCAGAGGCTCAACTTTAGACACCTGTTATTGTTATTAAGGGAGCAACACACATCTCAAAATGATAAAAGAAGCAGCACTTCGAAGCAAGTCAGTTCTTACTAACTAAAATGTCTATGCACTTTATTAATTAGTTTTTTCCTTTGTTTATTTTTCTCCTTTCTTACACCCATTAATCCAATTCAGAGTTATAGGGGGTCAGAGCCAATATCAGTAGCACTGGAAGCATTGGAAGCACGACAATACATTGTAGGTCCCTTTAAACAGTGTCACAAGAACGAACAGGAGACATAAAAAGGGTTGAAGCAGCCACCCGTATATTATGCCCTAGCTGCATTAGGGTTAAATTCTAGGAGGTCAAAGTCCAAAACAGAACTGAAGACATGTGGCAAAGATGGCAGCTTTGAAGGTCTGGACCGGAAGTGATGTCATCAGGACAGGAAGTGATATCCTTGTTGGTGCCAGAAGTGACGTCATCATGGGTGCTGGAACCCTGTGGGATTTCCCTTGAATGGTCTGCAGAGAATTGAGAGAAAAAGTCAGTGCAGCTTGCCACCCCCTGGTCATTCATGGAATTGTCACTATTCAGACCCTTTAGCTGCCTCTCATGTGCTCATGTGTGATAACAGAAACAGATGAATTAAGTGTCATCTACTCAATTAACCTGTGTGTCTTTGGAGGTGTGAGAGGAAAACCATACAACGTAGTAGTACCTAGAGAATATCCTACACAGGCACAAGGAAAATGTGCATTGCTTGAGCACTGGATTCACACCCAGGACTCTGGATACATGAAGCTGCGTTGGAACCTCTGCAATATTATGCTGTAATTAACTTTTACGCTTCCAAATTAAAATTGTCTCATTCATTCATTAATCATAATAACTGTCATACCAAAGTCCTGTTTATAGACTACATCTCAGCATCTAACAGTGCTGTAGCAGTAGAGCTGACCACCATCCTCCTCAGTTCTACACAGCAGCATTTTGAGCCCTCTTCGCTTCTTTTTATTCATTTTTGACAGTGTGAGTAGACATGGCTCAAACTGCATTGTTAAATATGATGATTGACAGTACCATCATGGGCCTGATCACCAACAATGACAGGATTACCTGCTGACAAAGTGGTGCCAAGTCAATAATCTCACATTTAATTTCAGCAAACACAAGAAGCTGGTCATATGCTTTAGGTAGCAGCACATTGCCATCTGCATTAGAGGGGATGCTATTGAAAAACTGAGCAGCTTTAAATTACTCATAGTCATCATCACTGATGAACTAAAGTGGGCACAGCAAAAAAGTGGGCTCTTGTCAGGAAAGTTCACCAATGAATTTGATCTGATGACGGCTTCTAGTTCCCTATGTGTTCTCACAAACCTATATAGGGACACAATGGAGTCCATCCTCACTGGTTACATCACATCTTTGTACAACACCTGCTCAGCTGAAGAAAATAACAACAACAACATTTATTTATATAGCACATTTTCATACAAACAGTAGCTCAAAGTGCTTTACATAATAAAGAATAGAAAAAAGACACAAGAAGAAAACAAAATAAATCAACATTAATTAACATCGAGTAAGAGTAAGGTTCAATGGCCAGGGGGGACAGAAAAAACAACTCCAGATGGCTGGAGAAAAAATAAAAACTGCAGGGATTCCAGACCATGAGACCGCCCAGTCCCCTCTGGGCATTCTACCTAACATAAATGAAACAGTCCTCTTTGGATTTAGGGTTCACACGGAAGGGCCTGATGATGATGATGGTCACGTAGACTTCTGCCTTTAAATCCATCCATCATTGTTGGAGCATCATGAAGCTTTGAGTAGGTGGAGGTGGCGCAGGCCACCACCACAAAGAAACCGGAAATAAAACACTGCAGAGCATGGTGAAGGAGGCACAGAATATTACTGATGCCTGGCTGATTTCAGTTCATGACATACACAACACTTGGTATCTTAGAAAAAGACAAACAGGATAAGTGAAGACCTCAGCCATTCTGCACAGTAAATTAAGAAACATTTGCAAATATATACATATATGTGTGTTGAATGAATCCTTTTTTGTATATTTGTGTCACTGTTGGCATTGTATTATTTTCTCTACTCATAGGAGACATGCAAGTAAAAATTGGATTGTATTATGTACAATTGACAATAAACCAGAACTTAATTTGCAGCAGCTTTTCCCTGATATTTCTCATTTTTTGATTGATAATAAACCTGATCTTGACCAGATTAACTCTCAGGGTTGGGTTCAGGTCATTTCCTCTTTTTGTGTTGTAACTTTATGTGCTTTGTTAATTTTTATTTCCTTTGTTCATACTCTACTTTGCACAGTATATTGTACTCAGCTTATAAGTGTGCTTAACTTAGCAGAAGTAAAATGAATTGCACAGAAATTGTTGTATACTGCCGTGTTGATGGAGGATTATAGGAATCGTTGGGTAGAACGATACTTTCATCAGATTGGCTGGCCCAGTGCTGTCTCAGCGGTAGAATGGCCAGTAGGGGGAGGCAGCTTTGATGGCTGAGGTCTCCAGGCCTTTAAACAAACTCAGATCTTATTTTGTGATATCATCCATCCATCCATCCATCCATTATCCAACCCGCTATATCCTAACTACAGGGTCACGGGGGTCTGCAAGCCAACACAGGGCGAAAAGCAGAAAAGAAACCCTGGGCAGGGCACCAGCCCACCGCAGTATGTGATATCATCTACTGTTACATTCTGCTGTGTACTTGTAATATTTTTATTTCACTGTTATATTGTATTGAGGATTACTTGTGTTCTGTTCTGTGTATTGTATTTACCCCAGTTCTTTTTGATACCCACTGCATGCCCAGCCTACCTGGAAAGGGGTCTCTCTTTCAACTGCCTTTCCCAAGGTTTCTTCCAATTTTTCCCTACTAGGGTTTTTTTGGGAGATTTTCTTGACTTAGAGAGTCAAAGCTGGGGGGTTGTCGAGAGGCAGGGCCTGTTAAAGCTCATTGCAGCACTTCCTGTGTGATTTTGGGTTATACAAAAATAAATTCTATTGTATTGTATTTTAAACTTCATGTAACACCTTCCAGATGATAATAAAATATAGATAGATGAATAGATAAATGTGAGAGGCACTATATACACTACACATCTACTATATAACAAAACGCTACAGTGTTTGTGTCCGTTCCCTCTGAGCAATCTGATTGGTAAGTTTGGCTTTAGTCTGATTGGTGAGTTTACTAATCAAAAGTGATCGAGACAGGAGTGCCAGGTAAGAAAGGTTTACATACAAGATAAACCAGTAAAATTAACAAGACACCAAAGAAAGGCATAGGATGAATGCTGAGAGCCGCCTTCAAACACAGGAAGTATTCACAAGAATACGAAGGATATTTTCACAATGGGTAATTGGAACTTGTCTACCACTGGTGGTAGTCGAAAGCAAACAGGAGACAAGCAACGTGCCTCAAAATGTCAGATTCTAAGAAACAATCTTTACTGGAACGTGACTGAGAAACAAGGCACCAGCCATGGCAGGTTGAGACACACAAGGGAGCAAACACTAACAGTACATATAAGGCAAAAGAGATCACAGATTTTTAGATGTATTCTATTATCTGTCTTCGACAGGTATCAGAGGTAGTATCTACAGTATATAATGCAGATTCTTTTGTTTCTGAAATTTGTACCACTGCTCACTACTACGTGTCTAGAACCACACCTGGAGGGATATTAACAACAACAACATTTATTTATATAGCACATTTTCATACAAAAAGTAGCTCAAAGTGCTTTACATAATGAAGAATAGAAAAATAAAAGACACAGTAAGAAAATAAAATAAGTCAACATTAATTAACATAGAATAAGAGTAAGGTCCGATGGTCAGGGTGGACAGAAAAAACAAAAAATAAAAAACTCCAGACTGCTGGGGAAAAAAATAAAATCTGCAGGGATTCCAGACCATGAGACCGCCCAGTCCCCTCTGGTCATTCTACCTAACATAAATGAAACAGTCCACTTTGGATTTAGAGTTCTCCTGGAAGGACTTGATGATGATGGTCACGTAGACTTCTGATCCATCCTTAATTGTTGGAACATCATGAAGCTTTGAGTAGGTGATGGTGGCGCAGGCCACCACCACAGATAAACCGGAAAAAGAAACAGAAGAGCGAGTAGTGGTCAAGGTTACATGGCTGTCTTACCCAGGCTAAATGGGGAAAGATGTGGAAACAATGGTGACATTAGGGCCCTTTAAAGATCCAGATCTCTGGTCCTAACACGTGGCATTGAAACTTTAACACGTTTGTTTACCTGGTGCAGGCCATTGTCTCACAGACCTATATTTAACATCCCTAGCCCTGATTAGCCCTTCAATGAAACCCCTAAGTTGACACCCCACCACCTCACCTGAACCTATGAGACCAGAAAGATTTGAGAATCTAGACCAAATTAATGTCAAAAGTGTTTAGCGTATTTTTTTAAAGCAAAATAATAACATACAACATTAGAAGATGAAATGCAAATATGTAAATAACAGACAAAATGATATTCTTACAGCAATTTAGCAGTGATGACACAGAGTCAGACTTTCCTCTGCATCTTCAAGAAAATTCTGCTCTATTACAATCCTCATTCTCTTTATATAAGACATATTTTCTGCCCCAGTGCCCAAATCCACCCATTCATTGATTAATTTTTTTCCCAGTTTAGAATTTCACTTTTGCTGTGGTGTACCACTTACTTCCCTTCAACAACAACAACAACATTTATTTCTATAGCACGTTTTCATACAAATGATGTAGCTCAAAGTGCTTTACAAGATGAAAAGAGAAAAAAGAAATAAAAAATATGAACATTAGGCAATACTAATTAACAAAGAATAAAGTAAGGTACGATGGCCAGGGAGGACAGTAAAAAAAAAAAAAAAAACTTCAGAGGACTGGAGAAAAAAACAAAATCTGCAGGAGTTGCATTTGCAGTCTGCCCAGCCCGAGTCCCCACTTCAGTCTGTTACTCAAAAATGTAACATTTCCAAAGTTCAGTTTCTTGTACCTTAGTTCACAAAGAGGAGTGGCCTTTAACTGATACTGAAGCCCTCATGTTCAGAAAACTACTCCACTTTTAAATTTCCTAAACTGACAGTTATATCATCACACGCCAATGTTAGGATTTGTTTATCTATCTCAGGCCCGATCTGGATTTTAGTGGTCTAGATTCATGACACATGTTAAACTTCCTGTAACATCTTCCAGATTTAATTCTCTCATATGAAACTAAAAGAAAGACAGACAGGCAGAAAAATAATCTGTAGATGTGTGTACATGTCTAATTCTGAGACCGCATTAAAACGAGGTCTAGTATATTTATGCAAGTTCAATGAGAGTGAGATGAAGTACAGAATACTCAACTGAACAGACTGATAGACTCCATGCCATTATTATGTGCTAAATAGTACAAATAGAGGTGAGCTGTAATTCATTATTGTATTCATTTGTCTGGCTATCTATTTATTAATGATACAACTAAGAGTCTTTTTTTTTTTTTAGATATGGCATGTTTCTAGTTCTCAAAGGGTGAGCAAGTATTGGTTAAAGATAATTACCACAGATTAGAGTATAATGATCCTCTAATTGCAATGCAATTATGGTTTCATGGGTGTACAGAATATGATTTTTTTTTTATTTTTTGTTTTGTTTTGCAAGAATAGATCTACTGAATGTGTTAAAGTTTATATAATTGCACAAATTAGAGCTGTGTTGCCAATTATTTCCCTAGCTGAAATGAGTCGTCGTGAGCCTGAGATATGAAGGCATATGTGAGATATTAAAGAATATAAATAAATGAAAACTCGGTGCATGGCAGGTAACAAAGTACTAGGTATTAGATAGAAGGGCCTTACTTAAAAGACAAGCCTAAACCTCTACCAAACAACATATTAACCACATTTTTCCTATTAATTTATTTTGTTGATTTCAAGGCAAGGCTTCATTAAAGAGAACCGAGTACAGATCAAAAAAGACACAGAGCGCTACACCTTTTTTAGCTTAGACCAGATAGCCCTACTTCTGTTCATCTAGAGAAAAGAAAAAGAAAAATACACTATACAATATGTGGTAGGTACTTAATTACTGCCAAATTAGCTCTTATTCAATGAGGCATGGACTCCACAATACCTCTAAAGGTGTGGTATCTGGGACCAAGATGTTACTAGCAGACCCTTCCATGGATCAGATTTGTTTTTCTAGCACACCCCACAGATGCTCCATGGAATTGAGATCTGGGGAATTTGGAGGCCAGATCAACACCTTGAACTCTTTGTCATGTTCTTCAAACCGTTCCTGAACATTTTTTTCACTGTTGTAAGGCACATTATCTTGCTGAAAAGGGCCACTGCTTTCAGGCAAAACTGTTGCTATGAAGAGGTGTACATGGTCTGCAACAATCTTCTGATGCTCATGTGCCCATTGTAGCTGCTTTTACCGGTAGACAGAGGTGGGTTCTCTGGCCAGTCTGCAGCTAAGCAGCCCCATTCATAGCAAGCTGTGACACACTTTTCTCTCATGGCCAGTCTTAAGTTTTTTTTCTAAGGGATCAAACCAGACAGACTAGCTTTCCCTCCTCATTCTCATCAATGAGCCTTTGGCACTCATGACACTATCCTATCCCCGTTTCAGTGTGTGTCCTTCATTAGATCACTTTTTTTATTATTAACCACTGCAAACTGGGAACACCCCACAAGTCATAAGTCAGGCCATGATAATTTAGCCCTAATCAAAGTTGCTCAGATCCTTATGCTTGCCCATTTGTCCTGCTTCTAACACATCACCTTCAAGAGCTTGCTGCCAGATGTATCCCACACCTTCACAGGTGTCATCATAATGAGATAATCAATGTTACTCACTTCACCTGTCAATGATAATAATGTGGTGGCTGATCTGTGAATAACATGAATTGATCAGGCAAAGACAGTGAAATGTCCAAAAGGTCAGTAATGATTTAGCATACTCAGTTAAATGAGGACAACATTGATACAAATCTAAAATTTGGACTGTTGCTCATTAAGAGAATGTATTAATATTTTTTTAAATTTGAAGTAATATATGGCATCCTATTTAGTGTACTATGCTATGGTAGATTGCTGGGTTAAAATTGGTATGCTAACACTGCATCGCAGTAATGTCTCTATTTAGCACTATTTTTGAATGCTGCTGTTTGATTATATGAAGTGGTGACCAGTCCAGTGCTAGTCCTTCCCTGAGCTTGGTGCTGATGGTTGATTCTCCAGCATCTTGAAGACGCTGAACTGGAGAACACAGGAATAATAATACTACTAATAATACTAATAATTAATAATAATAATACTAATACAGGAATGGATGCGTGACATAACACATTCCAAGATATGTTGTAGCTCCGCCTGAACTCTGTGCTATTTGTCTTTTTCTCTTCATTTTCTTCTGCCGTTATTAAACAATTATTCCAACAAAATGGAAAAAGTTGGAAAAAATAAAATGTGTGTTATGCTGTCTACTGTATTGTATATCTTACATATTTCAGTAAACTGGGCATTTGGAGGATATGTGTAATTTTACAATAAGTGGTTGGAAGTTTCAGGTGATTAACCTGCTTTAGACATGAACTGAGAAGACTGTCAAAGAAACTGAGGAAACAGATCCTACACAATTCTTGCTGATTCTCATAGTAAATCCCATGCTTAAGGACACCTACTGGATATTAAGGGGAATTGCATTCAGAAAGAAAGCAGGAAGAACTTCTTAACAAAAAGAACTGCAGGAGTCCTAAGCAAAATCCAGAGTTCTGAAGTTGAAGACCCTCATGGGTTTTAAGACGGATCTCAATGAGATATTAAATCACTAAACAAGCTTCTTAGCCAAAGGTGACGTGTGCTTATTATTCCAATATTCTGTTTAAAGACATTTTGATTTTTTTCCTGTTTTTTGGTTCTGCTTTTGCTTTAAGGTTGTGCTCCTATTTCTGTCAGCACTGTCTTCCTAACACACTGTATGTCTGTTTATCAATAATTTCCTTGTACTGCCTGTGCACACCATGAATATTCAGTAGGGCAACACATTTACATGAACCATCAATTTAATATATGTTAATATTAAACTTTATGTTTCGTGTGGAAAATTATGACTTAAGAGAAATATCTAATTTATGATTAAACATAGTTCAAATAAATTAAAAAGAGCTAAAAGTAGCTACCGGTGTTATAAAGTGATGTCTGCTTGAGTAGCAGATCACTCAGTGCATGTAGTGCATTAAAATGAAGAAATCTGTGTACATATTCTAAATATGGCGTAATCCAATACAGGCTGTGCCATTGACTGCAAGGCAGGAGGAAACTCTGCCCAGGGTGCCTATCCCGCAGAGGGTCCATTTACAGCTATACCCACCTTCATATGAGCCAATTTAGAAACCGTTTCTGATATCTCAGGGAATGTGGAAGGACAACCAGATTACCTCAAGAAAAGCCACTGCAGGCAGCAGTGCAGAAACATCACACAGTCTACAGATTGTGGGATTAGAACAAAGAACACTAGAAGGCAGTGTTAAACACTCTGCCTGTGTGGCCTGGTGTCCTCTATTTAATTTTTGGGTAAAATCCTGAAACATCTAATTATACCAAAAGAACATTTTACATAAAAATATTTTTTCCATGTTACTTACCCCATATTATATCCCAAAAATTTTCAATGTCATGTTTTCATGCAAAGCTGAGGGAAAAAAGTATAATTTGATTGAACCTAATGTTAGTTAATTCTATATAGTGACAAACAATGTGAATGGAAAACAATGGAAAAAAGAAAAATGTTGCACATTACTTATGTCACATTATCCACATGTGGGTTATCAAATTATATTCTCAAAACATGCAAAATGCAAGTATTTTTTTTACAAAAATATTATTAAGTGGTTACTTGTAGAATAATCAAGCCCACATCATGAACGTAAAAAGCATTCTCAAAACATTGTTGTTCTGAATGGAAAACAGGACCCTTGGCCTTTAATGAATAAGAGGAGGTGGATGTTCAATGGTTTCTCAACCTTCAGGGGGTATCATTTCAAGGTAGTTAATTGCAAGATGTTACTTCACACCAATGCAGATGCTTGTCCCAAGTCCATGACATTTCAACCAAGTCCTCTCCTTCCAATGGAAGTGAAGTAAGTGGAATGGTGCTTAATACATGCATGTGAAAACTGGGAGAGCCTCACAGGTTTTGGGTCATCTAAAAATACAGGGAAGGTTTTTGGTGTAACACGGCCATTCATACAGTTTCTGTTTACTTCCTGTCTGGACATTGGCAACTCCATCCCTTCCATTTTCTTTCCTACTAACCCAGCCTCTTGTAGATGTCACATGATGGAGGTACAGTGAGAGGGCACTGTAGGAAGACAAGCTCCATATTATGGACTTCCATGCAATCCGGAAGTGCTTTCATCGGGCAGTCAGCCTGGCACTGGAAGTACCCTTAGGTCTCTAATAAAAGAGACTGCACTCCCTACAGCAGACTCTTGTGGCACCTAGTGACCCCAGCGGGGCTGCTCTGCTGGACTGCATATCATGGTTTGCCCTGCTGGTTTCCTACTGTTCAACGACCTCTAGGGCTGCTGCCATCTAGCATGTTGTGGGAATAAAAAACCTCCTTTAATGTCTTCTCTTTTTAATTGGCTTCCCGTCCACCCTTTCTGGTACTTCCTTCCAGGTCTGCTCCCTCTCCTGGCCAGGATGCTCGTCCAGCCCATGTAGCATCTACACTCTATACAGGTTGTCCACGTTCATCTGGAACGTAGCTTCTGACAAAGACAGATCTCAGCTCCTCTAGAGGCTATTCACAGGCTACAAGAAGCCAACTGCAGGTCACACGTGATGTTCACAACCTTCTTTTGGTTTATTTTCATTCATCCAATCTGGTCATTAAAAGGGTTGTTTCCTGAAGCCCCAGCATTCATTTTTGATGGATTGTTATATATATATATATATATAGAGAGAGAGAGAGAGAGAGAGAGTGAGTGAGGACTTGGGTTAAAAGCAGTATTGGGGTAAAAGACAAGATGCCAGTTAGAGTAGGTCTTCACCAGGGGTCTTATTTAAGTCCTGACCTCTTTGATCTGGTTATGGATGTGTTCAATCGTGAGATACATGACCAGTCACCATGGTAAAGTCTTTTTGCTGATGATATTGTGTTCTGTAGCATCAGAAAGGAGGGAGTGGGGAAGAAGTTGAAAGAATGGAGTAGACCTTTGGAAGATAGTGGATTAAAGATAAATAGAAAAAAGATGGAATACTTACTTGAGGTTTAATGATGATCTGGATTCAGAAGTTTGCCTGCAGGGAGAGCTATTGAAAAGAGTGGATACACTTAAATATCTAGGATCAGTGGTAGCCCAAGATGGAAAATTAGAGGTAGAGATAACCCATAGAGTGCAATGTTGATGGAGCAATTGGAAGAAGTTATTAAGAGTGTTGTGTGATTGAAGAATTAAGGCAAAGGTTAAAGGTAATGTTTTTGAGACAGTGGTAAGACTAGCAGTAATGTATGGAGCTGAGGAATGGGCAGTAAAGGGAGAGCAGGAGAAGAAGTTAGATGTGGCAGAAATGAGAATGTTAAGGAGGAAGTGTGGAGTTATGAAAAAGGACAGAATAAGAAATTAGACAATCAGAGGTACGACAAAAGTGAGAGAGATATCTAGGAAAGTACAGGAGAGTAGGTTGAAGTAGTATGGACATGTGATGAGGAGAGACAATGAATATTTGGGCAAAAGAGTGATGGGAATGTTAGTACAGGGGAAGATGAAGTGAGGGAGGCCAAAGCAAAGGTGGATGGATAAAATAAAAGAAGATCAGAAGGACAAAGATCAGAGTGAAGAGTAGGTGCATGACCACACTGTGTGGAGTAAGAGAACAAGAAGACAAGAGATGAATAAACATCATTTTAGTAGACAGCAAGATTCCAAATTCTTCAGATGACCAGTAAATAACCATAACAGAAAACAAATTCAAATTATGTAATAATTTATTTGTAGTTGGTTTAGATGACTGCCATTTCATTTGAAGATGTTTAGGTTCCTGCTTTTTATCTGATTATTATAGAATAGGCACCAATCCTGTTAAATATATTGTGTATTTAGAAAACAGATCTATTAATACATTGAAATATTCAGTTAAAAGGACAGAAGGAATATATGCAGTCCGTTTAGTTGTTGAAATTGACTTCTTTTTCAGAATAAACAAAGGTAATCAGTCTTTCAAGCCTAATTTATCAATTACTAGCAAAATACCCGCTCTTTGCAGCGGAGAAGTAGTGTGTTAAAGAAGTTATGAAAAAGAAAAGGAAACATTTAAAAAAAAACGGAACATGATTGTCAATGTAAGTGTTTTGTCACTGTTATGAGTGTTGCTGTCATATATATACTCAGCAAAAAAAGAAACGTCCTCTGACTTTCAACTGTTTTTACTTTCAGTAAACTTAATGTGTAAATATTTGTATGAACACTAAAAGAGTCAACACCATAAGACATAAACTAAAAATGTTTCACAATGTGTCCCTGAATGAAGGGAGGCTCAAAATCAAAAGTACCAGTCAGTATCTGGTGTGGCCACCAGCTGCTTGAAGTACTGCAGTGCATCTCCTCCTCATGGACTGGATCAGATTTGTCAGTTCTTGCTGTGAGATGTTACCCCACTCTTCCACCAAGGCACCTGTAAGTTTCTGGACATTTCTGGGGGGAATGGCCCTAGCCATCGATCCAAATTGATCCCGCTCCAGGGTACAGGCCTCGGTGTAACGCTCATTCCTTCGACGATAAACACGAATCCGTTCATCACCCCTGGTGAGACAAAACCGTGACTCATCAGAGAGCACTTTTTGCCACTCCTGTCTGGTCCAGCGAAGGTGGGTTTGTGCCCATAGGCGGCGTTGTTGCTGGTGATGTCTGGTAAGGACCTGCCTTACAACAGGCCTACAAGCCCTCAGTCCAGCCTCTCTCAGCCTATTGCGGACAGTCTGAGCACTGATGGAGGGATTGTGTGTTCCTGGTGTGACTCGGGCAGTTGTTGTGGCCATCCTGTACCTGTCATGCAGGTGTGATATTCGGATGTACCGATCCTGTGCAGTTGTTGTTACACGTGGTCTTCCACTGCGAGGATGATCAGCTGTCCTTCCTGTCTCCCTGTAGCGCTGTCTTAGGCGTCTCACAGTGCGGACATGGCAATTTATTGCCCTAGCTACATCAACAGTCCTCATGTCTCCCTGCAGCATGCCTAATGCACGTTCACGCAGATGAGCAGGGACCCTGGGCATCTTTCTTTGGGTGTTTTTCACAGTCGGTAGACAAGTCTCTTTAGTGTCCTGCGTTTTTAGAACTGTGACCTTAAATGCCTACATTCTGTAAGCTGTTAAGGTCTTAACGACCATTCCACAGATGCATGTTAATTAATTGATTATGGTTAATTGAACATGCATGGAAAACATTGTTTAAACCCTTTACAATGAAGATCTGTAAAGTTATTTGGATTTTTAAAACATTATTGTTGAAATACACAGTCCTGAAAAAGGGACGTTTCTTTTTTTGCTGAGTATATATATACTGTATAGCAAAATACCCGTGCTTCGCAGCGATGTCGTGTGTTAAAGAAGTTATGAAAAAGAAAAGGAAACATTTTAAAAATAACGTAACATGATTGTCAAAGTAATTGTTTTGTATATTTGGCGGCAGCGTCATGAAGTTTTTTTCGTCTAGCTGCATCAGAAAATGTACCACGACGTCTGACACGCCTCCTTTTTACTGTTTTCTCACAGCTTGGATTGCTGCTGTCATAATGGGCTTGAGTCTACATATATTTAAATATATATATACACATACATATCTTCATATCTATATACATATATACATATCTACATATACACATATATATATATATATACATACCTATCTACATCATATATACACACACATACATACATACATACACACACACAAATTATATATGTGTGTGTGTGTGTATATATGATGTAGATAGGTATGTGTGTGTGTGTATATACAGTATATATATATATATATATATACATATATATATATATATATATATATATATACAGGTATATACACATACATACAAATATACGCACAGGTATATATATGTGTATATATATGTATTTGTCTATATGTGTGTGTATAGCTTTGGTCACTGAGTGCAAGGGAAAAATAATAAAATGTAGTCTATAAGTTATTAAACAGTTAAACATTAACGTTTTAAGAAGTACAGGTACATTGAGCACTACTGGAGTGGTTGTGGGTAAACTACATTTTAAAGACTGTGTAACAGAACAGGGGCCTCATGTATAACGCCGTGCGTAGAACTCGCACTATAACATGGCGTAAGCACAAAAGCCGAAATGTGCTTACGCACAGAAAAATCCAGATGCAGGAATCTGTGCGTACTCCAACTTCCACGTTCTTCCGTTACATAAATCCTGATCAGCGTGAAAACTAACGCTCGGGCACGCGCATTATGTAACGCCCCAAATCCTCCCAGAATTACGCCTATTTGAATATGCAAATCAATATAAATCGCCCTTAAGCGCAGCCTTCTGTGAAAAGACAATGGGAAAAGCACGGGGAAAATATAAGAATTTCAGCGAATACCAAGTGGAGGCAAATGAAAAACATACTATTTGTTCAAATAAACCGCAAGTTGATCGAGTGGCATAGCGTGTTGGAGAAACTTGAAAGCTCACATTCACAAATCGCACAGTGCCGGAAATAAAAAAGAAGTCACATATCAAAGTCGCCGTGGAAAGCCGAGTTGTAAGCCCACTGTCTGAGTGTCATATGAAAGCTTATTAGGGTACAGAGAAAAAAGGCACACAGTGGGGAAAAAGCACGAAATGTCAACTTCAATCTCGACATTTCCACTTTAATCACGTAGTTTATTTTGTCATTAAAGTAGAACATCATAAACTTCATCTTAAAATCGTTTAATTAACCAGTTTCTCAAATCACATCGTAATTAAAGTAGCACGTTAAATGCTTTGTTTTGTATTTGATCTTCTATGTGCCTATGTGTGTGAATCACTACTTGCTTCTTAAACCGGCTCTCTTCCTCCAACTGGACACAGAATCCATTACATTCGTGATATTACAGCTCTCTGAATAACTAAAATACTGAGATGTATACGTGATATCATTTTCATGATGATAGGAGTTAAAGCACGTTATTAAACATGTGTTTCACTTCGATGAAATAATTTATTGCAGCAGTACTCAGGGGCAGCTCTAGGCTTGTGGTGGCACTGGGCAGAGGAAGAATCTGTGGCTCCTTCGCCCGCCAGTCAGTAAGGTAGCTTATGCACAGTGGATGGCTATGTCCGTTGCGGACACTGCATAGCTGCCTCATGCTCATGACACAAGCATTTAACTTTTGCCGAAATTTGTCGCTGTGTTTTTAGCTGTGTTGTTATTTTCTCTTTCTGTTTTATATTCAATATATATTGGCGTAGCCGTCACTGCAGTCAGTGCTTTTCTTTCCCCAAGTAACCGATCGCCATACAATCAGCTCTGTAATAGACATTAAGCCATCTGTAAGCTTAGCGCCGATACTTCAAAACGTTTAAAGAACATTGAAATATCTTCGTAGTACATGTTTAATTATTCTATCCTTAACGACACTCCCAGTGAAGAATATAGATTATTTAAATGAAGTTAAAGTTTTATCTGTATAATTTATTAAACATATTTTGCTGAATTTCACCTTATAAATGATATAGTTTCTGTTTCTGAACCGTGAGGTCCGTACAGGAAAGGCTTTAAGACATTTTGCAGTGGCTGAGACAGCATGTCCTTGAAGCTGTATACCGATAATTCCCTTTCCAATCAGCTGCTGCTGTGATTCACACTCAGATACAGTGGTATAAATACTCCGAGTGGTGCAGTGAGAGAAATATTGAACAAGATGATCCGCTGTGGCAACTCCTAACAAGAGGAGCTGAAAGAAGAAGAAGAAGAAGTGAGAGTAACAACGCTAAAGCAGTTATGGTATTTGGAATACTATGGCTGTTCCTTCTACCATTATATTGTTACAAGTTAATTACAATCCGATGCATTACACTAATAAACAATATGCGGTTAGTTTCGGTGTATTTATAAAGCCGCGTCAGGAAAATAAGGTGTAACCACACAGGAACAGTAGCACTGCTTTGACGCTGGGTGCCGCCAGTCTGCAAAACCGAGCGGAGAACTTGCGTACGACAAGTTATGAGGTACCGTGGAAAAGTGCGTGGATTTACGCCAAGTGTAGGTTTTATACATCGCGATTTGAACGTGGAAAAGTTCTTACGCAACGTTTCTGTGCGTACGCACCGTTTATACATGAGGCCCCAGGTAAGTAGTACTAAGAACAGCTAAAATGTATATGGATCATCTCATGGTAGTAGATCCCTTTTGAAAGGCGATACACGACGGCTGTGGTATAGAAATTACATTTTCTATGTGAACGTCCAAATTTCTGCCTCTGGTAATGTGCCTTACCGTCATTTAAAGAAAATTAGTTTTGTGTCCTCTGCAGTGTTAAGAGAGAAAGGCTTTGGTTTGGGATAAAAGGAAAAAAGATGTAAAGAAAGGAAACTTGCCTTTTTCTTTTATATAATATAGAGAGATGTGTTCGCTGACGATATGAGCGGTCTTGTGTAGACTGGTGAGACGTCCCTGCCATTAATCGGCTGTGATGGCACTGTCAGTCCTCCACTCCTGTGCGTGTCTTCATAATCCGAGCTGAGGACCTCATAATCGTATACGTTGAAAAGAAAGTGCGAATCGCCTTAATATTAGTTTGCCGCAGTGTAGAAAAGGGGTCCCGTGTTTGCATTTGTCTGGGCTATAGCTCAGGGGGAGGATGGAAAAAATTAAAAGTGCTCACTTTGACTTAAGGTAGAAGCGCAGTCAGCGTCTCAAAGGCCGGCACAACTATGCGCGTGCGCCAGCTGCTTGACTTTCGCTGGGCAGGAGACCCCATTTTTTGCGGACTCGTTCACGTGATCAAAAGTCTCAGCGCTCTTTGAGGTCATTCATATATATATATATATATATATATATATATATATATATATACTTTGTATATATATATAGAGCAAAATACCCGCCTCACAGCGGAGAAGTAGTGTGTTAAAGAAGTAATGAAAAAGAAAAGGAAACATTTTAATAATAACGTAACATGATTAACATTGTCAATAATAAGTCACCCTCGCTTCACTCTTACTTTTTTACCGTTCATTTAATCATGGCTAGTGGCGGAAAAATTATAAAATGGAAGGAGGATTGCACTGAGTATATTCATAAAGCTTGAATTGGTGATGTGTTTTTCTGTGTTAACCTCATATTTTTTCATACTTCTTCTCAAACTAAGGGGGTGCGAGGGTAAAATGAATCAAGAAGAAAAGGAAACATTTTCAAAATAACGTAACATGATTGTCAAAGTAACCTTTTGTAAGTGGTGCCTGGAGGATTCAGTGTGGAGAAACTCTAGAGACAGTGTGTGTATTAACTTGTGGATTTTTCTTTGAGTATTTGGTGGCAGTTTGACGAAGTTGCTTCGGAAGACGGCGTTAGCCGCGGAGCTCAGCTCAGAGCGAAATGAGGTGAATGGGAGGGGAGATGATGACGTGACTCCTCCACCAGCCTTAACTGTCAATCCCCCCACAAACACAGTCTCCTTCGGAATTTGCATAAGCACAGCCTTTGACCAGCAATTTGAACTTAGAAGTTAGAAAGTGATCAAAACTGTCATTTATACCCTGCGTCCTCTCATTAAACTTGTATTCCGCATTAGCCGTGGGCATGACAAACACCAGCGGCAGCCTGTCTATGAACTTAATTTAAACCTTAGTTTTACACCGTGCTTTGTTTCCGAAGTAGCTGCAGGCATGAATATGCTTGTACAGTATGTGTCACTCGCTCGCTTCTTATTGTTTCGCTGCCTTCTCAATTGTATAATGCATGTTTTCTTCAGCGCTTTTTGGAGCTCTTCCTGGTTTTCTACGTAATGCGTTGACAGTCAGTTCACGTGATTACGTGGGAGGCGTGATGATGTCACACGAAACTCCACCCCCCATGGCCATCGAGCTCAACTCCATTACATTATATGGAGAAAAATAGCTTTCATTTATGACCATTACGTGTAGAATTTTGAAATGAAACCTGCCCAGCTTTTGTAAGTAAGCTGTAACCTGCCAGATGTCAGCCTTTTACCTACACTGGAAGTTGGAGAATTAGTGATGAGTCAGTGAGTCAGTCAGTCAGTCAGTCAGTGAGGGCTTTGCCTTTTATTAGTATAGATGAGGTTGTGTATTCCAAAAGGCTTAGATACAAGGAAGAAATCAGTACTGAACAGGACACTTCTGTTCACTCCCATTGAACCCTGCATGTTTCTCACTAACCCAATATGTGGGGGTAAAGCCTATCATGAAAGCAATCAATCGTGGGTGGGGAGCCAGTTTACGGCAGGGTCTACTAATATACACATCCAAATTTCCAGAAAAAGCAAATAACCAGTAGACACATCATGTGGGAGCAAAATTAGAGGACCCAAAAGTAAACTAATTCAGATATGGGGACACCTACAAAAACACCAAACAGACAATGACCCAGGGTACTGGATCTGGATACAGCCTAATCCATCAACTTCAAACCAAAATCTCACTGCAAATACAAGCACTGCCTGCCAGAGTGACAGGACAGGTTAATTGGTTAGAAAATGGATGGGTGAATTTCATAGCACAATTATAAGACGCCTTACAAAGCAGCATAAGTAGTAAAGATGAGCTGATGAAGAGAATGAAGCAACCACTTAATCTGCTGTTTTCGTATTCCCGAGACATAAAACAGTCAGCTCTGACGGAACACAGAACTAATTAAAAGTGTTTATTATTGAGACATAAATGAGGAACAAAATGAGAGGGTAAATATTCAGGCTGCATGATGGCATCCATGTGATTGGAAATTTAACAAAAGAAGCAAAATATCTGGACAGCCTGTTGCGATAGTGAGGTATTCCCTTGCTTAGATTTCACAAACCAAGAGAAGATTGGTTTTAAATCCTATTATGAGTGCATTCAGAAGCAACCTCCTGACAGTCAAAGATCTTAAAATATTATTGATGGTGGTGTGGAAAAATAAAGAAAAAAATGCGTCTGCAAAATGAAAAAGTCACTCTTGTAACATAAGAAGAATTCCCAGGGAAACAATGTATACTCAATAAAAAAGAAATACAGTGCGTGTAAGTCATCATTTGATTTGGAAAACACACACTCCACTTTTATTAGTTTGTTGAACATCGGCTTTTCACACTCCACTGGAAATGTGCAAGTGCTCTGCTAATTAGATGTTATTTTTTTAAGGATTTAATTGATTTTTCTTTCTCTTTCTAGCAATTTCTGTTTGTCAAACACTGCTTTCATGGGAGCTAATGCAATTGAAAATAATGATCCCCTTTGGACTGAGAGGTTTCTTTTCCTTTTTTAAGTCAAGGTATACAATAAAAATTAGAAATGAAAGTATCATGACCTTTGAAGTACATTTTCGTCAACAAATTATTTTTATGAACTGCTTGTCTGGTAGAAACTCCGTGATGGAAGGGAAAAGTCATTGTGGTCACAATGAAGCAGCTGATGGAATAACAGGCAATGACAAGGCTGCAGGCCATCACGAAAGCTTCATGGCTAATTAACAAACCAGTGTATTCCCAGGTGTTTTATTTATTTATTTATTTTTGAAAGACTTATTTCTAAAACATGAACTGGCTTCTTAATACATCTCAAAGATTGTCTGTTAAGTTGATATGGAATTCAGATTTTGATTTTGCATTGCTCTGAGAAAAATCCTGCTCTGCCTATGTAGAATAGTCTTCAATAGAAAGAAAGAAAGAAAGAAAGAAAGAAAGAAAGAGCACATTTCACTTCGTATGGCAGTGAAAAAATATCCATCCGTTTTTTTCTTAAACAATATTTATGGTTAGTTCAAGGTTATTCTCTCTATAGCCCTGTCAAGTACGTTTTCATTTACAAATGCAGACATTGGTCTCTGTTTTCACACTACACCGGCATGTACAGATATCAATTTCTGATACTACAGACTCCAGTCATGCTCTGGTTGGTTCATACTTGTCACATGGCTCTTCACTGATTGGATCCTTCTCATTACAATATTTCATCCCCTGATTAGTCACCCCTCATTGAAAAAAAAACACATTCCAACATATTGGGCACAGAAGAGTTGTTTTCTATGGTGCTTGTGTTGCTTACCTGCATGTGTCTAAATTTTATTTTGTAGTGTGAATGCTGCTATAAATGTGCAAAAGGCAAATAACTTACCAATTGCTACAGTTTTGCAATAAATCCCATGGTTGGTGACATTAACATCCCTTCAAAGATCATCAGTTTTGGGTAATGCCTGTCATACACTGTGAAATATTTAGTAATTGTGGTCAAATAACCACTCACAATGCCCGGCAGAGTCATATACTGTATGTGCTCAGACGGCACAAGCGTATTTGGTCTGATTGACATGCTATTACATGGGTGCTCAGACTATGCAAGTTCAGTTCGATGCTAACATCAGAAAATCAGCTTGTGAGAGTGCTCACACTACACAATTGTAATTTATGAAATGAAACAAATTCTTCTGATTGCATAATAAGCCAATTGTAAGACGCAACCGGGCATTGTATCCCCTCTCACACTGCACGTGAAACAGCAGTTGATTAAGCTGATGTTCAGGCAGACTTAGAAAATTAGTTAACAGCTGCAAATCAGGTTTAAAATTGTGCCAAAATCACAGAGTGTGGACAAGTTTAAGACGTGTGCCAGTATCTGCTAGTGTAGTCAGATGACTATGTCATAAGTTTTTTTTACACTTTTTAGTATGGATAAAAATACTTTTGTAAATAATGTGAAAAAGCTATTGTGGATGGAGGATGTTTTCATTTAAAGATGTAACTTTTAAGTGACAACATCGTAGCGTGGGCATAGCATATGACTGGCTCATTTTGTATCTCTTTTTGCTTGGTTTATAAAATATAGTAATCTATACTAATAAAAGGCAAAGCCCTCACTCACTCACTGACTCACTGACTCACTCACTCACTGACTCATCACTAATTCTCCAACTTCCCGTGTGGGTGGAAGGCTGAAATTTGGCAGGTTCATTCCTTACAGCTTCCTTACAAAAGTTGGGCAGGTTTTATATCGAAATTCTACGCGTAATGGTCATAACTGGAAGCAGTTTTTCTCCATTTACTGTAATGGAGATGAGCTTCAATGCCGTGGGCGGAGTTTCGTGTGACATCATCACGCCTCCCACGTAATCACGCAGTACATAGAAAACCAGGAAGACCTCAAAAAAGCGCTGAAGAAAACATGCATTATATAATTGAGAAGGCAGCGAAACAATAAGAAGCGAGCGAGTGACATATACAACTATATTCATGAGTTCTGCTACTTCGGAAACAAAGCACGATGTAAACCTACACTTTAAATTAAGTTCATAGACAGGCTGCCGCTGGCGTTTGTAATTTAGTGCCTGCCCATATAAGGCCGTCCGTCAGCGGCAATCCAATAGCAAACTGCCACGGGTAAATATTCACGGGTGAAGGACTGTGCTTATGGAGAGGAAGATGAGATGGTCAGGGTGGTGTTTGACACAAACTCAGCGAAACTGCGAGAGAAAGTTTTAAGTGCCAGGACTAAGGTAACATTAAATACAGCCATGGACATAACACGAGATGGCACCAGCACAGCTGGGAACCTTCGATGCAAGTACACCGAGCGGCTCATGTGAACTGACGCAGTGCACAGATAAAAGGCAACAGTTCCAAAGAGTGCTGAACAACAACCAAATTACACAATTGAAAAGGCAGCAAAAAATATGAAGCGTCTGATAAGAATATTCATAAATGCAGCTACTGTGGAAACAAAGCACACGGTGGAAAAAGTCAATGTCCCACTAAAGGAAGACAGTGTAAAAAAAACATGCATGCAGTGTGTCAGGTCTCAGATAAAGAAGAAGACGAGCTGTTTATTGATGCAGTAAGAAACGAATCGATGAATGAAACCTGTCATCTTTACAACGATTGACAAACACGGAATGTAACTTGAACACAACACATCCTACAAATACGAACCTGATTGAAAGAAATAATGATAATCAAATCCTTGATGACAGCAACACTCAGTAACACTCACAAAACAAATACTGTATATTGACAGTCATGTTACGTTATTTTTAAAATGTTCCCTTTTCTTTTCTACCTTTTTAACACACTACTTCTCGCTGCGATGCGGGTATATATATATGTATATATATATATCCCTCTCTACATACCCGAATAATGGATACTTTATTCGCCATCAATGATTGTTTTGGTAAAGCCATACTCAGTGTATTCATTAGATGAACGGTAAAAAGTAAGAGCGAGGGAGGATGACTCATTGAGGCATGCAGGCTGTAGTCTTGCGTCAACTCTATCTGAATTGCGCGATCACATTTGAAAAATATATCTTTTCAAGTTCTATTTAGTCCATATGTCAAACTCAAGGGGCGGGCCACATCCGCCCGGCGTAATTATATCCGCCCGCGAGATCATTTTATATACTGTATTATTGTTATTAATGGCCCGGGTATATGAAGTGCTGGTAACACAATAAACTACAGATCCCATAATGCAGCGCTTCAGCTGCCTTGCCGAACACTTACCGCGTTAATCAAGTCTACCTTATGATGCTGCAAGTTATTGCAAAGCTAGAGTTATTGCGCACTGAGTTTGCACGGCGCTTTGGTGACTTTGAAGAACAAAAAAAGTCCGTCTACATGCGGCTCGAACCTTGTGCATGTTTGGTAGCACATATCTGTGTGAGAAGCTCTTCTCAGTGATAAAGACTAACAAAACAGCACACAGGAGTCGCCTCACTGATGAGCACCTGCAATCCATCCTGAGAATCTCCACAACACAGAACCTCACACCAAACAGAAACGAACTTGTGGCCAAAAAAAGATGCCAGGCGTCCAGCTCTAAAATGACATATGAGCAAAGACAACTGCATGATTTGATTTTTATTGCACGTAAGAGCGGAGTCAACCGTTTTAACAAACAGCGTATTGCACTGATCTGAAATAGCTGTGTGTGTATATATGTAGATATGTATGTATATGTATATATATGTTTATATATGTGTGTGTGTATGTATGTATATATATATATATATGTGTGTGTATATATGTAGATATATATGTATGTATATATGTGTATATGTATAGATATATATATATATATATATATATGTTTATGTGTGTGTGTATATATATATATATATATATATATATATATATATATATATATATATATGACAACAACACTCATCACTCACAACAGTGACAAAACAATTACATTGACAATCAGGTTACGTTATTTTCAAAATGTTTCCTTTTCTTTTCATTGCTTCTTTAACACACTACTTCTCCGCTGCGAAGCGCGGGTATTTGCTAGTATATTATAATACTGAAGGGAGAGACAATCAAAAGGTAAATTAAAAGAAGGAAATAAATTATCCAGCTACTCCTTCTGGTCTTCTTATACAGGCCTTGAACCTATGTCTTTTCATTCAGTTCCCCACCAAGGTAACCCTCTAAACCAGTCTTGGCCTATTTACTCTTTCTTCATATTCTGCCCTCTCTTCCTTTTGCTATATAAGTATTCTCTCCATTCTCCCACCCAACTCTGTTCCAGATGGTGCTCTGGCCAATAACACTTTTAAACTCCTCCCTGGGATCTCTTCCAGTCAAGCACTTAAATAACTTTCATGGTAGAAGACAAGGCCAACAGTTTAGACCTATCTCTGGTGATTCTTGAATTCCTTTTGTATGCTTTAAAGGGTCTGGTCACCCAGGCAGCCTCCAAGCCTAAGATTCTTCTCCCTCTGTTTGCCAGGGGGTGTTGCTGTCTCTAACTCAATTAATAGAATATGGCAGGCCATACAAGCAAATAAAGATATGGTCAAAACATGAAACATAATGAAGCCTTTCCATAGTCAAAGTCATTTTCAATTAGTTCTAACAATTGAACAAAGTATGAAGTCAATCCAAATAATAGAATGATAAGTGTTTTGTGCTGTCGACTTATATGATATCATGTGATGTCCATGACTTTACCCAGCAAACCATGACATTGTTCATAGCTACAATATACAAAACTGCAGCACCTAGATTGAAAACAAGATTTCAAAGATTCAAAACGTGTAATAATTACTGCTATAAACTATATTACCACTATTGTCAGAAATAACTAAATATTCAAAATCTACAAGTTCAAAAATAAAGAAGGTATGTCTGACTGAACACTAGGAAAAAAAAAAATTTACAATACCTACATTCTAGTATTCTGGGAGGAGCATTGCATCTTCCTGCCAGAGTGCAATTCTCAATTTTATACTGCTGCCCCTTCTGCTCTAGTTCATAGTGTGTTAGTTACTATACAATAAGGTTATCTATGAAATGTGAAACTTTCTGTTTTCATCTTGTCATTGTTACTGCCTACAGAGACTAAATCTTTAATTCCATCAGCATGCTGGTAAAGTAAATATCTGCTAGAGTAGTCAGACGACTATGTCATAAGTGAATTATGTGAATTTCCCCTTGGGATTAATAAAGTATCTATCTATCTATCTATCTATCTATCTATCTATCTATCTATCTATCTATCTATCTATCTATCTATCTATCTATCTATCTGTCTGTCTGTCTGTCTGTCTGTCTATCTATCTATCTATCTATCTATCTATCTATCTATCTATCTATCTATCTATCTATCTAATATCTTAAGTATTAAAAGAACCCACCATTATTTAGATAGATAGATAGATAGATAGATAGATAGATAGATAGATAGATAGATAGATAGATAGATAGATAGATAGATAGATAGATAGATAGATAGATAGATAGATAGATAGAACACATCAACTTTACACACAAAAAAGTGTTCTTTATTCCCAATTAACTCTAAGATGTTACTTTAAATCATTGAGGTCAGAATCTGTCCCTGATGAATTAGGATGTGTGTTTGATTTGTATTGCTACTGAGACTGTCCCCAAGGAGCTGTCATTGTCACTTCAGCTTGAGCCCCTGCTTAGAAGATCTGAGTTGTGGTTCACATTTATGGTAATACGTTGAAAACTGAACTGGTTGCTCAAGTTGCTGTCTATTTTAAAAACAAGGAACTAAAAGCATATAGTCAGAAGCTTTAGCTTACCCATCTCTTTAACTTTAATATGTGGGAACTGAAATATATTTTACTGTATGTTTTTATTTAAATTAATTAAATAATGTTTTTCCTATCAATTTTCCCCTCCATCTTG
Organism: Polypterus senegalus; assembly: GCF_016835505.1. Lineage (NCBI taxonomy): Eukaryota > Metazoa > Chordata > Cladistia > Polypteriformes > Polypteridae > Polypterus > Polypterus senegalus. The sequence continues at coordinate 159,106,462 of NC_053162.1, forward strand.
ATATACAAAATATTCATAGTTAAGATGATTTGATTCTTTAATAGTAGAGTGTATTATTCATTATGCTATCTACTCAAAATGATTTTCCAGTTTAATCTGTAATTCACTTTGCTTTTTGAACATTTAGTGTATTTTTTATTTGTCTTTCATCCAAGTTCAAAGGATTTGTACTCTTTTAACATTTAATGTTATTACATTCCCTTCATTGGTACCATGTCAGGATCATCAGCAAGACTGAAAGACTCCAAAGGTTAAATACAAGCAAAAAACAGGACATGGATTATATTAAACATACTGTAGATTGTTACACCATTTTGAGAAGGACAGACAGAACAGAAAAGGGGGTTGCCATTTATGTAAAGCAACATTTAAATGCAAGTCTTCTTCAGCTGAATCATGAGCAGCATCTTAGTGAGGACGTCTGGACTCATCTGAAAAGCATTAGGGTTAAAGGCCTTTTAGGAGTGTTATATACTGCCAATGCAGACAATAATTTCCATATACATCTTTTTAATAACATTAAAAAGGCAAGTTTATAGGGGGATATAATAGCCATGTGCATCTTTAACTGTCTGAATATTAACAGGGCTAATTTTGCAAATAGTGGAGTACAAGAGCAGGGGTGTTTAGACAAAATTAGTAACTGTTTTATAATATAGCATGTTAAAGCACCAATGCAAGGGGAGGCCTGGATAGATTTAGTATTTTGCAATGTTCAGGATAGAATCGAGGGTGTAATATCTGAATCACTAGGATCAAGTGACCATAATATAGTACAGCTCTTGTGTTTTGAAACAATACAGATGCAAAGATAAAAACTGTTAAGTTTCATTTTGGTAGGGCAAATTTTGAGAAGACGCGGCAAAGTCTGAGGAGGATAAACTGGGATCTTCCAGGCACAGTGGAACAGGTTTAAAAATGTTTTACATATAATGCAGGGTGGGTACTTACCTAAATGTGAAATTAGTAGGACATTTATAAAAACTGCATTGGGAAAATTGAACATTTGAAAATGTAGTTGCAAAGGAAAAAAACAGCTGTATAAGGTGAGAAGACTAATAACTCCAAAGTGAACCATAGGGTGTATGAGAACATGAAGGCAAACCATTAAGAAGTATATTAGTGGAGCTAAAAGGCAGTCAGAGAAATATACAGCAGATAAGGCGAAGGATGACCCAAAGAGGTTCTTTTAGTAGTAAAAGAGCAGTAAAGAAAGATGGGAAGTTCATCAGGAACAGTAAAGGTGAATTAAAACAAAATTCAGACAGTGAAATAGCAGATGCTCTAAACTTGCATTTTTCTGAGGTCTTCATATGTGAGGAAAGGGATTATCTCCCAGCAGTAAAAGGGACTACTAAGGAGTTACTGAGTAATTTGGAAATTGTAGAAAGAGAAGTGCTGCTCAGAGAAGATAGGCTGAAATCAAACAGACCAAGACCAGATAACATTTATCCTTGAGTGCTTGATGAGATTAGTGAGTAAATGTTTAAACCCTTGACTTATTTGTTTAGTAAGTCACTGCACAATGGAGAAATTCAGAAGGATTGGAAAATTATAAATATTATCCCATTATATAAAGTGGGTAATCAGGCAGATTCAAATAACCTAAGACCTGTAAGCATACTGTGCATCAAAGGTAAGTTAATAGAAGAAATGATTAAGGAAATGATTGACCAACTCATGGCAAGAACAGGACCTTTACTGAACAGTCAGCATGGCTTCAGAAGAGGAAGGTCATGTTTTAATAACATGCTGGAATTCTATCAGGAAGCAACAAAACAATGAATTTCAAAAAGCATTTGATAAACTCCCACATGAGAGGTTAGGCATCAAACTAAAAGAAGTGGGAGTTCAAGGTGTTATGTGTAGATTGGCGCAAAACCAGTTAACAATCAGGAAGCAGAGGGTGATGGATCCCTGTCAGAATTGAGTGTTATTAAGAGTGGTGTCCAGCAGGGCTCAGTGCTAAGGCTGCTACTGTTTTAATAAATATAAATTATTTGGATAGGAACATAAATAATGAAATGGTTAAGTTTGCAGATGAAACCAAGTTGGATGCATTGGCAAATAATCTAGAATCTGCTGTATCATTACAGAAGGACCTGTGTGGAAGACGAATGTTCTCTTCGTTCCCTTATACTAATTCATGTCTGAGAAGTAAGCTTTATGAAACCAAGTAACAGCATGCTTTGTTTTAGCAAACAGAAAAATGTTTGTGCAAAGGACTCAAGGTCTGAGCATTCCACATATGAGTCTGCCTTATCACGTTTTCTCTTAGCTTACATCTGAACGCCATAACAAAAGGGGCCAAGAAATCAAGTTGCATAAGGGACATTGAAGGGGCTCAAGGATTGTGTATAATAAAGTGTTGACTGTTACATTTTATAATGATATTAAATTACGCATTCTAGGGGTATAAAACTGGACCCCACCCAACAGACGGGGTTCAGAAGAGCCCTGACGCTGTCATGTACATTTGATTGTCTGCTTTTCTGAAACTCTTCTCACCGTGACTCTGAAAAATAAAGCTGCTTTATAACCGCACCTGCTGTCGGGTCTGAGATTTCGTCCACACCTGGACAGCATACAAGTTTGGGAAGATTTGTGGCAGATGAAATTTAATGTAACTAAATGTAAAGTATTACACATAGGAATTTAAAATGTTAGATTTGACTACACAATGGGAGTCATAGTGGACTTGTCACTAGCAACGTCCAGACAGTGTTCAAAAGCCATTACAAAGGCAAAAAGAATTAGTTTATGGTGCACAATGTATGGAGTTTAAGTCCAAGGAGGATATGCTCAGACTTTATAATGCACTGGTTGGACTTCATCTGGAGTACTGTGTGAGATTTTGGTCTCTAGGTTATAAAAAGGACAAAGCAGCACTGGAAAAAGTCCAGAGAAGAGGTTGATTCCAGGCCTGGGAGGTATGAGTTTATGAGGAGAGATTAAAACAGCCTTTTCAGTTTAAGCAAAAGGAGATTGCCATGACTGACATTTTTAAAATTATGAAAGAAATTAGTGCAGTGGATTGAAACTGGGACTTTAAAATGAGTTCAACAAAAACACACGGGCACAGTTGGTAACTTGTTAAGGGTATATTTTGCACAAAGATCAGGAAGTGTTTCTTCACACAGAAAACATTAGATGCATTAAATATATTACCAAGTAATGTGGTATACAGTAGAACTTTAGAAACCTTCAACACTTGACATGATGTTATTCTGAAGGAAATAAGTGGAAAGGACAGGTTAGCTTTGTTGTGCGGAATGGCCTGTTCTTGTGTAGATTTTTCTAATGTTCTAAAGTACAAAGAGACAAAGCAGAAATGTAGTCAAAAGGTAGGCAAAAGTCAGGAAGTCAGAAAATCAAACAAAATGTAACCTTAAAGGCAATGTGCAAATCAAAAGTGAAGTCAACATAAAGATAATGAAACCTTGTTTTTTCTTGCCTTCTAACTAGGGTTGTCAAAGTGTCTAAATATCAACGCACATCAATTGTAACAGTTTTAAAAATGTTTCAGTACACATTTTTAATTATATTGATTGCAGATTCAATTCTAGTTCATTCTGACTTTTGACAGTTGAGCCTCATAGGTTAACAATTAGCCATGGCTAGAGTTGCAGCTCCATTTCTTTTAGTATCTAATTTCTAAATTATGGAAACATTATGGAAACAATTATGGATGAGCCAGTAAACTGTTGCGTTTGAAGCAGGGGTGTGACATTTGTTGTTTTTCTAAAGGTTAAAACATTTTTTGACTCAAATGTTTAATGCATTAACAGAGGGGTCTGTAATTATTTCTACTTGTTGGTCAGTTTTTTTCCTGCGCTGTTCATTCATAGATAACACTGTTCCGTCACCACCTCGATTTTAAACCCTCACCACTAAGTGTGCTGTTGTAGCGTGTTACTTTCTTTTGCTTTATTACATGAAATCCATCTATTATCCAACCGTTATATCCTGACTACAGGGTCACGGATGTCTGCTGGAGCCAATGTCAGCCAACACAGGATGCAAGGCAGGAACAAACCCTGGGCAGGGCGCCAGCCCACCGCTGGGCACACACACACCCACACATCAAGCACACACTAGGGACAATTTAGGATCGCCAATGCACCTAACCTGCATGTCTTTGGACAGTGGGAGGAAACCCAGAGCACCAGAAGGAAATCCACGCAGACACGGGGAGAACATGCAAACTCCATGAAGGGAGGAACCGGGAAGTGAACCCAGGTCTCCTTACTGCACTCCACTGTGCCACCTCCCTGACTTTATTATGTTATCTTTCATATGCTTTAAAGTGTTAAAAATATTATAGACACCATTTCATGATGGTAAACTGTAAGTTCATGTCTTTTTACTTTAACTTTTGATGTCTGTAAAAGTAACTTCTGCAACCACATAAAAGAGTCTAAGCAATGTCTAAGCATAAAAAAATTAATCATACTGCTGCATAAAGGAAGACTGGAAAGATGAAACGTCAAAACTTTAAATGGTAAAATGATCAAATTTCTGGACTTTCAATATGCATAAAAGCAAAACCCTTGATGCACACTTCATGACCATTTGCTGATATGGTTTGTCAAACTGACATTGGATTTAGAACCTGACAAACTTTAAAATGTCATCAAGAAGAAGGAAAAGCACGAAGCCACCAAGAAGACTCTTACCATGAGATGCTGCAATGTAACCTTAAGAGAATGAACACCAAACTTTGAGTGTATTGGCCAGCATTGTCAGTGACAGCTTCTGAAATATCCACGTTGTGTTGGTGATTTGACACATCTACTGTATTTGCTTTCTCTTCTGCCTTTGGACCATCTCTGTATATATAAAATCCAACATCTGTCTGTCTGTCTGTCTGTCTGTCTGTTGCCTTTTCATGAGAGAACTACTTAACTGATTTAGATCGGGTTTTTTTGTATAATCTGCTTGAACAATCCAATTGATTTTGAGACTTCTTTTATTGCGCAATGTATCATAGTTCACTTACGGTACTGATTTGTTTGCGAGAATCCGACAGACACTCACGCGCCAGCCTTAGGGCATCCTTACCTCCGCTTGTCTAGTGAACGAGAGAACTACTTAACGGATTTAGATCGGGTTTTTTCTAGAATTTGCTTGAACATTCTGGTTGATTTTGCGATTTCTCTCATCGTGCTAAGAATCATAGTTCACTTGCAGGAGCGATATATTCGCGCTAATCCGAGAAAGGAGGGGGAAGCGTGAGGTCGGGCTTGGGCAACGGGCAGGACCCTCCACACTGTTGTTTTTCACTTTTACGCGGGCAGAGCTGTGGGGGATAGCTAGTTAAGAATATTAAGGAAAGTTAAAGACTATAATGACCGAATAAAAATGTAAACCTGCCACCCTGCTTGCCTTCTTGTTCTTTCTGTGTTTTTAGAGAATAGCAGGAGACATCCTTCAATAGGCAATGTGAAGCACAGTAGCAGTCAGTTCGTTCTGCGTGAAGTCGCACTGCTGTCCCAGGTGCAAGTGCATTGTGTCTGTGTGTGATGTCTCCTTATAGGTGAGGTGAGTGCAAGGATAAGAGAACAAGTGTTGGGGTGGAGAAAATAAAATAATACAATAAAAATAAATGAAAATGTATGTTTTAGGACAGGGTCACCATAAAACCCTCTCTATAATAAAACTGTCTTTAATAAGGAAAGAGGAAGTGTTGTAAAAGATTGTCAAAGGAAACAATATTGATTGGGATGACAAAAAAAAAAAAACTAGATAGAGGCAAAAAAGAGCAAATGGAAAGTGATCAATATAGTAAAGAAAATCTATGGTAGAAAAAGAAAAAAATTATTGTAGAATCAATAATACTTAACTGTATGTCAGAAACCAAAGATAGCAAAGTTAAAGAAAGAAGAACGAATGAAGGGATTGGAGTCCTAGTGAGAAACATGCAGGTTTTAAAGAATGAATGAATACCTGCAAAATGGACAAATGAGGGAAAAAACTGTACTAGGAACTATAATCTAATAGACAAATTTAAACTGTAATTTTCCAAAGTTAAAATTAGACTGGAGAATGTGGCAAAAGTAAATAAATAAAATGAAAGGCAATCAGTAAAGTTGAGTACTGGTTTTAAGTATTGGAATATACACTAGAAAGACTGCCTGACACTTTTCCTCAGTGATCCCCTCTTTGCCTCCATCGGATTAGAGGCCTTGAGGTCACTCATGACAACCCAAACCAGTCGCACAAGCTGGCGTATCATAGCAGGTTCCACTTTGTTGAAAAGTTATCAACTCGGTGATGGATTTCAGGTCTTCTATGAAGCACCTCCTCAATGTGATTGCACACACTGCAGCTTTTAAATTTCCTTTTTATCACTGACTTGCGTCTTTGCATCTGGCCCCATCAAACGTAATACAGCCGCTGAGTTTACTCTGCTAGATTTAATGTAGGACGCCATACTCCAAGGATTTATCACTAGCTGCCAGACATGTTCCACTGTTGTTATTCCTGTCCTTTTCACTGCATTCATGATGTTTGGATAAGTAGTTCTCAATCTAATGTTATTTTATACAAATATTATTAAGGCTTACAGGGCACAGTACACAGAATCAAAATGTCAGAATGTTGGAATCTTATAAAATCATAAAATAATTTGAAAAAATGAAGTTATTTTTATATTTTCTGTAATTTTTAGGAAATAGCATAATTAAATGACATCTAGAAATAGTCAAAATATGCTCAAAAGCCTAATTTCTTGGGTCATGGTCCTTGATTATAAAACAAATGTAAAGCCAGTGAGATGTTTGGTGGTGTAGTGTCTAGCACAGCTCCAGAGTTCACTGTTCAAATTCTGGCCCAGTCCCTTTCTGAATGGATTTGCAAGTTCACACTTATTCACATATTTTTTTCTCTACTTTTCAACTGACATCTCAAAGATGTGTGGTTTCGGTTAGTTGGCAACTCCAAATTGACCCACTATGACTGAGTATGCTCTGTAATGGACTGGTTGCCTCTCCAGGGTTGGTTTCTGCTTTGCACACACTGCTGGCATAGTCTCCCCCTTCTATGACCCTAAAGTTGAATCAATGGGAGAGAAGGGATGGACAGATGAACGAAAGTTTTATTATCCAACTGACTATAAAATATGCATTACAATCATTTAAATAAAATGAAATGTGTGCTGAAAGTCTGTTTATAAAGCAAAATTTCAAATGATTCATTTGCACAGGGGGCTGGAGGAGAGAAGGTAAATTAAATTATATGCTATTGAAAGTACATTCTGCAGGTTGAATCATTTTAAGTGGGGCAAGTGGTCTGGCTTATGGCTACAGATTTGGTTGGGAGCTCTGCATTCATACTCTCCACATCAAATTCTTCACACTAATACACTGAATAGCCAAAACCATTTTTAACCATATGATGTTAATATGTGTTTCCTCCCACAGTCCAAATACATGCAGGTTAGGTGCATTGGCGATTCTAAATTGTCCCTAGTATATGCTTGGTGTGTGGGTGTGTGTGGGTGTGCACCCTGCGGTGGGCTGGTGCCCTGCCCGGGGTTTGTTTCCTGCCTTGTGCCCTGTGTTGGCAGGGATTGGCTCCAGCACACCCCCGTGACCCTGTAGTTAGGATATAGCGCAGGGGTGTCAAACTCCAGTCCTGGAGGGCCGCAGTGGCTGCAGGTTTTCATTCTAACATCTTCTTAATTAGTGACCAGTTTGTGCTGCTGATTACTTCTTTTAATTAACTTGACTCAGGCCCTTTAGTTATTTCTTTTTCCTTAATTAGCAGCCAAACAATAACGAGACACAAAACAAGCCGCCACATCACACAGTATCTGAAAATAAAGAAAGGTGAAGGTCTCAGTAAGGTTGATCTCTCAACTCACCAAAACACTTTGCTGATGTTGTTATGAAAAACAGAAAATCAACAGTTTTGGAAATGTCTGCTGTGGCAGAACGAAAGCAACAATAAGCCATGGAATTAAATAATGAGTTTAATTAACAGCAAGAATCATCTTCTCATTAAGAAACTTGTTGGAGTTTGAAGCCTCAGTTTAGCGGGTCATCTGTTGCCTCGTTTCACATCTCATTTCTCTTTGGCTGCATTTTAATGAGGAAACGAATCAATTCAGAGGACTGAATCCTTCTAACACGGCTATTAAAATGTGAATTAGCAGTGAAAACAGGTCACTGATTAGGAAAAGGGTTAGAATGAAAACCTGTAGCCACTGTGGCCCTCCAGGCCTTGAGTTTGACACCTGTGATATAGTGGGTTGGATAATGGATGGATGGATGCTTAATATGTTGTTGCTCCTCTGTGTGACACCAAAACAGCTCAGATTTACTGGGCATGTATTATACAAGACCACTTCTCAGTCTGGTATCTGGCGTTGGGATGTTAGCAGCAGATCCTCTAATTCAGGGGTCCAGTCCTGGAGGGCCCAGTGGCTACAGGTTTTCATTCTAACCCTTTTCTTAATTAGTGACTTGTTTTTGCCCCTAATTAACTTCTTTTGAATTAATTTTATTTGACTTGCTCTTGAAGACTCAGACCCCTTGTGTCTTTTTCCTTAATTAGCAGCCAAACAATAAAGAGATAAAAAAATTAATAAAAACATGACCGGCAAACTGTGTTGATCATACAATATCCAAAAATAATGAAAGGTGAAGGTCTCAGGAATGTTGATCTGCTTAGGTCCTCAAAACATTTGACCAGTGCTCTTAGAAAAGAGAAAATCAACAATTTCAGAAATATATGCTATTATACAATGAGAGCAGCAACAAGCCATAGAATTAAAGAACAAGTTTAATTAACAACAAGAATCAGAGCCTAATTAAGCAACTGATTGGAGTGAAATTGGTTGGAGTTTGATGCCTTGACTTAGTTGGTCTTCTGTTGGCTCACTCACTTCACATTTGGGTGCCATTTAAGGAAAGGAATGAAGCAATTTAGAGGAATGGTAAAGAAATTTAGGGGAACAAATCTTAAACAACAAGTCTATTATAATTAACTCAAAAGAAGATAATTACCAGCAAAAATCGTGCACTAATTAAGAAAAGGGTGAGAATGAAAACCTACAGCCACTGGGGCCCTCCAGGACCTGAGTTGGGGACCCCTACTCTAACTCCTGTAAACTGTAAGGTGGAGCTGCCGTAGATTGGACATGTTATTCTTAACATCCTACTGATGCTTGATTGGATTGATATGTGGGGATTTAGGAGGCCAGGGCATCATCTTGAACTCTTCATCATGTTCCTTAAATTTCAGTCAGGGAATACAGTGGCCATGAAAAGGTGAACCTGACCTGTAATAATGTTTAGGTAGGTAGTGAGCATCAAACGTCCTCATGTATACCTAGAGCCAGGCTTTTCTAGTAGAACATTGCCCAATGCGTTACACTCCATCCAACAGATATCATTCTACCCAAAGTGCATCCTGGTGACATCTTTTCACCAGTTAAATAATGTTTATGTATCTGACTGTCCACATGATGCAACAGAAAACAGGGTTCATCAGATTACAGAACCTCATTCCATTAATCCAAGGTCCAGTTCAAATGCTCACATGCCTACTCGAGGTACTTTCAATTGTCAACAGAGGTTAACATGGAAACTCTGACCAGCCTGTGGCTTTGCAGTCCATTACACATCACAAGTCATGAAAATTCTCTGTTATTAATGCCTCAGCAGCCCATTTCTTGGTTGTACTAGATGTTTACTTCTCTTATCAATGAGCATTGGCCAACCATCACCTTGTCATCAGTTTTTGGATTTTCCCTCCTCAGACCATTGTTTGTAGGTGCTCACCATGGTTGACTATAAGCAGCTCACAGGGCTTGATGTTTTGGAAATGTTCTGACCCAATCATCAGCAGGTAACGATTCAGCCCTTATCACACAGGTCACCCAGGTCTTTACACCTGCCCACATCTTCTATATTCAACACATTTGTGAGAACCTAATGTCATCTTATAGTCTAAAATATCTCTTTACATGTGCCATTATTACAATATAGTCAACATCATTCGCTTAATATCGGAGTTGTCTTAATGTTTTTGCTCATCACTCTACATTCCAAATAAATACATCTTTCGGAAAAATTCTTGAAAATAAGAACAATTAAAAAAAAGTTATTTTTCAGAATTTTAAGCGCAAAGTAAGACTTTCTATCCTGAATATTTTTGTCTTTAAAATGGATGATTTAGCTAAGCAACCATTTGATCTCACAAAACCACAACTGTTCACAAGCCAAGTTTGCTTACAAACTTAAATCTTGTCAATGGGTACTTGGGCTGAAGTGACAGTGTCACTCCCTTGGTCTCAGCAGCAAGTTAAATTCTGTATCGGTCCAAGTTTGTCAGAGACACATTATAATGTTTGAAGGTAGGAAAACAAATGCTTTGAACTGAAGAGATCTGCTTGGAATGAGTGTTTGGGAAGAGGGCCTGTTACTGTACACATAGTATCTTAATGGGCACATTCTCTGTCTATCTACTGTATTCGCCTGCTTATCTGTGTGGTCACCCCCAGAGCTAATGGTGGGCCTCTTCCATACTTATCAGATCAGATCATTAGCATTACTTTAGAATCTTTGGTGGGTTTTTCTTTGAACATTAAAGGCTCAGTCTACACAGGCACTGAAAGGCTCAAGTGAGGTAAAAAAAAAAATATATGTATTAAAAAAAAAGCAGAACGAAGATGATCAAAAGGAATCAGTGTTGCTTGAAATTTAGAAGCAGCCTTGCTACCTGTCATAATTAGAATCACAAGAAAGAGATGAATATGTTCCTCGTTGTCTGAAGATAGGGGTTTCATAATGTAGATCATTCATAGCTAGTCATTGTATACATTTTCTGTTTCACATTACAAGAGGACATTCAACTATGCTAGTTAAATATAAATTATTGTATAATCACTTTCCTCCTTTCCTGGCAAGGGTTGCGGCGTAAATCCATTTAGCTCAGCCCATTTCCAAATGTAGTCTCCAGCTCCACAGGGGGATTTCTCAGCTGATCCTTACCTAGCAGAGAGATGTAATCCTTACAGTTTGTCCTAAGACTATCGCCATGTCTTCCCTGTATTGCTGGGCCTTGAAAACTCCAATTGGATAATCTAACTAACTAATCCAACTACCTACACATACCACCTCAACAGGCCCTCTTGGTCTGGAGAAGCAGTTGCTCTACTCCAAAGTCCTCCTTGATTGTCAAGTCCAGCAACCCTGTACAAAAATCATGTTTTTGCTGTTTATACTCTCAGTTTCATTTTTTCAAACAGCAAATAAAAAGCAATACAGTTTATTGGTTTATTGGTGAGAATGAAGATATGGACCGATCAGTAAATCACAAGTTAGCTCCCACATTGCAACTACTGCCAAAATGCTACTGTTGCTTCAATTAATTGGTTGGGTTGATCTCATTATTTCTTCTACCATTACGTTTAGGCAAGAACTTAATGTAATCAGTAAAATGCTCTTGTGTTATTCTGACACAATTATTTAAAAGGACCATTTATTTAAAAAAAATGTCAAAAGGAGCAGAAGATGAGAGAATATGGCAAAACATAAACTGGCGGAGGTCAAAACCAGAAAAATCAACAGTGACAAAAACCAAAGTCCAAGATGCTGACCAGAAATCAAAACAAGAAAACACAGAAACGGGTTTTTACTTCTATCTTCATACAAACACTTTTTATTTTCCCACTCACTCACCTCTCCCCTTCATTTGTCAGTCAAGAGTTCTGTCTTCAGTTCAAAAAGTCATCCTCATGAGGCTTTTGGTTTCCTGTTTATAATGTCTAATGAGTATTTACTGTATATTTATTAATGTTTTAGCAAGAAAGCATTTTGAACGCTTTGAGCATACAACTGGATAACTGACATGTGGATTATGCAACATGAGTAATATGAGATTTATATTTCTTGTTTTCCATGAATATTTTTCACATTGTTTAGCACTGTTCAGCATTAGTCTCTATTGTTTTCTACTATATTTCTATTATATTGTATTTTTTTCTCTCCATTCTTCATGAAAAGAAGAAGCTAATATGTTTTCTTGGCCATCACTTAAAACTACATGGGATAAATAAAATACTGTATATAAAAATATAATTTTTGGGTGGAATATTCCTTTAAATACTAAATGACAGGCTGACACATGTGGAATTAATATATATATATATATATTGTGGTCCCCGGCCGGGGCTGGGGCCCGGCCGGGACGCCCAGGAGGACGAGAGGAGGGCTTGTGCCTCCTCCACACCGCGAGGGGGCGTCCGTCCTGGTTTTGTTGGGAGCCACGGGTTGAGGGCATGGAAGCCCTACCCTGTAGGGGCCCGTGGTTACCGCCAGGCGGCGCCCGATGCCGGTTGATCCCATGCAGTCGCCGGCGGAGCTGGAGCCCGGCCGGGACGCCTTGGAGGACGAGAGGAGGGCTTGTGCCTCCTCCACACCGCGAGGGGGCGTCCGTCCTGGTTCTGTTGGGGACCACGGGTACAGGGCATGGAAGCCCAGCCCTGTAGGGGCCCGTGGTCACCGCCAGGCGGCGCTCCGATGCCGGTTTATCCTGCACGGTCCGGCTGGGGCTGGAGCCCGGCGGGACACCTGGAGGGCGTGAGGAGGCGAGTGCCTCCTCCAGACAGAGGGGGGCGTCCGTCCTGGTTCAGGGGCCTCGGGTACAGGGCATGGAAGCCCAGCCCTGCAGGGACCCGTGGCCACCGCCAGGCGGCGCCCCAGTGCCTAATTATCCCGGGAGCCCGACACTTCCGCCACACCAGGAAGTGCCGGGGGGAAGACTTTATGTGGCGCCCGGAGAGCTGCCAGGAAGGCAGCCGACACTTCCGCCACGCTGGGGCGTGGCCAAGGAACAGATGGCGGAAGCACCTGGGGCTCATCCGGGGCATTATTTAGGGGCGCCTCCCTCCAGTCATGGTGTGGAAGTCGGGTGGAAGTGGACTGAGCAAGAGGAAGGACTGGAGGCGGCCAGGAAGGCACAAGAGACTGTGGGCCTGGACTTTGGGAATTGGTCGAGAAGGCACTGGGGTGCACGTGAGCCATTTTGTAAATAATATTGGTGAAAATAAATGGTGTGTGGTGAAACAATGTTGTCCGTCTGTCTGTGCCGGGGCCAGCGTTCACAGTGGCGTAGTCGGCAGGATGCTCCGCCTGGTGCAAGGCGGGGACCTGCATCAAAATCAAGAATGTCTGTGAACGGCCCGGCGCAGCAGCGGACCCACACACTGGCCGCGGGGCGGCCGTGCAACCCAGGGAGCGTTTACCCGGAAACCGCCGCCCGGACTGAAGAGAGGCCATCCCGGTGCGGAGGAGGAACGGGCCTCGCTGGAGCGCAGCGGGCTCCGAGCGACGCGCTGTTGAGATGGACAGCCAGGCGGTGTTGCCGCTGAAGGCCAAACGAGGCAGGGGCCTCGCACGACGGGATTCGGGAGGTGAGTACCCTGCCCTGCGGTTGGATGTACCTTGTTCTCCACAGGGAGGGACGAACGGATCAGCGTCTGTGGCAGGAGCACGCCGGGCCACGGGCTGTCGGCAGCGCGGCGACGGCCGCTGAGGAGGCCGCGAAATCGAAGCCGCAGCTGCGGTGCGGCGAAGAGGCACGTCTCGCAGCCAGAACAGGGGAGACAAGATGGCGCGGGCGGAGGTCCCGCCCGCTGACAGGCACGGGATTGGCGGTGTGTCTTGTGTGCCCGCCGATGATTGGATAGAGGCGGACCCAAGGAATGCCAGTCTCGTGTCAGAGAAGAACCCGATTGGGCCAGAGGGAGTGGCCCAGAGGAGGCAGGCATCGCGTGGAGCTGATGAACAGGTAAGCCCACCGACGTCTGTCTCTCTCTCTCCACCAGCGGCTCGGCGTGTGTCGGAGGAGTCCTTCGCCCGCCAAGCCGTCTTTAGAGGAGCTGCTACGTGTTCTCGCCGCTCAGTGTGAGCAGCTGACGGAAAGGCGGTCGCGTCGGGAGAGACGCCCGCGTGAGACGGAGGATCGGCGCGCGCTGGAACCGGAGGCCGGCAGAACACGGCGGGGTGGTGAGTATTACCGTCCCGTAAAGCAAGTGGGGGTTTGCGAACATGGCTGTGACCGTTACGGACGATCAGCTCAAGTAAGCAACCTCCCGACAGCAGACGCCAGCGGTGCAGACGGCTAGCGCGGCGAGGAGCTCGAATATGCAGGGGCTGGTAGGATCGGGCTGCGGAGTGCCCTGGGTCCTAGCGCCCTGCGCTCAAGCCTGCAGCTGTCTCCTGTCGCTCTGCCTGGGCGCAGACGGGCTGGATTTGAGCTTTCGCTGTGCTCAGACCCAGACCGCCAGCGCGTCCAAGAAAGAAGGAGGAACGAAGGGTGAATGCGGTTCCGCCGATAGGAGAGGACGCGGCGCTGGGTGCGCTGGCGTCCGGAAAAGGGCCGTCCTCTGTGCGGGCAGAGGAAGTCCCCTGGGCGGCTGGGCGAGCTGCCTGTGAGAGCGGTGCGCGCGAGCGGACGGGCACGGAACCAGCGGCGGAGGACTTCAGCAGGCAAGTCGGGGGCTGTCGGAAGGGGGCGGGAGCACTGCGAGTCACGGAGACCGGCAGGGCGCTCGGGATGAGTGTCCTGGCAGTGCTTCTGGCCCTCTTTTTCCTTTTTCCACAGGTCCGAAGCCCCGACGAGCGCTGAGAACGACGTCGTCAGGGACCTGCCCTCCTGAAACGGGCCGCTCTGCGGGAGAGCTCCACGCCGGGAGGCCAATAGTGACCCAGCTGGGGGACAACTGGGGCGAGCGGCGCAGGCCAGAGGGGCACGCTTTGCGGGGGGGTGCGAAGATGTCCCAGGGTGCCGTGGACGGACCCTGGGGACATAGTAGGACCCTCTCCGGGGCGTGCTGCCCTTTCGGGTTGTGCCGTTCAGACCCACGTGTCCTCGCTAGCGGTGGGGCACTGTGGTCCCCGGCCGGGGCTGGGGCCCGGCCGGGACGCCCAGGAGGACGAGAGGAGGGCTTGTGCCTCCTCCACACCGCGAGGGGGCGTCCGTCCTGGTTTTGTTGGGAGCCACGGGTTGAGGGCATGGAAGCCCTACCCTGTAGGGGCCCGTGGTTACCGCCAGGCGGCGCCCGATGCCGTTGATCCCATGCAGTCGCCCGGCGGAGCTGGAGCCCGCCGGGACGCTGGAGGACGAGAGGAGGGCTTGTGCCTCCTCCACACCGCGAGGGGGCGTCCGTCCTGGTTCTGTTGGGGACCACGGGTACAGGGCATGGAAGCCCAGCCCTGTAGGGGCCCGTGGTCACCGCCAGGCGGCGCTCCGATGCCGGTTTATCCCGACGGGTCGCGGCTGGGGCTGGAGCCCGGCCGGGACACCTTGGAGGACGTGAGGAGGGCGAGTGCCTCCTCCAGACAGAGTGGGGCGTCCGTCCTGGTTCAGGGGGCCTCGGGTAGAGGGCATGGAAGCCCAGCCCTGCAGGGACCCGTGGCCACCGCCAGGCGGCGCCCCAGAGCCTAATTATCCCGGGAGCCCGACACTTCCGCCACACCAGGAAGTGCCGGGGGGAAGACTTTATGTGGCGCCCGGAGAGCTGCCAGGAAGGCAGCCGACACTTCCGCCACGCTGGGTCGTGGCCAAGGAACAGATGGCGGAAGCACCTGGGGCTCATCCGGGGCATTATTTAAGGGGCCGCCTCCCTCCAGTCATGGTGTGGAAGTCGGGTGGAAGTGGACTGAGCAAGAGGAAGGACTGGAGGCAGCCAGGAAGGCACAAGAGACTGTGGGCCTGGACTTTGGGGAATTCGGTGCGAGAAGGCACTGGGGGTGCACGTGAGCCATTTTGTAAATAATATTGGTGAAAATAAATGGTGTGTGGTGAAACAATGTTGTCCGTCTGTCTGTGCCGGGGCCAGCGTTCACAATATATATATATAAAACATTTCCAAAAGGAACTAAATGCCATCCTTCTTGTGAGAATGGCACAAATTTCATAGGAAATGAAACACAATTTATTTTGTGATTTTTTTTTTTTTGCTACAAATTCAGTTTCAGATTAAACACTTTGTTAATCACTACTCAAATTTCATTTTTCATCACGAGTGCGGAGGGAAGAAAAAGAAAATAAAGAAAAGAGAAAAAGAAACAGATGGAGGTTAAGGAAAGAAGAAGGCAGGAAGCCATAAAAGCCAGCATGGGAGTGAGTGAGCGAGAGCAGGCTCGCTGGATAGAAGGCAGGCAGCTGGGAGGAGAGCCCCAAAAAGGAGTGTTTGGCTGGGGAAATAGGAAGTGGTCTCGCCACCTGAGTGGCTCCAAGAAGCTGGAGTGACCAGTAGAATGGACGGCTCACCACGTAAGGCCGAGAAGGCAGTGGGAGTCAACGAGGATTGGAAAGGTGAGCCTCAGCATGAGCGCCCTGGCCATTGGGGAACCTGATTCTCGGTCTGGTGAGGTTGCTGTATGTAGCCAGGGGACGGAAGGAAACTGGACCAGAGGAAGGTCAACTGTACCTGCTGATAGGGCAACTTCCCTGCTGCAAGGACCGTATGGGATAAGCAGGGGAGCCACCAGCTAAAAGGAGAAAACACCAGGTTTTTTAAAAGGTCAGCTTCCAGTTTGGTCATTTTAACATATTAAAGGATTTGTTTTGGGATTTTTAACCTCCAATTATTGCACCTGCTTTTATGGATTATTTATTAACTTTAAGCACTGCACATTATTTGAACACAGTTTAGTTTTGATTGTTTTTGATAAAAGCTCTTGCACACTTTACACCATCCCCTTGCTCCATGTGTGATTTGCCCTCATTGCACAGCTCATCCAAACCAAGAAGAAGGAGGTTGGAGGCAGGACCCGCATCGTCACACTTTATCAGAGATAACTTTTCAATAGGTATGCAAACAATAGAGCAGTAGCACCAACTGCTACATCTGAGTACTGAGACAGACAGAAATGTGGACTTTACCAGGTATGCACCACAGATTGTCATGACATTGCATCTCACTTTCAGGATTGTGAGGCATCCCTCCTTTTTGCTGTTAATGTGGACAGTTTCCCAGAAGTCTTGCAGCTGAACTAACTAACCTCCAGTGCAATAGTGAATATAAAAATAAGTTAAACAAAGTTTGATTTCTTTAAACTTACATATTAATGAGGATGTGTTTAAAGGGCTTTGCTAGTATTCTGTGCGTATGGCATCATTAATTAGTAGCACATACAGTTGTGCGCTGGTCTTTTCAGAAATAAAATTTATTAAAACTATGTATAGAGGTATACTGACAGATACATATCTTTGTAATTCATTTATTGTTGTGATGTCCAGCCATCTCAGTCTATGTAGCCACAACCAATTTCATGTTCATAATTTGTACAATGTCATAGCAAAACTATTTTACTGTAGAATCACTCTGGTATTGGTGTTTGGACATTGTTCTTAATAGCTATTATATGCAAAATTGTATTATTAAACCATTTTTTGGAGCAACTATTTTTTTCTTTAACACATCTGCTTGATTCCTTGGGTTCATACTTACACCTACTGTACATTTTATTGACAATTTGACCAATCCCCTAAAAAGTTTGCTCACGCCTACACGAGAGTAGTCATTTTTAGGTCACTCTTTATAAGCTCTTTTTCCCTTTTTGTGGCAACACATCTAAACTCAACTCAAAGAACAGGCACATACAGTTAGGTCCATAAATATCTGGACAGAGACAACTTCTTTCTAATTTTGGTTCCATACTTTACCACAATGAATTTTAAATGAAACAACTCAGATGCAGTTGAAGGGCAGACTTTCAGCTTTAATTCAGTGGGTTGAACAAAAAGATTGCATAAAAATGTAAGGCAACTAAAGCATTTTTTTAACACAATCTCTTTATTTCAGGGGCTCAAAAGTAATTGGACAAATTAAATAACTGGAAATAATATGTTCATTTCTAATACTTGGTTGAAAACCCTTTGCTGACAATGACAGCCTGAAGTCTTGAACTCATGGACATCACCAGATGCTGGGTTTCCTCCTTTTTAATGCTCTGCCAGGCCTTTACTGCAGCGGCTTTCAGTTGCTGTTTGTTTGTGGGCCTTTCTGTGCGAAGTTTAGTCTTCAACAAGTGAAATGCATGCTCAATTGGGTTAAGATCAGATGACCGACTTGGCCATTCAAGAATTTTCCACTTCTTTGCTTTAATAAACTCCTGGGTTGCTTTGGCTGTATGTTTTGGGTCATTGTCCATCTGTATCATGAAACGCCGCCCAATCAATTTGACTGCATTTAGCTGGATTTGAGCAGACAGTATGTCTCTAAACACATCAGAATTCATTCGGCTGCTTCTGTCCTGTGTCACATCATCAATAAACACTAGTGTCCCAGTGCCACCGGCAGCCATGCACACCCAAGCCATCACACTGCCTGCACCGTGTTTTACAGATGATGTGGTATGCTTTGGATAATGAGCCGTTCCACGCCTTCTCCATACTTTTTTCTTGCCATCATTCTGGTAGAGGTTGATCTTGGTTTCATCTGCCCAAAGAATGTTTTTCCAGTATTCTTGAGGCTTATGAGTGGCTTGCACCTTGCAGTGCACCCTCTGTATTTACTTTCATGCAGTCTTTTCTTTATGGTAGACTTGGATATCGATACGCCTACCCCCTGGAGAGTGTTGTTCACTTGGTTGGCTGTTGTGAAGGGGTTTCTCTTCACCATGGAAGTGATTCTGCGATCATCCACCACTGTTGTCTTCCATGGACGTCCAGGTCTTTTTGCATTGCTGAGTTCACCAGTTCTTCCTTTCTTTCTCAGGATGTACCAAACTGTAGATTTTGCCACACGTAATATTGTAGCAATTTCTCGGATGGTTTTTTTCTGTTTTCTGTTTCTTTCACCTGCATGGAGAGCTCCTTTGACTGCATGTTGTCTGTTCACAGCAAAATCTTCCACATGCAAGCACCACACCTCAAATCAACTCCAGGCCTTTTATCTGCTTAATTGATAATGACATAATGACGGACTTGCCCACACTTGCCCATGAAATAGCCTTTGAGTTAATTGTTCAATTACTTTTAAGCCCCTGAAATGAAGGGATTGTGTTAAAAAAATGCTTTAGTTGCCTCACATTTTTATGCAATCTTTTTGTTCAACCCACTGAATTAAAGCTGAAAGTCTGCCCTTCAACTGCATCTGAGTTGTTTCATTTAAAATTCATTGTGGTAATGTACAGAACCAAAATTAGAAAAATGTTGTCTCTGTCCAAATATTTATGGACCTAACTGTACTTCACCACTGCTAAAGGTTATAGATCAATTCATGTTATCGCCTTATAGGGTCATTCCCTCCCATGAAGTGGCCCCTTTTGGTGGCACCTCTCTACATTTTCAACAAACCAATTCCAAGATATGTACAAGTCTGTCTTGTAAACCCAATACAATAGTATGAGGAACAGGTGCTGCATCTTTCTGAAATTTAATAGAGAAGGTTGAGTAGAGCAGAATGTTTCTAGAAATAAAATAAATCAGTTGTAAAAGTGAGGATCAGCCTGGTTTGAAGTGTTGTTGAGTGGTGATACCAGCAATCATTGTGTCACTGCAGTCTTCCTCCTTGGTTTTTGTCTCCCAGGATGCACATTTCCTGCTATTTCCTTGCAAGCTGTGTATCTTTCTCTCTCCCTCCTATTGTACATGAGCCAGCTTGAATGCATTTTATTAATACACTCAGATGCGTAATCCATCATTCCCTCAACAATGTGATTCTGACAGTTAATTAGAAACTGCATCGCGAAATAACGAACATCATGTTTAGAATTATAATCCATTACTAAACAATAGATTACACAGACGTTGTATAGCCTAGACTTACATTTATAAAGAATTCAGTGACGCACCCTGATGAATTAAATAATATCAAAATAAATGGAAAGGTGGGAGTCACAGGATCTTGGAAAACATTTTTATAATGTAATAAAAACTATATAAATATTTAGGGAAGAGCATACAATTTAAATGAGAACTTGTTTTATACTTTGTCATAAGAGACATAAACACAAGAAAAGGTTTGTGGTACCACAAGGGAATGCCCTGTATAACGTCTGAAATAAAACAGTGGCAAGAAAATACAAAAAGAAAAAAATAGGACCATGTGGCTCATTGCAGGTCACTCAACAATCGTTTCTGGTGCATTGAGGTGAACACATGGACGCGGGTTCCACAGATGAACACTGACTTCTAGTGGTAACATTCCTCATACCTCACCTGGGGTTGAAGGGTTAAGACTTCCAGATTAAGGCCAGAGGAAATGATTTCAGTTGTCTTGGGGAGGTTCAGTCCTAGAGTTTCAAGTGGAGAAGGCATTACTGATAATAGCACCCTCTCATGCTCAGATGCAGCATTGCACTTTTTGTACATCCCCTTAATTGTGCATGTGTGACAGCTTTTTATATAATATTTAAAACACTTTTTTTTTAAACTGTAGGTTAGATGGACACCAAAAAAAATGATTTACATGTATAGTGTTAGAATGCATTCATAAAGACACAGTCTGCAGCAGGCACTCAAGATGGGATTTGTTATATGTCTGTCATGGCACAGCCCTATAAGAGTCATCATTAGTCAACATCATCATGGTCATCAGCCATACCACTAGCCCTTCAGAAGAGGTCATCCACCTGAACCTAAGCATGTTCAGGCCTAGCCTGTACTTGGATGGCAGACCATCTAGTAAAAACGTAGATTACTTCTGGAAGAGGCGTTGGTAAAGCCAGCAGGGAGGGCTTACCCAGTGGTCCATGTGTGGGTCCCAATTCCTCAGTGCAGCAACAGGTACACAGTACTGCAAAAATGATGTAAAACTGAAGTGCTGACTCTCTGTGGTCATAAAGGATCCCTGGGCATCTTTTGTGAAGAGCAGGGTGTTTCACAATGTCCTTTCTAAATTGCCCATCATGACCTGGTCATTCTAGCCTCCTAATCATCCCCGTTTCCTAATTGGCTGACTATCTCTCTAACCTCTTCGTCACCTAATAATTAATGTGTATTGAGCATACTGGCATGAAAATGGCTGCCGTTGCATCATGCAGGTGGATGGTACACATTGGTGGGTGTTGAAATTGCTTCTCCTCTCTATGTACAGTGCTTCTTGCAAAATGTAAATGCAATGTCTTCTTCTTCATCATTAAACACTGGATTTGTATCCATGTTTGGATCCATCTATGTTTTGGCAAGCTCTTTATTTACTGAACTCTTAATGGTATCCTGCCAAGTTCCTGAATTTCGACTTTGATTTTTATTTTTCTTCTCCGGATCCTATATTTAAAATTCTGTGCCTTTAGAACAATGCCTAGCTTTTGCTGAAAACTGAATCTGCAGTCTAGAAATTTCCAAGTTCAGTATTTTGGAGAACAACATGGATTTTTGAAAACATGACATCAAAAAAGTGTTCAATTCACCATTCTTTATTGAGTTTACACATTCTTACAGTGGTGTCACCGTACAGTGGTTCTCCATACAGCTTTTCTCATGCACTGCAGTGATGTACATATTGGGCTTTGGAGCAGGCCGAAGATGGCCTGTTTGGGTCTTGTGATGGACTAGATTTCCACACGTGTTTGGATCCTGCTGTGCTCCTGGGTGGATTCAGATTCCTCTGTGAATTGAATGAGGTAGATTGAAACAATACACGGAGAGACAGACTGATTTTTAACCTTGTAATTTGATTATGTATTTGGCAGTTGTGTTGGTACTGATGCAGCGATACTCAAAATGAAGGCACCGATCAGTAATGAGCTGATGCGTAACAGTTTAGTTGGATTAAATGGACTCTTGCTTATTCTTCTCTGCTAAAAAGAATCTAAAAGTGAGGTCAGCATTTTAGGATAAGTGGGTAGGAGCCTGTTAAAAATAGCAAACCTGCACAGAAAGGTGTTACATAATATACATTTGCTGGTTGGTTGGTTCACATACCTAATGACTATTTTATATGAGCTCACTAAATGTATAAAGGGGGTCCTCCTAACCCTAATGCTTAATATGTCAATCCTTTAGTATCCCTGACTCACTCAAGGCCAATGTCAGCACTGTTTACACATGTTTGAGCTTTGTCCCCTAATTTAACACCTATTTATTGACCTCTAGCTTTATGTAACTTGCATATTGCTGTGAACATTGAGATATTAAGCAGTGGGCATTTTTTGCAGCTCTCTGACAGACTACAATAATGGAGTTCATCCCATGTCATCACCTACTGTACTTGAAACTAAATGCTTGCCCTGGGTAAGGCATTACACAGCTATATAGTATGACAAAACACAATAAAATATGATTAGAGAAAAATGCAGGTGAAAGACCCCATGGTGTCCGCAATTAAGGACTATCTTTTGGGCAGACCACAATCAATTAGACTCAAGGACTGTGTCTCTGATATGGATGTGAGCAACACTGGAGCACCAGAAGGAAAGTCCAGACTCCTTTTATCTTTACTGTGTACACATCTGACTATAAAGATAACACCAGGTCATGTCATTTGCATAAATTCTTAGATGAGTCTGCACTTATGAGGTGTATTAATTAAATTTCCGGCGCCACATCCAAGTGGCAGCCTTTCCAGCAGCTCCGTATATGACTTTAAATTTTTACCTTTTTATCTCTATTTTTCTCTATTTCACTGATCACTTCTACCACTTTCTTTTATGTGGAAAGTGCTCCCTGGACACTTTTTACTATTTTTTACTACTTGACATGGATTTTTACACTCCGAGAATCGCCTATTCAAGTAGTCAGCTTAAAGCACTGAGAAGAAATGCTTATGCCGGTGTGGTTCCTTATTTACCAGACGAGGTAAGAAGACGATATCGGGGCAGCCGAGCCCGCGCAAAGATAAAAGATAAGATTAAATTGAGACAACTTGAGAGAAAATGGCGTTATAAACCTTCGGTGCCTTCTGTGCTCCTGGGAAATGTGAACTCACTACCAAATAAGATCAACTAACTGGCTGTGCTGGTGAAAAATGTCAGAACCTACAGAGAATGCAGCTTGCTGTGTTTTAGTGAAACGTGGCTAACGTCTACCATTCCAGATGCTAACGTGGAGCTACCCGGGTTTAGCACAGTTAGAGCGGACAGAGACACAAGTACCTGCGGAAAGAAGAAAGGAGGAGGACTCGCTCTCTATGTCAATACAAAGTGGTGCAACTCAGGACATGTAAACGTTAAAATCTCCACTTGCTGCAGGGACATCGAACTGTTGGCCGTAAGTCTGTGTCCCTATTACTTGCCCAGAGAGTTTGGACACGTGATTGTTGTTATTGTTTACATCCCCCCTCAAGCGCGAGATGGCAAGTGACATCATCCATTCCGCAGTTGCTAAGTTACAAACGCAGCACCCTGAGGCACTTGTGCTAATCGCTGGAGACTTTAACCATGTAACGCTGGACAAAACATTACCTGCCTTCTCCCAGTATGTGGATTGTAACACTCGGGGAAACAGGACTATCGACCTACTGTATGCAAACGTTAAAGACACATACAGCGCCACCCCACTGCCTGTGCTTGGGAAAGCAGATGATAACCTGGTTCTGCTTCAGCCTCAATACAAACCAAGAGTGAGGCGCTACCTACAACACACGCTCATTCAGGAAGTGGTCCCTGAGGCAGAGCAGGCTCTGAGAGACTGCTTTGGAACTACAGACTGGGATATATTGCTTGGGTCACATAGTGAGAACATTGAAGAGGCTGTTGAATGCACAACTGATTACATCAACTTCTGTATGGACATTGTAGTTCCAGTAAGAACAGTTATGCTATCAACAAGCCACGGATTACAAGTGACATCAAGGGCCTTTTGAACCAGAAGAAAAGGGCTTTTAAAGGTGGTGATCAGCATGAGCTCAAGCGTGCAGAAGGAACTCCAGTCCAGCTCAGGGCGAAAGAGCAGTACAGGAGAAAGCTGGAGCAGAAGTTGCAGAACAACAGCATGAAGGAAGTGTGGGATGGGATGAAGATTATCACTGGCTGCAGCTCAAGCGGGTGCCGCCATCGAGACAGACGTGGAGAGAGCAAACCAAATGAACAACTTCTTTAATAGGTTTGATCACTAACCCACTCTCACCTCGAGTACTGCATCCTTCAACCATCCTTCTGCTGATACCAGCATAGGTGAGACATCCCCACCCACAATTACAGCAGCCCAGGTGAGCAGAGAGCTGAAAAGACTTTGTGCCAGCAAAGCAGCGGGTCCAGATGGTGTATCGCCACGACTGCTGAAGGCCTGTGCGTTGGAACTGGGGAGTCCTCTACAGCGCATCTTCAACCTGAGCCTGGAACAGGGGAGAGTCCCAAGGCTTTGGAAAACATCTTGTATCACCCTGTCCCAAAGGTATCACGTCCTAGTGAGCTGAATGACTTCCGGCCTGTTGCTCTGACGTCACATCTGATGAAGACCATGGAGCGGCTGCTGCTTCACCACCTGAGGCCACAGGTCCGCCACGCCTCGACCCTCTGCAGTTGCATACCAGGAGAAGGTGGGAGCGGAGGATGCCATCATCTATATGCTACACGATCCCTCTCCCACCTGGACAGAGGCAGTGGTGCTGTAAGAATTATTTTTTTGGACTTCTCTAGCGCCTTCAACACCATCCAACCTCTGCTCCATAGATACAAGCTGACTGAGATGGGAGTAGACTCACACCTGGTGGCATGGATTGTGGACTATCTTACAGACAGACCTCAATATGTGCGTCTTGGGAACTGCAGGTCTGACATTGTGTTCAGCAATACAGGGCCGCAGGGACTGTACTTTCTCCGGTCCTGTTCAATCTATATACATCAGACTTCCAATATGACTCGAGTCCTGCCACGTGCAAAAGTTACTGATGACACTGCTATTGTGGGCTGCATCAGGAGTGGGCAGGAGGAGGAGTACAGGAAGTTAATCAAAGACTTTGTTAAATGGTGCGACTCAAACCACTTACACCTTAACACCAGCAAGACCAAGGAGCTGGTGGTGGATTTTAGGAGGCCCAGGCCCCTCATGGACCCTGTGATCATCAGAGGTGACTGTGTGCAGAGGGTGCAGACCTATAAATATCTGGGAGTGCAGCTGGATGACAAATTGGACTGGACTGCCAATACTGATGCTCTATGTAAGAAAGGTCAGAGCAGACTATACTTTCTGAGAAGGTTGGCATCCTTCAACATCTGCAGTAAGATGCTGCAGATGTTCTACCAGACGGTTGTGGCGAGTGCCCTCTTCTACGCGGTGGTGTGCTGGGGTGGCAGCATAAAGATGAAAGACGCCTCACGCCTGGACAAACTTGTTAAGAAGGCAGGCTCTATTGTAGGAGTAAAGTTGGACAGTTTAACATCTGTGGCAGAGCGACGGGCATTAAGCAAACTCCTGTCAATCATGAAGAATCCACTGCATCCACTGAACAGTGTCATCTCCAGGCAGAGGAGTAGCTTCAGTGACAGACTTTTGTCACTGTCCTGCTCCACTGACAGACTGAGAGATCGTTCCTCCCCACACTATGCGACTCTTCAATTCCACCTGGGGGAGTAAATGCTAACATTACTCAAAGTTATTGTCTTTTTTTTTTTTTCATTTTTTTCATTTTTATTACTATTTAATTTAATATTGTTTCTTTGTATCAGTATACTGCTGCTGGATTATGTGAATTTCCCTTTGGGATTAATAAAGTATCTATCTATCTATCTATCTATTGATAAGGGGAATTAGATAAGGCACAGGAGCTGGATTGAGAAGTTTGTTTCTTGGTGTAAAGAGAATTGTCTGCATCTTAACAGCAAAACCAAGGAACTGGTTATTGACTTTTGTCACACCAAAGAGAGTCTATATCCGGTCACTATTCAAAGAGTGGATGTAGAAGTTGTCCACTCTTACATGCACTTGGGGGTTCCATATTAATGTCAGGCTGGACTGGTCTTGAACACAGAGGAACTATATAAGAAAGGGCAGAGCAGGCTCTTTTTTCTGAGGGGACTGTATTCCTTTAAAGCTGGAAGTGACATCCTTCACTTTTTTTACAACTCTGTGATGGCCAGGGTGACTTCCTACACTGTGGTGTACTGGGCTGGTAACAACACTTCAAGAGAGGCCGACCAAATCAACAAGCTAATTAAAAGGGCAGGTCTTATGAACTCTAAATTTAGTCTCCCATCAACACAATTCTTCCACTATCTCCAAATAAGAAACTTTGCTAAAATAAATCTGACCAATTATCCTCACCTCCCACCTATTTCTATTCCAGAAGAAATATTGACCAGTCTTGGGGACTCAGACAGCATTTATATAATATATAAAATAAATGTAATGTCCCTTCCTTTTAAAGATCCCAGAATACAGTGGGAAAAGGATCTCTCACTAAAAATTTCAGAAATGAAATGGAAGGCAGCGATGCACATAATTCACTTTAGCTCAATATGTGCAAAACATTCAATTAATCAACTTAAATTTTTATCTATTTCATTTAAAATTGTCCAACATGTTTCCAGGGCAAGATTCCATCTGCGAATATTGCAATCAAGTTCCAGCCTCAGTGGGCCGCATGTTTTGGGCCTGCACCAAATTAACATAATTTTGGATCAAAATCTTTACATGCCTATCAGACAGCCTTGGTGTCACAACCCCTCCTAATCCATTAATAACTGTGTTTGGTGGGCTCTCTGATGGCCTTAAAGTGGAGAAGGACAAACAAACTCTAACTGCTTTTACTTCACTAATAGCACATAGACTTGTCTTGCTTAAGTGTAAGAATCCTAACCCACCTCTTTTAAGTTAGTTTGTAACTTATATATGTTATATACTATTTGAAATTGGAAAAAATCAAGTTCCCACTTAGAGGATCTGTACAAAACTTTTTTAAAACCTGGCAGGACATAATCAATAAAATTTTACAATAAGCATTTATATTGGGGAGAATGACTCCTCTATCTTTTTACTTCTCTCAACAGTTTCACTCGTGCTGTCGGCCTTCCTCTCTTTCTCATGGATGGGGGTTGATTTGAATTTAGTTTTGTTATGTTTGACTTGATTGTAAGGAATGTTTTTAATAAATTCAATAAATGATCAAAATTAAAAAAATAACAAATAAAAGGCAGACTTAATTATGGGATACACTCTGGACCCCCGAAGGTCGTAGCGAAGGAAAGAATTAAAACAAAACTGAGTGTCTTTATGCACAATGCTGCACATCCTCTCTGTGACACACCAACACTGAGGATTATCAGCTAACAAATTATTCAGCAGAAGTGTGTCAAAAAATACTATGGGGGCGCCTTTATACCAAAAGTAATACGCCTGCATAATGCCTCACTGTGACAGTGACAGCCACTATATATACAGTTTTGGAAGTTTACAGGATGTTCTTTAAGTCCTTACTTCTTTAATCTGGCAATGGATTTGTTGAGTCATGGGATAAAAGACCAATCCCCCTGGTGTGGGCTTTTTGCTGATGACATTATGCAGCGTATAACCAGAAAAGAGGAAGAGTACAGGAAGTTAGAAAACTTAAGAAGGGCTTTGGAAGACAGAGGATTGAAGATACATAGGGAGACAGCAGAATATATGATATTTAAAGATGATCAGAATTCAGATGTTAGCCTACACTGAGGACTATTGAAAAGAGTGGAAACATTTGAATATCTGGGATCAGCGAGGGCCCAACATGGGAAACAGGATGCAGAGATAACCCATAGAGTACAATGTGGATGGAACAATTGGAAGAAGGTATTAGGAGTAATGTATGATCAAAGAATTAAGGTAAAGTTTTTAGGACAGTGGTAAAACGAACAATGATATATGGAGCTGAGACATGGGCAGTAAAGGGAGTGCAGGAGAAGAAGTTAGATGTGGCAGAAATGGGTTGAAATGGGTGTGTGGAGTACAAAAAAAGTACAGAATAAGAAATGAGACATTCAGAGGTACAAGAAAATTGGGAGAGATAGCTAAGAAAATACATGAAAGTAGGTTAAAGTGGTATGAATATGTGATGAGGACAGACAATGGATAGTAAAAGAGTGCAAAAGAGTGACGGGAATGGACGTAGAGGGGGAGAGAACATGTAGGAGGCCAAAGCATAGGTGGATGGATAAAATAAAAGAAGATCTGAAGAAAAAGGGTCTGACTGAGTAGGAGGTGCAGGACCGAGCTGTTTAAAGAAGGCTGATCAAGCACATCGACCCCACATAAGATGAATAGGAAGATGAAGAAGATGAGGAAGGAGGTTTTCTGATTTTATTTTACAACATTTAATATCAATGAATTTAATTTAGATTTTTTGACTTTGACCAACAGAAAAAAGACTCTTAATTTCAAAGTGAAAAGAGATCTCTGCAAATTGTTATAAATGAATTACAAATATAAAACACAAAATAATTTATCAAACAAATAATTACCCCACTTAAGCCAGTATTTATTAGATGGACTTTTGGCAGCATGAGACAGTGTGCTCAGGTCTCTCTTTCTCTATCAGCTTTGCACATCTGCGCACTGCAGTTTTTCCCCACTCTTCTTTTCAAAGGTGTTCATGCTGCTCAAGTTAGTTGGAGATTGTGAGTGAACAGCCTTTTTTCATGGCCAGTCACAAATTCTGAATTGGACTGAGATCTCGCTCTGTCTCAGCCACTCCAGGTCATTAATATTTTTGTTTTTAAGTCATTTCTGGCTTTGTGCTTCTGCTTATTGTCTTGCTGAAAAACAAATCTTCTCTCATGGGTTTTTGCAAACTGCAACAGGACTTCCCTGTATTTTGCAGAATTCATATTGCCCTCATGAATCTTTCATTGCCTGTTGTAGAGAAGCATCCCCAAAACATAAGGCTTTCACCATCATGCTTCATGGTGAGGATGATGTATTTTTATTACTGTGCAGTGTTTGGCTAACTCTAACTGTGGTGCCCAAAAAGCTCACTTTTGGATTAATCACACCATAGAATGATTTTCCAACTGAGCAGACAACACCCCATATGTCTTCTGGCAAACTCTTAACATAGATGTCGCTCTGCCCCTTTTCCATAAAGCAAAAACTATTTGAATACATTTAAAACACAGCCTAACTGGTGTAAGGAATTGTAGCTTGTAACTCCTTCAGAGATATCACAAGTCTCTTGGAGGACTCCTATATTCATCTTCTTGCACTGTCACTCAGTTTTTGTCTTTCTCTAGAAAGATTTACAGCTGCTCCGCACTCTTTCCATATATTAATAATTGAGTTAACTGAACTCCAAGGGATTCTTCATTGATGTGGATATTTTCTTATTTCGATCCTCTGACTTTTTAAACCACCTTTCCATGGAATTGCTTGGAGTGTTCTTTTTTTCTTCATTAAATGGGTTAGGCCATGACACTGGCTCACCACAAATGGATCCTACTAGATAATGTGTATTTATACAACGATCAACTTAACCCCTTGACATCACACAGGTGATCCCCGATTAACTAATTCTGGGACTTCTAAAACCAGTTTTTTGCAGCAGCGATGACTTATGTGTGTAATATTAAAGGGAGTGAATTACTTGTAGGATTGATTATTTTGTGCTTTATATTTGCAATCAATTTACACAACTTTGCAGAGATCTATATTCGTTTTAAAATTGAAGAGTCATTTTCTGCTGATCATTCCTAAAAAAGCCAAAATAAAATCAGCTGTGATTCAACAAATAGAAAATTAAGATTAGTAGTGAAGTTTCACAGGTGCGGTGTGGCTTTGAGAAAGGAAAAGTTGCAAAAAATGAAATGTTTATAGTAAGAAATGTAACTGAATGAGAATAGAAATGCAAAAGAATATACATGTGTGCTTCACAGATAAAGTAGACTCAGCCTGCTATAGGCAGATTTACAGCTCTGCCATACTCTTTCCACTTCTTTACGAATGATTTAACTGAACTCCCAGGGATATTCAGTGACTTGAATGTTTTCTTATCTCAATCCCCCTGACTTGTGTGTTTCAATCACCCATTCATGGAGTTGCTTGGAGTGTTCTTTAACCCTCATTGTATACGTTAGACCACCATACTGACCCACCACAAATTGGACCTTCTAGATTAGGTGCCTTTTAACTACAATCAATCAAAACTCCAGACAGGTGACCTCCATTGAACTAATTCTGTGACTTCTAAAACCAATTAGCTGATGATTTAGTGTGTCATGTTAAACAGGTGAATGCTTATGCGATCGATCATTTTGTGTTTATATTTGCAATTAATTTGGAATACTTTGCAGAGATCTGTTTTCACTCTGACATCATAGCGTTATTTTCTGTTGATCAGTATCAAAATAGCTACATTAATTCTTGTGGATATACCTTATTAATTCCTGAGGGGAATTGTCTTTTTGCATGACCTTTGGGGGTCATAGTGCTGAGTTAGACATTGTACAGAACCAGTGAAGTTATTCAAGATTAAGGATCTTGTTCAAGATCCTAATGGAGGAGGATCCCTTCTGGCAATGATATGATTTGAACTTTCCAGATACTGTAGCCACCAGGGGGTGCTTGCTCCCTGGAAATTAGCTTTTTTGTGATTGCTGCATGTTACTTAACCTAAATCTATATAGATATAACATAAAAGACAATACCCCTCCCTAGTGATACGGCGGTAAGAATTCACGTAGTAGAAATAACTTTGTTTAATGTTGGCTTACACTGCAGATAGTACAAAGATGAATAAAGCCAATGACAAGACCTGGTCCTGGAGTGGGGGCCTGAGGAGTGGAGTCTGTCAGTGTCATCATTGCAGATGCAGAAAACATTCTCAGGAACAGTTGGTGACATTTTCCATCCATTTTTTGGCTTCAAAGGTGTGCTGGGCAATGGCTTTATACCTTTTCTCCATGTCCAGGCTCCCCTTCAGATGAGCATGCAATTCCAAACAAAGAAACCATTCACTCCAATTTTGTGCTGACTTAACAGATAAACATGGTACATGCTGACAGCTTCTCACAGTCTGACTGCGCACGGTATCCATTTGTCCTTAGTCTGTCTTCTTGTCATATTGCTTGCTTGGCAGTGCTTAATCTGGCTATGGGTCTGCTGTACCACATGTGAGTAACGGAATCAAGTTTTTTAAGATACATTTGCACAGAGCACAGTGACATATTAAACTTATGCTTACAGATTCCAGCATAGATCCTTAGCTACAGAGCAGCAACTTAGAATATCTGTTGATCAGTGTCAATAAATATTTTTTATTTTTTTCTCCAGCTGTCTGGAGATTTCTTTTTGTTTTTTCTGTCCACCCTGGCCATCGAACCTTACTCTTATTCTATGTTAATTAATGTTGACTTATTTTATTTTCTTACTGTGTCTTTTATTTTTCTATTCTTCATTATGTAAAGCACTTTGAGCTACATTTTTTGTATGAAAATGTGCTATATAAATAAATGTTGTTGTTGTAAAGCCAAATTCAAGCCAATGTGATTCAGTGTTGTACAAAATAACATGTAAACAGTTTTTATAAACAATTTAAATGCCAACTCTGGGCAGTGTTAGTAATCACAATTAAAACATAAATTAGGGAAAAACATTTAAATCAAGAGAAATTATATGTGTAGAGTACTTATCCTCAGTGCCAACAATCAGATTGTCATTTTTACTAAAAACACCATCACATCCATTCAAATGTTAAAGTGTGTTAGTGCTGATTTTCTTGTAAACTTGGTTTAGATGTTTGAGTAGAAAAGGCACCATTTAAAGTACACTCAAATTTCTACAGATTGCTATGTGTTAAATCTCACATTTGTATTCAGCCCCTTGCAAGTGTTCACAATGTATTGCTATATAAGACAGTGGGCTGAATTTGGCTTTATTGACACTGATCAACAGATATTCTGAGTTGCTGCTAATTCAAGATTGTATTTTCTTTGTAAATAGCTTTATAATTTTTTTGAGTGGGAAGAGGGTCTTATTAGATATAGCTACATAGCTTGATAGACACTTCCTCTAATTATATTGTGTACAATGTTTTAGCTGTTAAACTTCAATTAATGTGCTACTAACTCAACATTTCAGTCTCTTCAGCAACAAATAGCACACGTATTTATAGAAAGAATGACAATGTGGTGAGCTGTGTCTACCAATCATTTGAAAACAATTACTTAATTTGTTCTTGCCACCTCCTAAATCGACTCAGGTGGTCTAGTGTGGCAATATTTTATTTCACAGGCCCACTTTCTTCGTTACTTAAATTATTACTGTTCACCTTGTGATATACGCTTTACAAAGGTTTTAAATAAAAACACGTGACAAAGTACACAATTAATCGAGTGCTGTGTAGGTGATTTGCTACTTTTGGTTTGGATTTTCAGTTAGGGGTTCCATTTTGTTCCAGTTTCTCCATCCCCATCCTTCTTCAGTCACCAATGGACTAATTCAGCAATAGGTTTTTTTCCGTGTCCTCCTCAGTTGCCAGTGCTGCTGAGAAATTTCTCCTTTCCATCAGAAAATTTAAGCACTGATTACTTGGTCCAAATTACTTTTCAAACATAATTTAATAAAACATTCCACTGTAAAACCTGATTAAACCATTTTGAGGGCATGAGGGTCCAGAATTTCAAAGGCATTTTGAATTGGATGATGCGGGAACTGAAAATGCATGACTAGTTCATTTAAAGTGGTGGTTATATTCAGTTGAACTCAAATAATAAGTTAAGTTTGTAAATGATATAGTAGTGAGTGAGGAAAAGAGAAAAAGAATAATCACTTCTGTCAAGATAGCACTAGATGGTAGATTAGAGGACGCCATGTGGGCACATTGGCTAATAGGTTTTAAAGGCAGATGGCTGTCAGTTCAGTTCTTGGCACAGATGCCAACTCTGAGTGTCATCCTTAGCCAAGTCAGCTCATCTTTTAGGTTTTGGCTCAGCAAGTAAACTTTTTACAAGTTCAAACTCCTGCTCTGAAGCAGACTTTCAGTGCAGCTTAAACCAATTCTGTAATTTTCCCTTTTAATGAGGTATTTCAGGCAAAATGACTTTATGCTCTGTCCATTTAATGAGACATTTTACTTAAGTGCGATAAACTTGAATTTCTATATTGTGCAGATACAGTGGATTCAGAAAATATTCAGACCCTTTTAGTGATTTCACATTTTGCTGTGTTGTAGATTTATGCTAAAATCACATACATTATTTTTTTTCCCACACAAGGAAGCACTCAGTACCCCAGAATGTCAAATCCAAAAGGAATTTTAGAAATTTGTAAATTTATTAAAAATAAAAATCTGAAATATTACATTGACACAAGTATTTAGACCCTTTGCATTTTAAATATGGCTCAGGTGCATCCCATTCCATTGATGATCACTGAGATGTTTCTACACCTTGTTTGGACTCAACTCAATTCAATTGAACATACATGATCAGGAAAGGCACACACCTGTCTATGCAAGGTCCCACACTTGGCAGTAAGTATCAGAGTAAAAGCCATGAGGTGGAAGGAATTGCCTGAAGAACTCAAAGACTAGGACAGAACTGAGGACAACTGTAAAAAACAAATTCTGCGGCATTAAAGGTTCCCAAGAGCACAGTGGCTTCCATAATTATTAAATGGAAAAAATCTCAAACGACCATGACTCAGAAACTGGTAGTCGCTCTGGCAGAAACATGTGTGGAAATGGAAGAACCTTTTAGAAGGACAGTCATCACTGCAGCACTCAACCAATGTGGGTTTTATGATATACTGTAGCTGCAACACAGAAGCCTCTCCTCAATGAAAGACATAAGGAAGCCCACTTGGAGTTTTTTTGTTTTTTTAAAAGACTGTGAGAAACAAGATTCTCTGCTCTGAAGAAGCTAAGATTAGCATCATGTCTGGAGAAACCAGACACCTGTCAAAGGGGAACATTTTTTGTACACTGGGTGGTTTCTTTTTTCTCTTAGGCAAAGAAACTTGTAGATATTAAATGCAGAAGCCAGTAGATGAACGGGCAATAGGCACCCATTGTTGGGATTGGGGTGATAAGTGGAAAAGCAAATTTCCTGAGTAATTATCTTACAAGTTATTGTGATAGCCGTCTACAGGACATAAATATTTACCTGTCTTGCAAAAGAGTCACCTGGCTTGAAGTTTGAAGTATTTAAACATACATGCAATACAATGTTGTGATAACAGAACTGCTTCCTACCTTGGAAGAAGTTTGTATTTACCTGGCTTGAAAATGAACATTTCTGGGGACATTGGGTTCTAATCAGCATATGTGTACTCCTTGATAGTTAGTAACAATACTTTTTTTTAACCTATGTTTACATTATTTGTCAAGCTCAGGAACTTGATATGTACCATTGTTTAATCCATCATTGTGTTGATCTAGGCAGGGACTGAAGGAGATTTATACTTCTGGGGAGTAGAAGGCAAAGGGTGAGGGACAGTCCACTGAGAACGCTATCAAGGACACTCGCACAGAGCACAGGGGCTCGCAGGCAGACGAAGGTATGTAGCTGGTATGACGCAAGGCACATAGACGGCAACAACTATCTCCAGGGAGGAAGAAACTGTTCCTCCAAAGAGACGCCAGTTGTGGGTCCAGCGAGAGGGGGAAGACTCACGAAAGGACCGAATGAAGCTGATGGACGAGAAGTAAGGCGTGCCTAAGTCAACACAGGGAGCCCAGAGTGGAAAAAAAGAGAACACTCACTACACAAGTGTGTTATCATGATATTTTCCACCACTTATCCTTTATCTAAGGGTAAGTGTACTCATCAGGTCGGTGTACTGTTGCACCTTAAGATTAACAAACGCATACATAGAAATACGCATACACAAAGAAACTCAACAGTACCCTATGAATGACAAACAAACATCCGGTTAGCCTCTAGCACTTTAAACAAAACTAATTGTCACTCTTCTGGCACAAACAACATACGATGTATTAAATATATCTCAGGCGTAAATATTACTTTGGTCTCTAGGAATATATTCAAACATACAAAGGCTCAACATCCTTGGCTTTAGGGCATTTATCATTCAAGAATGCTTTACTTTATATACTGCTCCTTACTATTGGGTGGCGCTCACACCCTCAGCCCTTAATAAACTTTGCAGTACGGAGCGTATGGCAAACTTCTGGCTGCACCAGGTGCTCAAAGAAATCTATGTTATTATTTCAATCACTCTATACATGGAGGCAAAGCATAGAAAGTTAAGAAACAGTGTGGTATTTATTACATGAATAATAACACAAATAGAACAAAGAATAATAGAAAATAAGATTGATAGTAAAGTCTGGATATATACAGTCTTAGAAAAAGCTTAACGAAAAAGTAAAGATGTCAGGGATGAATTTCCCAGGGCAGCTTGTGATCTAGTACGCGAAGATGTTCATGAGATGCTTTGCTGATGATCAGATGGAAACAGACACACTCTTCTAAGATCATTCTCGCCCTCCTCTGACATCGCTCTGTTCTCTTCTGTCACTCTTCAGACAAGGCATATTTATTATGAAATTTCCATGGGGTTCTCGCCAACATGTGATTATTACATACTCTGATTGGCTGTGTGTCAATATGATGAATGAATTTACTCAAACTCTTTCATCAGTTTGAGTATATCCATTTTCCCCAAGCAATACAGTTTTTATGTTTTACTCAAGCTGTAAACTGTTTTAATAATTTCTAGTCCCACAGCATCTCCTTTTGTTAGCAGGTTGTAAAGTAATTGGATACAGCTTGAACCATAGCATGTTTTCCTTTCTCACACTTTAAACCAATTCAGTCCTTGTGCCCTTCCCTTCACAGGTGATAAAATCATCAAAACAGCTTGAGGGTCTCCTGAATTCTTGCTCAGATCAAACAAATGGTACTATGATTCAGGAAAACAGATTGCTTTTGATGTTAACTGTCCATGCAAGTAACCTGTGTTTAAGTTCATATGTTGTTTTGTCTTGAGCAAATTATAATGAAAATATAGACCAAAATTTACAGATTTTGTACACCACAACAACAAGGAAGAGACACTGACAGAAATTCAACAATTTGACAGAACTTCTGTTGAGAAACGAGTATCTGGTGAACAGAGTCCATTTGTGGAGAGCTGGATGATTATTGGGGTAACGCAGCCCACAAATTAGGCTCTGCACCACTAAACGTTCTGTCCTCCACTTGATGTTTTTAACAAACTTTTAGAGTGTGGACTGTGTGCTTTTCTTTTTTAAAAAAGTGTTTTCATTTCTGATATTCTTAGATTTTTTATGTTTTTGGGGGACTTTATATTGTCTTGTATAATGCAAGTTATTGTTGCTTTTCCTGAAATTCCTGCCGTGTCTTTTATTGTGTGTTTACACCCAATTTAAAGAAACCAGCATGCTGCTATCTGTAAATCTCAAGAGTTACCAGTCTCTTAATAAAAACTGAGTGGTGTAGTCGGATATTTTAACAGTGTCTAGGTTAGATTACCTGTAAGTGTGACCAGACGTCTGTCACACACCACTCATCACCTGTGGAAGATCATTCAATTGGTGAAACATGGTGGTGGCTGTGCAGTAGTATTTTAGCAGCAGGGACTGGGAGAGTAGACAGGGTTTAGGGAAAGTTAAACAGAGATATCATTACTGGAAACCTACTTCAGAGTACTCTGGACCTCAGAAGACTCACTTTCTAACAGGACAATGACACAAAGCAAAAACAGAACTGGAGTGCTTTAGGGACCACTGTGGTTATGTTCTTGAGTTGCTCAGCCAAAGCCAGGACTTAGAGAAACCCCAAAATAGCTATTCACAGTCTCCATTAAACATGATAGAGCTTCAGAGGATCTGCAGAGAAGAATGGTAGAAAATTCTTAAATTTAGGTGTGTGAAGCCTCTTGCATTAAATCCAAGAAGATTCAAGGCTGTATTCTCTGCCATAGGGGTTTAAACTAAGTACTGAGTCAAGGATCTGAATACTTGTGCCAACAGGATTTTTCAGTTTTTTACTTTTAATAAATTTGCAAAAATGTCTAAAATCCTGTTTGTTGCTTTTTCATTTAAGGGTATTGAGTGTTGCTTGATTTGTAGGATAATTATTAGCATTATAAGCTACATAATTAGCATAAGTTTGTAATATAGAAAAATGTAGAAAAAGCGAAAGGAGCTAAATAGTTTCTGAATTCACAGCATCAAAGAACAACTTTTGCCCTTTGAACCAATGCACTCATTAGCTATACTGCTGTCCCTGTGGTTTGTTCTGCAACCTCACAGATTCACAGATCCTGGGTTTAAATTTCATTGCTGGTGTGACGTTTGCATATTTTCTACCCTTGTTTTCTTGAATGTTTCTTCCGGGTGCTCAAATTTTTCTCCTACACCCCAAAAACAGGGCGGCACAGTGGCACAGTGGTAGCGCTGCTGACTCACAGTAAGGACACCTGGCTTTGCTTCCAGGGTCCTCCCTGCATGGAGTTTGCATGTTCTCCCCTTGTCTGTGTGGGTTTCCTCCGGGTGCTCCTGTTTCCTCCCACAGTCCAAAGACATGCAGGTTAGGTGCATTGGCGATCCTAAATTGTCCCTAGTGTGTGCTTGGTGTGTGTGTGTGTGCCCTGCGGTGGGCTGGCGCCCTACCTGGGGTTTGTTCCTGCCTTGCACCCTGTGTTGGCTGGGATTAGCTCCAGCAGACCCCCATGACCCTGTGTTAGGATATAGTGGGTTGGACAATGACTGACCCCAAAGACATGTATGTTAGGGAGACTGTGGGTTAGGAATTGTCCTTGTATATGTGTAACTGTGGGTGTGTGCATTAAAAATCTACAGCATTGGGAAGCAATATCTGACAGGGTGGTCCATCGCTGGCCACACTAATGCACTGGGCTGTGTAATTAGTACACAAAACGTTTGACTACAACTTCGACTCTTTAGTTTATGGTATCTCTGACTCCAACTCCTCTCTTTGTAATTAGACTAATATATTTATTACTAACTGTGTGTGGTCTTTGGAACAAAAAACAACCCGAAGACTCCCTAGCAGTTTTGCAATATTCATGATTTTGGAGAGGCATCAGCTAACTCTTAAGAATTACCCAGGGCAGAGGACTTGGGCCCACTGGTGCTTGCTGCCCCAGTGGCTCTCATAAGAAGGCACTGGTGATACCATGTCTTAGTCATATCAGTGGCATATGAGTCCTATTAATCTTTGATTCAAGAAAATACCTCCAGATAGACAATGTTTTTAGTGACAATTTCAAACCTTGCCCTCCATTACTGATGTGCTTCACTTGCATGTTGTTGAGCGATGGCGATTGCTTCGTTTCTTCATCTGTGTCATTAACACAATGTTATTGTTGTGCGGTGGCATTTCCTGCACACAGGTCTTTCATAGCAAGCACTGAAAAAACTTAAAAGTGCATGCATGCGCCATCTAGTGGCTGTGGTACAGCGTGAGCAGAGCGGACTATACACACACGTATGTCTTTCGTTTACATATGTCTAACGTTGATTGAAAGCACACAACATACAAGATGCAAGGCACTTTTCCACTGCCAACATGTATCATCAGACTACTTTTTACACTCTAACCTGTTGAAGTTCAGGTTTAAAGGCTGCGGAAATGTAATTGTGTCGTAGAAACACTGAGTAACATTAAACCTAAGACTAAACTTACAAAATAGAAATTAAGCTATATTTCTATCAAAAGACTAGAAGAAAAAATAGTTTAATTGCATCAGTATATTAGGATATAGCGCATTGGATAATGGATGGATGGATGAATCAGTATATGTGAAATTGGAAATTTGAACACATTATATTACAATTTAGTTAGAGTCAGTGTCGGTACATTTTTGCTGACTTTGACTCTAGTAGCCCAGTAACTGCTTCCAACTGACTCTGACTTTGTTCTTGCACACACCCACATGGACCGGTTTAGAGCCACCATTTGAAATAATATATACATTTTTGTGAAGAAAACCAGAATATTCTGGCAAAAACCCTTGAAGATAAAATATGCAAACAACAACTGTGCATTTGAAAGGCCGCAGCACTAACTATCCATCCATCCATTCTCTTCTGCTTATCCGAGGTCGGGTCACGGGGGCAGCAGCTTGAGCAGAGATGCCCAGACTTCCCTCTCCCCGGCCACTTCTTCTAGCTCTTCCAGGGGAATCCTGAGGGTGTTCCCTCTCCAGCCGGGAGACATAGTCCCTCCAGCGTGTCCTGGG
This sequence comes from Polypterus senegalus, assembly GCF_016835505.1. NCBI lineage: Eukaryota > Metazoa > Chordata > Cladistia > Polypteriformes > Polypteridae > Polypterus > Polypterus senegalus. The sequence goes on from NC_053162.1 coordinate 159,145,519, forward strand.
TCTTCCCTGGGGCCTCCTCCCGGTTAGATGTGCCCAGAACACCTCACCAGGGAGACATCCAAGAGGCATCCTGATCAGATTCCCAAGCCACTTCATCTGACTCCTCTCGATGCGGAGGAGCAGCAGCTCTACTCTAAGCCCCTCCCGGATGGCTGAGCTTCTCACCCTATCTTTAAGGGAAGGCCCAGACACCCTGCGAAGGAAACTAATTTCAGCCGCTTGTATTCGTGATCTTGTTCTTTCGGGCACTACCCATAGCTCATGACCATAGGTGAGGGTAGGAACATAGATCGACTGGTAAATTGAGAGCTTTGCCTTACGGCTGAGCTCCTTTTTCACCACGACAGACCAAAGCAGAGCTTGCATCACTGCAGACGCCGCACGGATCCGCCTGTCAATCTCACGCTCCATTCTTCCCTCACTCGTGAACAAGACCCCTAGATACTTGAACTCCTCCACTTGGGGCAGGATCTTGCTCCCAACCCTGAGAGGGCACTCCACCCTTTTCCAGCTGATGACCATGGTCTTGGATTTGGAGGTGCTGATTCCCATCCCAGCCGCTTCACACTCAGCTGCGAACCGACTCAGAGAGAGCTGAAGATCACGGCCTGAGGAAGCAAACAGGACAACATCATCTGCAAAAAGCAGTGACCCAATCCTGAGTCCACCAAACCGGACCCCTTCAACACCCTGGCTGCGCCTAGAAATTCTGTCCATAAAAGTTATGAACAGAATCGGTGACAAAGGGCAGCCCTGGTAGAGTCCAACTCTCACTTAAAACAGGTTCGACTTACTACCGGCAATGCGGACAAAGCTCTGACACCGGTTGTACAGGGACCGAACAGCCCTAATTAGGGGGTCGGGTACCACATACTCCCGGAGCACCCCCCACAGGATTCCCTGAGGGACACAGTCGAACGCCTTAACTACAGCGACATCATACTACCAGAAAAGTAATCATTGTTTTTGTGTCAGAGCTCCACCTAGATTCTCAAGACTGTGAGAGTTTGCCTTGTGAATCCATGGCACTCCCTACAGTCCCCAGGCCGGTTCTTCCCTAATACTACTGGATGCTTATCTAATGTCCTCCCAAACTGTGATATGTTTTAAAAGCCTAAATCATGCAGATGGCTTTGCTAAACATCCCTTCTCTCATCACAGATTAAGCTTGAAATCAGGCCGCTAATGTAGTAAAGTCGCTTCAAGTGGTTGATCTGACACATTTCTTTTTTTTTATTTCAGGCTTCAGCAAATTGTGTTGGTGGGTGGCAAGTGTGAAGCATTTGGAGGAGTTTAAGCAAATGGTCTTCTTCTCGAAGTTTCACCATCTTCAAGCAAGCAAATAAATAAATACAGCAAGCAGTAATTATGAATGAAAACGTTTCGCGTTATTTTATAGGACACTGATTATATGTCAAATTTAAGTTTTGAGGAGGTTGTTGGAACTTTAGAAAAAAAACAAATAGGTCAAAAACATTTCATAAGAGCTCAAAGAAGTCCCTGTCTCTGTCTTGTTTTACCTCATATTTTTGCTTTCATTCCTGACATTCTCTCCTTTAAATAACCATTTAAACCAATCCATATTTCAGAAGTTCTTTAAATGAATGATGAACACCCTCTCAAGGCAGTCCAAGTGCATGATATAACAAAGTGATTGCGACACAACAGTTTTGATATGAAAAGACCATTCAGTTCATCGTTGGACCGAATGTTTCCTAACATGTTTTGGGCTGTGAAATGGAAATGCAGACCTCCTTTTAAATCAACTATCTGAAGATAGTCACTTTTGTTTGACAAATTACATCATCATATGAGTGTAAACCCTTTACTGCACTTCACAGTGAGTCAAGTGGTTCCTCACATGATGAGCTGTTAGGTAAAATGCCCTTTTCTTTGCAATAATGAGTTCTGTAATATGCCATTACTGTATGGGAAACAAGTCAAATGCTGGGCACACTCACACTCACTCAAAAAAGCCTATGCTGCATTACTAATAAACCTAAAAACATCCATGAACAAGTAAAGTAAAACTCCTACCATCTCCTTATCGTGACTGCTTTCCCCTTTTCCCATTTCATTACTCTCGACTGTTGTGAAATCAGCTGCTTGCCTGCTTTTAGCAGGATAAAGTGAGTATGTAACCACACGCACGCAGACTGAAAACTGTTCATCAACTGACGGCTAAAGCAGCTAGTCCGCTAAAGAGAGGACTCTGCCAAGCCAGTAAGTGAAGGCATTGTATAAAATCTAATTCTTACTTAAGATGGTGCATTAACATTAAGTGTCTTGTGGGGATGCATTTAATGTTACTATCGTTCAGCACTGCACCTGTCAACTTTAGAGTATGTTATACTTGTTTAAATACCGGCTGCTACTGGTTCACCGTAGCCGGCAAAGGTTCTACCACCATCACATATGTCTGTGGGGTGATAGCAGAGCCCAGGACGAAACCCACATGTTGATATCAAGTAAGTTGAACATAGGGGGCTAGCAGTCTGCTGAGCTACTGTTATGTCCCTGCAAATACTCTACATTGAGATGAGAGGTTCCTCATAGTAGGCCTTTGTGCACAGAGTCACACCAGGGTGGCCAAAAGAACATACAGTGGTCAATTTATTACAATTAAAGCAAACAGGCAGTTAGTTATACATGATTTGTGAGCATTTATATTAATATATTCTTGTTGCTAATAATGGCACAAAAGAGTAGGCATGTATTGCAAGTTGTTTGGAACATGTACAGTGCTTGTAAAATATATTCGCCTCCATGGAAGGTTTTACATTTGATTCTTCTTTCGGCTGCTCACGTTAGGAGTTGCCACAGTGAATTATCTTGTTCCATATCTTCCTGTCCTCTGCATCTTGTTCTGTTACACTCATCACCTGCATGTCCCTTCTCACCACATCCATAAACCTTCTCTTAGACCTTCCTCTTTTTCCTCTCCCCTGGCAGCTCTATCCTTAGTGTCCTTTTCCCAATATACCCAGCATCTCTCCTCTGCACATGTCCAAACCAACGCAATCTCGCCTCTCTTTCTCTCCCAACTGACCAACCTGAGCTGATCCTCTAATGTCCTCATTTCTAATCCTGTCCATCCTTGTCACACCCAATGCAGATCTTAGCATCTTTAACTCTGCTACCTCCAGCTCTGTCTCCTGTTTTTTGGTCAGTGACACCATCTGCAGCCCATATAACATAGCTGGTTTAACTACCATCCTGTAGACCTTCCCTTTCACTCTTGCTGATACCCATCTGTCACGAATTACTCCTGACACTCTTCTCCACCCATTCTACCCTGCCTGCACTCTCTTCTTCACCTCTCTTCCACAATCCCTGTTACTCTGTACTGTTGATCCCAAGTATTTAAACTCATTCACCTTCGCCAACTCTACTCCCTGCATCCTCACCATTCCACTGACCTCCCTCTCATTTACACACATGTATTCTGTCTTGTTCCTACTGACCTTCATTCCTCTCCTCTGTAGAGCATATCTCCATCTCTCCAGGGTCTCCTCAACCTGCTCCGTACTCTCGCTACAGATCACAGTGTCATCAGCAAACATCATAGTCCACGGGGACTCCTGTCTAACCTAATCTGTCAACTTGTCCATCACCATTGCAAATAAGAAAGGGCTCAGAGCCCTGATGTAATCCCACCTCCATGTTTAATTGTACATTTTATTGTAAAATACAATATTGAATTGCTCACTCTCTCTAAGTGCCAGGTCTGATGCAAATATTGGCAATCATGGTCTTCCACCTGTCTCGTTTCCTTTCCATACTTAAAATCTCACTGCAGCTCATGTTGTTGCCAAACCATCTCACAGCACTTTACTTTACAGAGTACTTTATAAGTATAATATGTGTTTTAACTACATTAAAGCCATTTTTGCCATAGCAACATTCCTCTGGATTTCCTGATCACTTCTTCCATCTTCCGTTAACATGCCACCCAGCCAACAAAAGGGATCCATTTTCTTGATATTTTCATATTTTACTTTATACTTTCCTTTTGGCATTACTTTGTTTTTTGTAAACACCATATTGTCTTCTTGCAATTCAATACTAGTCTCTCCTCCTCACTGTCTTCTACTGCCACATTTTAAATTTCCTGTAGTTCTTCATTTTCAGCAATAAACACAGTATCATCTACCATGCACACATTGGTGACATTGACAGCTGCTGCTCTTATCCCCTTCATTTCTTTAACAACTCTTAGAATCATTTTCTGTACGAGAAAATATTTTGTGAAAGAACGCAGCCTTTTTATACGCCTCTTCTTATCGACTTGTATTCTCCAACATCACTGTTGATTGAGTTCTGTTTGCTTCCACAGTAGGTTCGTTTTTATTTAAATGTCTTTTCCATCAAGTGGAAAATTTCTCAAAATGTTTCACATTTCTTCATTCTTCAATTTTTCAAATGCTTTTGAGTAATCAATGAAACACATATACAGTATATGTGGTGAGACACAAAAATAACCAGATTGGTAAAAAAAAAAATTTGATGAATTACAGCATTCTGAACATTGCCACCTTTGTCACAATAATGAGACATGAACAGATAAAGGTTTGGGGCAGCCACCCGTGTAATCTGGTATCCCGGCTGCAAAAGTCGTTTCTGTCACAATAACTAGCACTGAAGTGCATACAACGGAGTCCAAAACAAGACTGAGGGAAAAGGGACAGGTTTTTAAAGGGGAAGACAGGAAGTGAGGTCATAAGGATCGAGCACGTGGTCTTCAACCATTGGATCACAGCCAGACATGACATCAGAGGGGCCGGAGCTGGTGAGGTCGACTTCCATTGGCTCGGTCCCGGAAGTGATGTCAAGAGAGCCAGGTGGACTTCCCCGGGAATGGTCTACAGGCAAGGGAGAAAAAGAGTCAGTGTACTCTGCCACACCCTGGCATGCCTCCGAACTGTCTTCACTCAAGCCCTTTAGCTGCCTCCTATGCGCACGTGTGTGACACCTTCTATATACACCCACCTCCCGATCTCTACACTGCTCCATACTTGTCTTCCATTGATTGAAACAGTGCTGGAAGTCTTCTTGCTTGAGGCTTTTCAACAGGCTTGCCGTTTATGTCTTCACTTTATTCATTGAAGAAAAATGTGCTCCCTTCGGGTCACTTTTGATTTTTAGGAACATGTAAAAATCACAGGGAGCTAAATCAGGCAAATAGGGAGGAAGATCGAGGACAGTAATGTTTTTGTCAGTCAAAAACTGCTTTACGGAAAAAGCATTGTGCACGGGAGCGTTGTCTTGTCTTGTCTCGCTGTTCGCTTTTTTCACCCGACATTGTCGCAGCAACTCGTGTAGCAATTGTTGTGCAAATACTGACTTGGCTATTCTCAGGATATACATAGCCGGTCGACAGCTTGAGAAGGTGTGTAGGAGGGTTTATAGCTCTATGATTCATGTCCAGGAAAGCCCCAAGCCCAGTTCAGTTATTTTTGTGTCTCACCTCGTATGTTGTTTTGTATTTCTATTCTTTGTACAATTAAATTTCTTATTATAAACATTGTTTTTCTTATCTTTTTTCCTTCCACAAAACCACACTGCACCTCTAAAACTTTACCTCTGACCTTAACTTTCCATCTGTTGAATCACAATGGATTTAAAGTGTTTTTTTCTGGTACTGATCAACAGAAAAAGACTTTGCAGAAATCTGCGTTCACTCTGTTTTATTTAAAGTGGTCTAAATTGATTACAAATATAAAATACAAAATAACTGACTGCATAGGTATTCACTTGGTGTGACACACTTAAATCATCAATGGCGCACTCAGTTGGTTTTAGAAATTCCAGAATAAGTTCAATGGAGATCGCCTGTCTGTAGTCAAAGGATTTCAATTGATCGTTATATAAATGCACCTTATCTGGAAGGTCTAACTTGTCAGGTCTGACCTGACTTACACAATAAAGACAAAAGAACACTCTATCATGAGTGAACAGTCACAAATTCTCAATTGGATTGAGATCTGACGCTGACACTATCTTTGGCTTCATGCTTAGTGCCATTGTCTTGCTTCCGAACAAAGCTGTGAAATCATATTGGTGCAACTGATTGTAAAATTAATGCATCTTATGTCGAAGGTCCAACTTGTGGTGAGTCAGTATGGTGGACTAACCTGCACAATGAAGACAAAACAACACTCCTAGCAGCTCCATTGAAAATTTGATTGAAAAGAGCAATTCAGGGTATGGAGGCAAGAAAAGATCCAAGTCACTGAATACATATTAGATCAAGAAATGTAAAGTATAGAGCAGCTATAAATCTGCCTAGAGTAGCCCATCCACAAAGTAGAAGTATTAAGGATGACCACCAAGAGACCTATGAGAGTTCTGAAGTTACAAAGTACACTGGATGTGATTGGATAGACTTTGAAGACAACATCTGTTAAGACATTAGAATAATCTAAGCGAGAACAGGCCATTCTTCCCAACAAAGCTCACCAGTCATATCTCCTTAATTCTTCCAAAAAAACGTTAAGTTGAGTTTTGAAAGTCCCTAAAGTCCTACTGTATACCAAACTACTTGGTGTCTTATTCCAAGTGTTTATTGTTCTTGGTGTAAAGAAAAAAAGTTTGTGTAAAGAACTGGTGCTTCACCAGTTGTAGCTTTATGGGAGACTGGAAAAGAGAAAGCCACTGTTAAAAAGATGCTGTTCAAGTCAGTATTTAGTCAATGTCCCTTTGGCAGCCATGACAGCCTTGAGTCTGTGTGCACAGGTCTTTCTCTATAAGTTTTGCATATCTAGACACTTCAATTTCTTCCCATTCGTTGTGCAAAATTGCTTAAAGCTCTGTCAAATTGCACAGGGATCATGAGTGAACAGTCTTTCAAGACCAGCCACTGACACAGTCACTCCAGGACATTAACGTTGTTCTTGTTTAGCTTTAGCTTTATTTTCATATCATCAGGATTTCCCCCAGGATTTGGCTACATTCATTTTATCCTCACAAACCTTCCAAGGCCTGCTACAGAGAAGCTTCCCCACAGTGCAATGCTGCCACCATTCCTTAAAGTAAGGATGGTGTGTTTTTAATAATGACAAGTGTTTGGCTTATGCCTACCTAATATGATGGTTAGTCTAATAAGCCAATAAGCTGAATTTTGGTCTCATCAAACCACAGAAACTTCTTCCAGCTGACGTTAGGGTCTCCTATGTGTCTTCTTGTAAAACTCTCTGTATTTGTTTACGATCACTTTCTCTTTGCCGCTCTCCCATAAATCTTTGACTGGTGAACTACTCGTTCAAAACTGTTATTATCTGCAAAGTCTCTCCAATCTTATCCACTGTAGCGTGCAACTCCTTTAGTGTTCTAAGAAGTCTTTTGTTGGCCTCACTCACTAGTTGTCTTCTTGTATGATCACTCTATTTCGTGGATGGCATGCTCTAGGTAGATTCAGAGCTGTGCCATACTCTTTACAATTCTTAATGATTGATTTCATGGGACACGAAGGGATATTCGTCTGCTTTGATATTTTCTTGTCTTCATCCCCTAACTTGTGCTTTTCAGTCCGCCTTTCATGGATTTGTTTGGTGTTCCCTTTGCCTGCATTGTGTAAGTTAGGCCATCATACTGACTCACCACAAGTTGGAATTTCCAGATGAGGTGCTGAAATCCCTTGACTACAGACTGGTGATCTCCGGTAAAGTAATTATGGGGCATCTAAAGGCATCTGGTTGCACCATTGATGATTTAGGTGTGTAATATTAAAGGGGTGAATACTTACAGTATGTAATCATTTATTTTGTGTTTTATATTTGTAATGAATTTAGACTAATTTGTTGAGATTTGTTTTCACTTTGACATTAAAAAGTGTTTCTCTTTGGATCAGTGGAGAAAAATCCAAATCAAATCCACTGAGACTGTTTTTTAAAAATAAAATGTGAAAACTTTGAAAGGGTGAATATTTTTAAAGGCAATGTGAGTAAGACTTTGACTGTACTCCATACACATGACAATACTACTGCTACTATTTCATAAGGGACAACATGCTCCGAATAACCTTTTACAAAACTGTAGGACATCCCTGTGTAATTTAATATCCCACAATAGAGTGAAAAGTGTCCTTGTCTGCTCAAGGCACTTGTCTGACATCAGAACAGCTTGGTAGCAATAGCCTCTAAGCAAGCAAGAACACACATTCAATATTTATGCCCCTGCAACACTCAACTAGAAAAAGTCAGTTTCATGACTTAAATCCATCTCATATATAGTTCACTATTTTTTCTGTGATCATCTTCTGTAAGTATTTTACCATTTCTAGTCTAGATAATTCTATGGTCTCCAACATTTGTTTAATCTTAGATCTGCCTTCCTTTTCTAAACTTCTTCACCATATTCATAACCTAATAGGTGTGCACCTAAATCTTTCCAGTCTGGATGTTGACTTGATCACAGTACTGAACCTGAATTGTGGACCATCTCCTGTTTGATTTTGATGGCGCTTGCCCCTCTCTGCTTCTATTTCTAGATTTAACCACTGCTTTGACACTGTTGATCACCATATTGTAATGAAATATGCAAATAATTATTCTAGACTGAAAGAAGCCTGCTACTCCTGGATGATGACTTACTTCTAAGACAGTATATTGTCTTAAGCGATCATTACAGCTTCCTGCTGTTATGATCTGTCTAGTTTTCAATAATTAGAATGTGCAGAGTTTGCCTTCAAATGTAAGCCTCTTGGCTCCAATGAAGCCTACCTATCAAAACCAGCCTAACCCAAAAAAATCTAGAAGCAGATGTTTTGGACTGCCCTACAAAAAAGGTAAAGACTTTAATACCAAAACGACTCTTAATAAGGAAGTGGGGAGCCATAAAACCCCTGGCTCAGAAGGTTTCTTTACATTTTAAGGATTTATTAACAAAATATATTCTGAAAAAGGCAAAAAGAAAAAAGGAAAAAAGAATCTGTAAAGGAATGACAAAAATGTCACACCCTTTAGATAACTGGCTTAGCAAATTACAACATTTGAGGTACGGTCAGTTACATTTCTTTTGTTTTTCAAATTGGAGCACAATGGACTGAAGCTTAAATCAGCCAGTTTTCTGAGATGTGACAACAGGTTTCCAATATGAACTGATGAGAAACCAAAAAAGTCCTTTAGTATAAATTTATAGCATTGGCCTCTCAAAAGAGAACACAGATACAGTCTCTGCATCATATTCCTCACATTCAGGTGTAATATGCTTGTCACACTAACACACAATTATAGTAACATTTCATTGATATAAATTACTTTAATTCTTATCATTGAGCCATTATTATAATATATTAATTTACAACTACATTATAATATTATAGTTTTGTGTTCCAGGTCTTTGTATAAAAGAGATGTGGGCTGTCTTGTGGAATGGTGCTCTTGTAACAACTTGGAGCTCAGTGCTATTAAGAGAGCGGAAATAAGGATTGACTTCCACTGACAAGTCTCTGTTGTGTCTACTTTTGCAAATTAATGGCTAGACTATGCCTGTGGTTCAGTCATTCAAATTCCTAGGGACTGTTTTCACTAAAACATTAAAATGGTACAAGCACAATACCTCCATCATCAAAAAAGCCAGACAGAGATTGTTCTTCCTTCGCCAGCTAAAGAAGCTTAGCATATCAAGGCAGATATTGTTAAATGTTTTACTTAGCCATCATTGAAAATGTTGTTACCACCTCTATAATCTTTTGGTTTCCTTCTGCCTCCTCTCCTTTTAATTCTTGGTTGCACCGGGAGATTTGTTGAGCAGAGAAAATCATTGGCTGTTGTCTCCAAACATTAAAAGATCTGTTCATTGCCAGAGTGAAAAAGAGAGCAGGAAAGATTGCATCTGACTCCACCTATCCCAGCAGCCATCTGTTCATTAAACTACCATTACAGAGGAAGTCTATACCATCTCCGCAGCTTTTTTCCTCAAAGTATTCAGATCCTAAACAAACTTACATAGGGTTACTCATAATTGTTTTTTCAACATATAATGGTAACTGTGCTGTTTGTGTATTCGTAAATACTTCATATTTGCTAAAATGACATTATTTGAAACTATTTTTGTATAATTTTTTCTCATTATTGAATTCACTTACTGAAATCAGCAAATGTTTTGTTCAAAAAATTGGTGTAGTTGTGTAGTGGTTGCAAGTGTTACAGTAGGTTAATGGGGTGTTGTAATTGTGCTGTTTTGTGTTGGCGATTTCTTGTATTTCATGTTTGCACCTAACCAAATTCAACTCTGATGTGTTTCACACGCTAGCAATAAAGTGATTCTAATTTAGCTGGTTTGACTGCATTTTAGTGCTTGTTCAAAAGTTTCACCATTTCCAAGTTTCTTCAAAATGATGCGTCATATATACACATTCTCACGTTTTTTTTTTTTTGTTGTTGTTTTTTTTTAATTAATCCTGATGTTTGCATTGGAAGTTGCTTACGTACATTTTGAGCTTCTTTTTATGCATACACAGGCTTTAGAAATGTGGCTGCTGGTCTTTTTACTTATAATCTTCACTTACTGGATATTCTATCTCACAACACTAGGGGGACCTAGGATCAGTACACATTGCAGAAAGCACATAACTTAAAGATAATTATTAACTTAAAACAGTAATTTAAATATTTTTTGCCTCGTTTTCCTTTTGCTTTCCCACTTTTCGTCTCTTTTGTTTATTTAATAAATTCCTAATTTATTAAGATTATTTGTTGGCTTTGTCTTCTCAAGCCAGAGGTGTAATGGTTTATCCTCTCTCTTGAAGGGAATTTTGGTGTATCAGGGACATTGAAAATATTTTTTTGAACTTTAAAAGCCCGGCCCCCATTTTGGGCCTGTATCCTGCATGTTGCGCTTCAGACTAGGCCACCTGAAGTGAAGCCTGTCTCTATTCAAGCCAGTAAAGGTCCTGGCCTATTGCGTGAGTATTTTTTAGAGGCCTTTAACCATTTCAGCTGTTTTGTGTGGTTATATCACCACACCAACCATGTCTGATCTCTTCAGTTTTTTAACTTGTCTGATCATCCTTGATTTTCCATATTTCTTCATTTTCAAAGTAATTGGAAAGTCTTTGCTTAAGTGTAAAGTGTATGATACCAGCTTGCCTTCTAGTCTTGATGGGTCTAGAATTTATCAATATATCTCTTTTGTTTTTATTGCTTTTGTGTCACTTCTGCACAGAGAACCAGCCAGGCACAGGATTCAAATTTTGGATCTATGAAACAGCAGCATTTACCACTGTGTCACTTTGAGTGGAGCTGTATACTGTGAATAAAGATTGATTGAATAAGGTTTCAAAGATTTTCATCTGAACATCTTTGGTTCAAAATGAGTGTTTGTTTTTTCTTTTCTTATCTTGAAATTATTTTTACTTGCCATAACTGAAAGCTTTCTTGATTTGGTTGGAGAAGTGGATACTGAGCCAGGTTAGGCTCTGGCCTCACAACCCTAAGCATAATAGATGGATTGAAAGCTGAAGAGGTGGGAGGGCTAAAGAATGTGTTTGGGGGATTGCAAAGATGAATAATAAATGGCCACAGGCGGATGTGCAGCATTATTAAATTAATAAACATTGGCATTTGCCATCCTGACAAGCCATTGTCCCATTTAATAAAACACTGCCGTGTACTCATGATGACTTAATTCTTATTTAGTGTTTAAATTGTTGAGTCCATCAATCTAATTCTTGAATAAACAATGGAGATGGGCATTGATTCAGAGCTCAGAGCCATCAGAGTAACATTCTTCAGCTGATGTGATTTGAATACAATTATACCATATGTATCTTTTGTTTTCATGTGGTTTCAAACCAGATCTATCTATCTATCTATCTATCTATCTATCTATCTATCTATCTATCTATCTATCTATCTATCTATCTATCTATCTATCTATCTATCTATCTATCTATCTATCTATCTATCTATCTATCTATCTATCTCGATCCTGGTTAGAGACAGTTACAGGAATCCTGCATAGTTTGCTTTCCCTCCTGAGAACAAAATTGTTTTTGAGCACAGGGGATGATGCTAATAACAGTACTGGAAACTTGGCATGCCTTGGAGCCAGATCTGCTCTGTTTTCAGTGGGAATTCAATTTTGTCATTTAAGACTACCAGAAGAGTCACTAAATGTGCCAGGGAGTCAGCCCAGAGAAAAAATAGCTTTCTAATGAAACTGAAAGTGAAGTGCTGCCCTGTTCCTTCACAAGCTAAAGAACAGCGCATGAGAGCCTGCTTCAGGACAGTTATTCCAGTTAAATGTGAGCAGATACATGTTACTTAATTCAACTTCCATGTGTAAAGTTTCAAAATGAAAGCAATTGCATTGGGAAGAGCACCTGTCACCAGAAGCTTAATATCTACCTATCTATCATGGCCAGTAGGGGGAGTAGTAGGACCCCAAACTCCAGACACAATTGCACAGACCTGATTTCCTGTACAAGTGAAGGCTTTTTATTAACACAATTTATTAAAGCAATTTGTCTACAATGCTTATAAAAAGTATTGACCCCCTTGGAAGTTTTCACATTTTATCTTTATCTATTGAAACATAGTGGATTTAATTTAGTATTTTTGACACTGTTCAAGACTCACTAATTGCAAAACGAAAACAGATCTAAATCAATTACAAATATTAAACACAAAATAATTGATCACATAACTATTCACCCCCTTTCCTTAGGACACACCCAAATCAGAAGTCACAGAATTAGTTCAACGGAGATCATCTGCCTGAGGCTTCAGTTAACTGTAGTCTAAATGCACCTCATCTGGAAGGTTCATCTTGTGCAGAATCAGAATCATAGACTAACCCTATAAGGTAAAGACAAAAAAACAGGACTGAAATGTCCAAGTCAGGGGATGAAGACAAGAAAATATCCAAGTCACTGACTATTCTTTAGAGTCCAGTTTTATCAGTCATGAAGAAATGGAAAGAGTATGGCACTGCTGTAAATTTGCAAGAGTGGGACATTCATAAAAAATGGAGTGATCTTGCAAGAAGAAGACGAATGAGGGAGGCCACCCAGAGAAATATGAGAACTCCAAAGGAGTCACAAGCTACAGCAACTCAGATTGTAGAGACTGTGCAGACCACAAGTGTTGCTTGGGTGCTTCACCCATTGTTGCTTTATGGAAGAGTGGCAAAGAGAAAGCTGCTGTTAAAAAGGTATACATGACATTTACTTTAGAGTCTGCCATAAGTCAAATGGGATGTTCTGAACTCAGCTGGAAAATAGTTGTCTGGTCAGATGAGACCAAAAGTGAGCTTTTTTGGGCATGACATTAACCATCACATTTTGGCTTAGCCAAACACTGCACATTAACAAATACGTACCAGCCCTACCATGAAGCATAATGGTGAGTTATCATTCTGTCAGGATGTTTCCCTGCAGCAGGGCCTAGAATGCTTGTGGGGGTAAAATGAATACTGCAAAGCACAGAGAAATCCTGGAAAAAAAACCTGACAGTCTGTAGAAATACTTAACCTTAGGAAAATATTTGTTTTCCCGCAAGACAATGATCTCAGGCATAAAGCAAAGCTACAAAGAGATGGCTTCAAAACAACATTGTTAAAGTCTTGGAGTGGCTGAGTCCAGATGTCGAGTGTCTGTTTGGGAATTTGTGGCTGGACTTAATAAAGGCTGTTCATTTAGGATCTCCATGCTGGCAGTGTGCAGATACGTAAAGCTGATGGAGAAAGACCTGTGCACAGACTGAAGGCTGTCACGGCTGTCAAAGGCACATCTACTAAATATTGTCTTGAAATAGGGAAAACTTATAAAGTCTAATATTTTTTGATTTATGTTTGTAATTAATTTTGGACACTTGGCAGAGATCTGCTATTTCTTTGACATTTAAAAGTCCTTTTCCGTCAATCAGTGTAAAAAAAAGCCAAATTAAATCCACTGTGGTTCAGCTATGCATAAAATAATAAAATGTGGAAACCTCCAAGGGAATGAATATTTTTTATAGGCGCTGTATGTATCATATAGTGCCTTTCATATGTATCTAATTTCTAAATCCAATTGAATCAGAATTTGATTCAAAGTTGTGAAGAATGGTGGGATAAAAAAAACTGTCAAACCTTCTCCAGATATCCCAGCATGCAATGACTATAACTGATCAAATGAACCTTCACAAAACAAGCAATTAACTGTGTGTTGTCACCCGTTGAATTTTAACAAGGCAGCTCATATTTTGAATGTCAAAGCAGCTGTTTCAGACCTGTCTTTGATTTTGTTCTTATCCTTCTTAATAGGTGAAAGTCAGAGGTGTTGGCATCTGCAAATGATTTTGAAGTTCTGATGGATGACTGAAGTTGATATACAAGGATTATTCAAAGACCTGCAAACCTTTGCTCTCTTTCATGGAACATACAATGAGAAAAGTGACAGACGATGATAACAAAACCAGTCATCAGTTATCTTTGTTCCCTGGCAGAGAGGTGTAGGGTAGGGGTCAAATTTTAGAACATACTGTACAGCCTTCTGGGTTTGAATTCTGCAGCTGGTCATTGTTTAGAGTCTGAACTTTATTTGTGTGTCTAAGTGGTTTTTTCTCTGAGTATTCCATTTTTCTTCTCATATTTCTAAGACTTGTCAGATTAAATTGGCCTTGTTTGAGTGAGACAGTGTGTGTGTGAGTGAGTATATGAATGGACCTTGTGAATAGACTGGCGTCCTGTCCAGTGATGTCAGTAAACCCAAAACCTTAAATTCACTTCCAGAGGTTTGAGAGAGTTAAGTTACGTTATTAATAATTGTGACATGGAGACACATAAGGTATTGTTGCTTTCTCGTAGAGGTTCATTTCTTGTAATGTCTAAATACTTACTTTAGCATTGTGCTGGTTTCCCCTAATAAGACTTACTCTTAGGTTGTTAGCCATATCAGAATTTGTAACATGTCTGTTTGAAAAACAAATGTTCTGCTTTGAGTTTTATCAACAACAACAATAACATTTATTTATATAGCACATTTTCATACAAATAATGTAGCTTAAAGTGCTTTACATGATGAAGAAAAGAGAAATAAAAGACAAAGTAAGAATTAAAATAAGACAACACTGATTAACATAGAATAAGAGTAATGTCCGATAGTCAGGGAGGACAGAAAAGACAACAAAAAAAACTCCAGACGGCTGGAGAAAAAAAATAAAATCTGCAGGGGTTCCAGACTAATGAGACCTCCCAGCCCCCTCTGTCCATTCTACCTAACATAAATGAAACGGTCCTCTTTGGATTTAGGGTTCTCATGGAAGAACTTGATGATGATGGTCATGTAGACTTCTGGCTTTTAATCCATCAATGTAAGAACATCACGGTGCTTTGATTAGGTGGTGATGGCGCAGATCCCCACCACAGAAAAGCAGGAAAAGAAACAGAGGAGAGAGTAGTGGTTAGTACGGGTTTTAAAGCCATCATGAATAGTTATTATAATGAATTGAATATACAGAGTAGCAGGATTAAATGAAGGTGAAGTTATCAGAAAGCCATGTTAAAGTAATGTGTTTTTAGCAGTTTTCTTGTTTTACATTTCCATAAGCAGGAAATCCAGCGGATTCAGAAAGTTTTCAGACCACTTGACTTTATGTACACTTTGCTGTGCTGTAGATTTAACTTATTAACAGATAAATTTGCCATTTTGCCATAATGACAAAGTGAAAACATGTTTTCAGAAAGGTTTGCAAATTTATTAAAAGCCAAAAACAGCAAGCTCTCATTCATATAAGTATTTAGACCCTTATTCCAGTACTTTCTTGAAGTCTTTTTGGCAGCAATTACAGCTTTGAGTCTTCTAGGGTAAACCTTTATGAGCTTTACATACCCAGATTTGGGCAGTCATTCCCATTGTTCCTGGCAGATCCTCTCAAGATTTGTTAGACCAGATAGGAAGCATCAGTACGCTGCCATCTTCAGGTCTCTGCACAGATGTTCTAAAGGTTTTAAGTCAGGGACTTGACTGGGTCACTCAAGGGCAGTCAGAGCCACACCAGTGTTGTCTTGGCTGTATGCCTTGGTTCATTGTCATACAGATAGCTGAACTGTCACCCCAGTCTGGGGTCACATGCACTCTGGAGCAGGTTCACTTTAAGGACCTCTCTGTCTTTGACTGCATTCATCCTTTCCTCAATTTTGACCAGTCTCTGAGATGGTGCGGGTCCAACTTCATGCTCCATCTTCTCATTTGGGAGCCTCTTGAACCCGACACCGTCGATAGTCATGACTGGGATGAGCTATACAAATGAGGACACCACATGAAGCAAGGGGAAGGTTCAAAGTGCTCAGTGCTTTTATTAAAAACAATCAAACAAAAACAAGTGTTCAAAAAGAAAATGCAGTGCTTCAAAATTCATAAACAAATAATCCATAAAAACAGGTGAAAAGGTGAAGGTTCAAATAAACCTAATAACTAAATCCATTAAAGGCGAGGTTAAAAATGGCTGACAGGATGGGTCCATTTTTAAAAACACTGGCGGCTCCCCTGCTTATCCTGTGTGGGCCTTATAGCAGAGGAGTCGCCATAACAGCAGACACAACTGACCTTCCTCTGGTCTGGTTACCTGCCATGGCTACGGACAGGTTCCTTCACCAGACTAAGACTTGGGTCCCCAATAGCCAGGGCACTCAAGCTGGGGCTCTCCTCCCAAGCCTCCTCGACTCCCGCTGCCTTCCCGGTCTTATACGGCAAGTCGCTCCTTTTGCATATTGCTCTGGCTCCCCGGGTTGCTCAGTCAGAGCGATCACTCCTTCAGCCCCCAGACGTCAACCTCTCGCGCCACTCAAGGGGGCTCCCCTTCCCAGCTGCCTGTCTTCTCACCCTCGAGGCTGCTCCCTTAAGCTCACTCACACTGGCTCACTATTGCTCCTTCCACCTCTTGCCCTCTCCTTCTTTCTCCCTTTAACATCTGCCATTGCTTCTTTCTTGATTCTTCTTTTCTTTTTTTTTTTTTCACTCGTGCTTCCCCTTTTAAAATTGGGATGTGGCACAGCTGTGTTGATTG